>NC_081828.1:108902898-109203819 GCF_030867095.1 Alligator mississippiensis | reverse complement strand
TATCATTATGTGGGTATTAACAACTGATTTTTCTTTAATTTTTGGTGAATATAGTGTGTATGTGCTTGAATTGGTGATAGGTGTGCATGTGCTTAGACTGGTAATCTTGGGTGTGAATGTCCCTGATTTGGTAGTGTGTGTGTATGTGCCTAATTGATTTTGTGTGTGTGTTTGTGTGTGTGTGTGTGTGTGTGTGTGTGAAATTGTGTCACATCCTCCGATCTAACAGCACAATTTTGAGATCCTGAGATCTCAAAAGGACAACAGTTTGACAATTATAGTCCCAAAGCCAGAATTTGGGACCAGAATTGTCAAATTGAACCTGGTCCCAAAGGACAACAGTTTGACTTTTTTTTTTTTCTTTCAAGAAGAAAAACTAGTGACTCCAAGGAGTAAGAGAAACACAGTGTTATTCATCTAAGAAGAATAGTTTGGGTATAGAGCTATGCAAAACAGTCATAGAAATTATCTGTCGGCTAGCAGCTATATTGTATTGCTTATATAATTTTGTTAGGTAACTTTTTCCCACAACAACTGAAAAGGTCCTAGACACCCTAGACAGGGCCTAGATGTTTTATGTAAATTATACGGTGAGGACTGAGGGCAGGGCAGGGTGGTACTTCAAAGACTACAAAAACTTGTGCCTCTATGAACATATTTATAAGATGCCACCATGTCCTGCTTTGTGCCTAACTTCAGACTAACATGGCTCACCACCTCTCTCTACTAAAAGAGATGTGTTACATCTGGTGAGCCATTGTTATTATACGGATAAAATGCTGGAAATTTAACTGTTTAGGTAATATAAATTAAAAGTTTTGGGGTTGGGGAGAAGGTTGAGGGATGGAAATCTTTTACAAAAGTTTCAGAGAATTTTTTTTAAATTCCTCTCAGGACTGTTTTTTTAATATATAAACCTCATCTGACAAATCCAGACACCTCAGTGTCCAATTATACATCTCAGAAAGTTGCAAAACATCTAAAAATAATGTGGAATGACTTTAAAATTGCCACAGTCATAAAATTTTCTAAGGCTAGAGCAGAGGCTATGCCCCATGGGGAAGCTGGGAATCAGCACTTTATAATGGTATGGGAGTAAATTTGCATATATGAAGTAAACATATACAAAGTAAGCACTCAAAAAATCAGTTGAAGAGACTATGAAGAAAGCTTTAGAAATATCTGAATTATTTTTGTCTATTTAACTAAAAAGTTAAAGTATTCTAGAAACACAGTTCACTCTTAATATTAAACAAGCTCTATGAATAGATGAGATGGCCACTGTAGTGAATTCTTAGCATAGCTTTAAAGAAAAAAAAAAACATTTAAAAGTTCTCCAATAAAAAATGCTATGGAGACAATTTACTCATCTGAGGTAAGGGAAAGGGTATCCTTCCTCTTCCTATTTCTCCTCATTCTGGGCCCTTGAATTTTGCATTCTTCTATGCACAATGGCAAAAATTCAATACAAAAGAGGTGTCCAACCAGAATTGTTTGTTAGCTGGAAGGCTAGTACATTTGAAAATTTTCCTAGTAGGGTATCAGGAAACCATATTGCAAAAACAAACATTGGGAAAAGGAATAAAGAAGAGAAAAGGTAGCTTTTTATTATTATTCTCATCACACCTTGATATTAAGCATAATCCAGAAGAGTGGATATTTGACATACAAAGGCATTTGTTTAAAGACTTGCATATTATTCATATCTTTGTAGGTTTGTGATTGAAGTGCAGGTTTGCAAATAATGATTAGGTCATATGAAATAAAAAATTATTTGGAATGAGACATCAACACTTACTAACCAAAAACTAAAGCCTAAAACAAAATAGAAGTAGAGTAAACAGCTGGATATAATAATGGAATTAGGAAACTAAATCAGGACTTAGATGGAATGGAAGGTTGGATCCAAATGAGTGTGGATATTTGTTACCCCAGGACAAGCAGCTGTGGCACACCTTGCACCTCAGTTACTTGTTCCTGGGGAATGCCTGTGCCATATGTGCTTTGGCACATCACAAGTTACCCTGGATATCCAGAGGTAAAAAAAAAAAAAAACCATTGGGGGAAAGAAAAACATAGCAGTGCTGCACAGGTAGTGCACCCTTGCAGCGTGGAGAACACCTGACTGTTAGGCATGTTCAAAGTGGCCAGTATTTGCTTTGGATTCAGATTTAGCTGATTTGGAGGGACAGTGATTCGATTCAGGGTTTCAAATCACTGTCCCAATTCAATTTGGCTAAATTGGATCTGAAAGTTCAGCGCTGCTTTGAAGATTTTGCCATAGACTAAACAGACAGCAGTCCTTGACACTGGACACCAGCCTCCAGCTGGTAAGTCTGTTGTGGTGGGTGGAGGGGGGAAGGAAGGGACGTTGGGGGGACAATCAACACCCCCACAGTGAGGGAGGGATTGGGGCTGGGACCCAGGCTGGGGTAAGTGCTGCCCTGGGAAGGGAATGGGGCAAGAGTGGTGCAAGATTGAGCCCCTGTGCTGCCTCTGGGTGAGCAGTGGCAGGGCGTGTGGGGTGGGGGTGTGCCTCCAGATTGGGGCAGGGAAGGAGGCAGAGTGGAGACTAAGGAGGGGCAGCAATTAGTTTTCAGGTGGCACATGCCTCCCCCCCCCCCCGCCCTGCTTCTGCTCGCCTAGCTGGGGCGAAGCCACTGTTCATCTGTGAGACGTGGGGAGGCTGAGCTGGCTCCTTCCACTGCATGCCACTTGTCTGGAGGCAGCGCAGTGGCTCAGTCTCACACTGGCCCCACACCGGCTGAGTGAGCAGTGGGGAGGCATAGCCCCAACACCCAGCACCTTCTGCCTTTCAGCCAGCCCTGCCCACCCCACCCAGATCCTGGGGCCCATGCCCCTGCTCTATGCACTTCCGGACTGGCAGCAGGAGCAGCAGCAAAAGCTGCTGGACAAGCCATCACAGCAGGTCCCAGACTGGCAGCACACAGCAGTGCAAGCTGCCCTACCCGCTCCCTGGGCAGTGCTTGCCCCAGCCCAGGTCCCAGCCCCAGCCCCAATCCCTCACTGTGGGGGTGTTGATCTTTCCCCCACCAATGCCCCTTCCCTCCCCCCTCTGTCCACCACAACAGACTTATCAGCTGGAGACAGCTGTGTCCAGCATCAAGGACTGCTGCCTGTTTATTCTATGACCTAATCTCCAAAGTGGTGCTGATTCTTTTCCAAATTGATTTGGAGGCTTGCGATTCAATTCAGACCTTTTAATGGGTCTCCAGATTTGATTTGGATTCAGAGATTTATCTGCTTAATCGGGCCAAATCTCCTCTGAATCAAATTGTCTACTGAAGCTTTGCACAGCCCTACTGACTGTGTGGTAGGCCGCACTTACCTGAATGTGCCCAAATTGTCTAAGTCCAAATCTTCAGTTCCAAAAGCCTCCATCCAACTGCTGCCTAAACACACTAGGCTCCTCCCTGTTGGTTACCTGGGAACTGGAAAGTCATAATTCAGCTGCTGCATATGCCAGGAACTGTTCTAGTCTGAGCAATTCAGGACTTGTCTGCTACCTGCCTACTTCTGATTAGGTTCTAGAAACTAGACATTCTTCCATCTAAGCCTTCTGAAGGTCGATCCTCTAGTTGTGCTCATAACTTATACCCAGCCTAACCTGCAGCTTTATGGTGAGGGCACTCTCCTGGGAAATTGGAGACCTGTGTTTGGACCTCCCTAATGAGCAAGACAATGAATCTTGGTCTCCCACTTCCTTGTTGAATGCCCTAACCACTAAGTAGGCACCATCAGTAGGGGTGGGCAAGCAGCCTTGAGTACTGACATGGAGAAGGCTGCCAAAATAGCAGCCCACTGTCCCCCTTCTCTTCCCTTCCCACACCACTGAAAGGAGTCTGTGCCGTGGCAGCAGCAGTTGGGGACTTTGAGCCCCAACATTAGGTAATCCCAGCTCCATTGCCCCTACCTCTCTGTGGTAGAGTTTTGCCCAAGGTACAAAACTTGCTAGTTGCACCTTCAGGCACCATCTTCCCCAGCAGTTTTAAAATATAAAACAATGACCTTTTTCATTGGTTCAAGAGAATGAGTGTAAGTCTTTACCCTCAGGAGTGAGTGAGCTATGTCTTTTAAGAAGAAAAAGGGGCGAAATTTCATCCATGTCTCTGTGCTTAATGTTTTATTCGTTAATTCTAGATACCTTTCTGTTCGGTATGCAGACTTTTTTTTATTATCATTCTGCCTGTCTAACTTGTTGGCAGAATATACTGCATTGGACACTTATGTAGTGTCCAATGCACAACAGAAAGAATGAAGGGTGCCTCATTCACGGTTTTGGATTCTTCTCTAAGGTTCAGCTACCTGAATGTTAGGCACTGTGTTCACTTCTTAGTCTTTTGGGCTAAGACCAAGTGTGGATGTCAAAGGTCCTCGATAGATGTAACACTTAAGATGTGATTAACTGGTTAATTCAATGAATAGCATGACAAAAATGAGAAATACACCACAAAGTTATTAGGCATATTTGGTATAATAACTTTGTGGTTGTTTCCTATCATGCCTTTAACTGAATGTATGTCCAATACTCCTAGCTTCTGGAGCACACATTTCAAGATGATCATGTGCTACAAAGGGTGGGAGTGCCCACCAGTGGATTGAAGCTTCCAACTATGGAAGTGTACCATGTACTTCTGTGTCTTGGAGCTCTGATCAGCTGTCCAGGGCTCCAGCCAGGAGAGTGCCTGGTTCACTCCCATAGCTGGGAGCTCCAATCAACTAATCATCGAGGCTCCTAACCATGAAAGTGCAGGATGCCAAGCTTTCTATTTGCCCAGGAATGGGTTGCCTAGGATGAGGCTTGCACTGCACCAGCAATATGGTGTGATGGAATCTCATGCTTTATTGCCATAATTAACCTCCAGTCATGTATGAGTGGTATAGAAGGAAACATAGTTGAGGGGGTCCCACATCAGATCCTATCGTACCATTAATTTTATTTCTACCGGGGACCCTTAACTGAACATAGCCCACAGTCTAAAACACACTGACATGATACATGTTCAGTCCTTAAGCAGCAGTGAATTTTTAAACACTCTTGAATTTTGTCTCTACAGTAAGCATACTAGTAGTGAATACAGAGATGTTGCAGAGCTTTTTGACAGCCAAAGACATACTTTGCCTCAGTTTCTGCTGCACCTGTGGTGCTTTAATTATTGCTATACCTGCCACTTTAAACCAAGCCACTGCTGGACTATATGCAGCCACTTGGCAGGCAGTAGCAGACCAATTCATTGTTCAGTTCAAGTTTGTGTGGGCTTAGCTACTGTTTATTCCCAGTTCAGGTAAGAGGTTTTACTTTCTTAAACTTGAGGGGGAGAAGAAACCATTACTGTTATATGGGTTTTCATTGGGATGGACTGATTTTTTTTTTTTCTTTAAACTTGGGGCATAGTGAAATTGTACCTGTCAGTTAATCAGATTCTTTTTTTAGTAGATTGAAAAGAAAATGTGTTTTCTTGTACATGTTGTGAAATATATGCAAGCTAAATTGATTTTAAAAGAAGGTAAAAAAGTTAAATTCTTCTAATGTATTATTTGTATTGCTCCAAAAGCATACTACTGAGAATGAAATAGTGCAAGAAGGAACTAACAGGATCGTAGAATCCTCAGAGATTTGTGGCTTACTCCTACTCCTGTTAAAATCAATGGAAAAAATTCCCAATGGAATTCAATGACAGCAAGATTGAGGCAGCAGAAGAGAAAAGAAAGACCTTCATGCCCTTCCTCTTCATGTTTTTGATCTAAATGATTCCTGTAAAATAAAAGTAAAAGAGGGTATATTAAGAAATCCCAGCCTGTGCAGTTCCCTAAGAGACCTGTTATGGATCTTAGATAATAAACAATGGGGTTTTAAAAAGAAGCTATTTGGAAAAGGAACATCCTGTCACAATTCATAGGAGATTAATTTCTACTCAATCGTCATAACTTTCCTAAGAAATTAATTTTGCTGCATTTTTGTTTTGAAAGGTTTTTGTTTTTTTTAATTGCTGGAGAAAGAATGGTAGTTAAGGTGTAATTTTCTTCCTGCCCCCCCCACTTCCATTCTTCTTTCAGGTTTTGCTGATCCACAGAATGTAATTATTTTTCTTCCCTAAATGTCTTATATGGTTTTAAATTTTTTTTTTGGCCTTTCTGCTGTTTGCACATAAATATAAACCCTTATGAAATGTAATTTGTTATATTGAAAATTGTTGCAGATTTTTTTAGGCATATTGTTTTAGTTAATGAATAAAGCTTCTACTGGTTACTTGAACTTGTATTTTAAATTTATTTTTAGTGACTGCTCTTTGGTGGAATGGCTAACTTTCTTTTTTGCCTTAAGTTAATTTTAATATTTTTTTTCCACATAGCCTTGGTCAATGTTCATCTCTCATTGAATTTGTTCAGTTATCTAGGCTTTCATTTAATTTACCTATGGCCCTATTCAGTATGGTTTTTTACCAGCTTGTGCTTTTTATTATCTTTTTAAGAACTGTAATAACACTTTGACAATAAAATGATAACGCTCTTTCTTGTATGTACTTTTTTTGTAATATAGCCAGTTATCACACAAGCAGCTTTTGGGGGACTAAAAGTAAAATTTGTAAGTGGTAAGCTACTTTCTTTCAAAACAATAAATATATGTTTTACTAACTTTTGCATTTATTGTGCAGCATAAAGTTTAAAAAATCTTCAGTTTGTCAAAACACAAAATTTAAAATATATGGAAAATATGAGTAAGTCAAGATATTGATAAGTCTATACATCTGTAATACGTTTGTCTGTAGTCTTGTCAGGTCACAATATCTCAGTCAGGTTGAGGTATAGTTCTAAAATATGCCCACTATATTCTGGATGTGGAACAAACATATTTGCCTCTGTGTATGAAGATGGCCAGTTGCAGTCATACCAAGAGAGATCTTCTGAGGCTGCATTTGCTTCCCATTTAGAGGGCCATAGTGCAAGAAATAGTTATGTGAAAAATTCATGGGCATACTTCTCTCCAGTCTCCTTCATGGTCCATTAACAGCAGGTGCAACACAAGGAGGTAGAGTTCAAATCAATTTCTTCACTGTTTGCTGGAGCCTTCAATTTATGCTTTCTTTAACTGAAGGGAGAAAGGAATGTGTAGGGGCAGAGAAGGCTGGATGTGCAACAGTGCATGGCAAGGAGGAATGGGAGAAGATGTTAACAGCATAATTTGACTTAACTTCAGTTAAGCCCAATTCAAGTTTAAGGTGTACAGATACTAAATTTCAAATGTTCTACTATAACTTACTAGCCATATAATAAGACTGGTCTTGCAGGCCTTCAACATGAGGAACTTCACTTGATTTTTAATAAGACTTGAGTGTGCCTTGGAGGCCTGAATGATTGGTCCCATAATCACTTAATTTAAAATATTTTCTGATTAAAGGCTTTGTCTGCTCCCTTATCAAACCATTCTTAATGTGATGGTATTGTTTTAAAGGTAGTGACTTGTAGATGGGCACAAACACCTTTGGTCTCTGAATTTTTCTATTTTGTTTCAATAAGAAAAACAATCTTTTGAAGATCTTCTGAGCTTATCCTTTTCTATCTGTATCTTCCCTGTACAACCCTGCAGACTTCGTGTTTCCAACCAATAGGATTGTAATATGAAAATTAACTTGCCTGCATTATCATATCCCTGATATCACAATATGGGATCCAGTATCATAATCCCGTTTGGAACATGAAGGCAAAAGGATTGTTGGTTGATGCCATTTCCTGTTTAATTCCTTTTTGGGAGCTTAGGAGGAAAAAAACCCAGGAACGATGGCCAGAGGATTTATCATGCATTTACCAGACCCTAGTAATTTTGCTTTACACATTTCTACTTTCTAAGACAAGAATCTTGGATATCTAAATTCTGAGGAATGAGGATCAAATTTCTGGGTCACCTGTGTTTTGGTTGAAGTTTTCCTATCTGATTTTTGATCCTCTATCTAGGTATAACATAAAACCATCAACCCCTCTGGCAGTCTTAGAGTTTGTATTTGAACTGAATCTTGTCCGAACTGGTTTAGGTGCTGAGATATTTGGATTCAGAAACAAACACTGTGATTCAACCCTATCTCTAGTCTTTATCACATTACTTGTTCTGTAGATTGTTTGTTGTAAATATTATCTGTGAAAGATCTAATGTTCTATATCCTCAGGTGATTATTGCACATTGATATGTTGGAGGATATTATCCAAAGTTCTGGACAAAGCTAGCATTATGGTCAATTTTTATATCAATGTTTGTTTTCTCAATAGTCCCAATTAAAAATGTAGTCCTTTTACCATGTAAATCATTCATATTTTAAGCTTACAGGAATGAACAATACACAGTACTGAATTTTGTATCTACAAAATATAGAGAATGCCCCAAAAGAGAAACCTGAAATACTATAAATAAATTATACTGATCATGGTTTTAATTGCATGCGGTCAAAGGAGGTTTGCATGCTGCTTCTCCTTTCACTTGAATATTGCAAACTAGTCTATACCAGCAGTACTCAAGCTCCATCCCAAGGAACAATGGCATCCAGCCTGTGGAGCTCTCCATAAGTCTCGAAATTTGGCAGCAGGGAATTAGTAGCAATGTTAATTGCCACAGCTCTGGAAGCAGCTCTGCTGTCACCAGTCCTTCACTGCCAAATTTCCAGATACGTGGATTGTGTGGGTTTACTGCATGGCCAGATC
Organism: Alligator mississippiensis; assembly: GCF_030867095.1. Classification (NCBI taxonomy): domain Eukaryota; kingdom Metazoa; phylum Chordata; order Crocodylia; family Alligatoridae; genus Alligator; species Alligator mississippiensis. The sequence goes on along the minus strand of NC_081828.1, from coordinate 109,195,107 downwards.
TGGCACACAAGGTTACTCTGAAGTTGGATCTGGCATGGGAGGCTCGGTCAATGCACCAGATTGCATCTGTGAGTGACCCCAATATGGATCTGGTGCAACAACACAACATCCTTAAAGGCAAACTAAGAAAATATGGGCTGGATAAATGGACTGTAAGGTGGATATAAACTGTCTGCAGTATCAGGCTCAGAGTGTAGTAATAAATGGCTTGATGTCTACTTGGCAGCCAGTATCAAGTGTCAGCTGGTTTTGCTGAATGTTTTCATCAATGACCTGGAAGATGGAATAGAATGCACCCTCAGCAAATTTGCAGATGACACCAAGCTGGAGGGGAGTAGTAGATAGGCTGGAGGGTAGGGCTAGCATTTAGACAAATTGGAGGATTGGTCCAAAAGAAATGTTATGAGGTTCAACAAGCACAAGTACAAAGTCCTACACTAAGGACAGAAGAATCTCATGCACAAGGCTGTGGGCTGACTGGTTGGGCAGCAGCTCTTAGGAGAAGGACCCAGGGGTTACAATGGACAGTAAGCTGAATATGAGCCAACTGTGTGCCCTTGTTGCCCAGAAGGTTAATGGCATACTGGGCTGCATTGGTAGTAGGGGTGTGTGAAACAGGCTGTATTCAATTGGATTCGGCCAAAAATGGGGACAGTGATTCTATTCGTTGATTCGGATCACAGTCTCTGATTTAATTTGGCCAAATCTGAATCTGAAGATTCAATGCTGATTCAGAGAATCAGTTATTTGGCCATAGATACAGCTTTAAAAGTTTTTTCTATGTACCTTGAGGTACAAGAATGGCTTGTGAACACTGTGATGCTGGGAAGGATGGAGTATCCCATAGAAGTGTGGGGGGAATTTCTGCATGTTTGGTGGTGAACCTGGGAGCGGACCAGAAGTACTTCTGGTCCACTTCTGGGTCTGCTAGGGAGTGCACGGGGGGGGGGGGGGCTGCATGTTCTGGCTCAGCAATCTGCCATAGGGGGACCCTGGGTGCCCCCCCCCCGAACCCAGGAGGCAGCAGTCACTTAGCTGAGGGGGCACAGGGGGGCCCCTTAGTGCACTTCCTGGTAGACCTGGAAGTGGACTGAAAGTGCTTCTGGACTATTTCTGGGTCTGCTGCAGAGCACACTGGGGACCCTCCACACCCCCTGCTCCTGTGGGACACTCCATCTGCCCCAGGATCACAGCATTCATGAGTTGCATGCTATCTAGAGGTACGTAGGAAAAACATTTAAAGCTATGTCTATATGCAAATCTCCGAACCTTTCCGAATCTCTCTGAATCAATTCAGAGGGTTCCAATTCGATTTGGAGAGATTAAAGGATCTCCTGATTTGATTTGGAGTCAGAGATTCAGCCACCAAATCAGGCCAAATCTCCTCCAAATTGAATCAGGGACTGAAGCTTTGCACAGCCCTAATTGGTAGGTGTGTTGCCAGCAGGTCAAGAGAAGTGATTATTCCCTTCTATTCAGCACTGGTGAGGCCACATCTGGAGTACTGTGTCCAGTTTTGGAACACCCACTACACAAAGGATGTAGACAAATTGGAGATGGTCCAGTGAAGGGCAACAAAAATGGTGAGGAGCTGGGGCACATGACTGCGAAGGACAGGCTGAGGGAACTGTGCTTATTTAGTCTATAGAAGAGAAGACTGAGAAGAGATCTAAAAGCAGCCTTCAACTACCTGAAGGGAGGTTCAAAAGAAGACTAAGCTAGATTGTTTTCAGTGGTGGCAGATGACAGAACAAGGACCAATAGTCTCAAGCTGCAGCAAAGAAAGTTTAGGTTAGATTTTAGAAAAAAAAAAAATATCACTAGTATGGTAGTAAAACACTGGAACAGGTTACCCAGAGAGGTTATGGAATCTCCATCCTAGACCCAACTAGACAAAACCTTGGCAGGGGTGGTCTAGTGGGGGATGGTCTTCCTTTCAAAAAGAGGTTGTACTAGATGACCTTCTGAGGTCCCTTCCAACCCTAATTTTCTACGATTCTATAATCTGGTCTGCAGACCAAGCCAGCACGACTCATGGAGCCCACAGGACCAGAGGATTGAACATCACTGTTCTATAGATATTTGTGAACCCTCACAAAAGCCCAGTTGATTGAAGCATACATAGAGTGTCAGCAAAGGTGAAATGAGAAAATCAAAAGGGGAGGAAGAACTGTAAAGAAAAGGGACATGTTGGAATTGGAGGTGCTAATACAGAAAAAGTCATTGATTTACCTTTGATATCAGCAACCCACTGCCTCAGTCTCCATGAATTGTCCATACTGCAGGAACTTCAGGAGACATAAGAAAGAAAGAAGCAGCAGAAAGGAATCTTTGTCTCTGATTTAAATTAAGATTTCTAGGTGCTATGGTAATACAACAATAAATAATCTTTTTAAAGCCAATTTTAGAGTCAGATAGTAGTCAGTCCCTAGCCTAATTTACTTAATATAAATTACTGAATACTGAATTTTAATATAATAAAATTCAGTACAAAGGCACCCCCTGCACTGTAAAATCCTCATGTCCCAGCCAACCCTGTCAGCATCTACAGGTGCATTGTGGTGAAATTAATAACTCTGCCATAGGATAACATTTGTATCTGGCAGTACTAACCTACAATGGAGTTAATTAGTTTACTCTGGTCTAATATCTCTGCATGTGTAGACTGGTGAAGCTTTGCTGCATTTAGTAGGCAACTCCATAGTAAGCTTGCTATGTAGATACACCCATTGAGGAGACCTTGAGAAAAACTGACCTTCTTTGAACACCTTTTGGAACTAATTGCTGCTTCATGTTCTAAGTACACTTGAAATGTAATATACTTTATTTCAGCACTTAATCTAGATTTAAGGATTTATATCTCCAAACTGAAGATGTGAGATGTTAGACCCTGACTCCACGCAGTGCCCAATGACTAGGGAGACAACAGTCCAATTACTCATGGATCCTGGTACTCATTAGACAGAGCAAGCATGGAGCAAACACCAGCACACATTGCTTGCAACAGCTTTATTTATAATGGACACAGCTTCAGGCAAAGATCCCAAAAAAACAACAAACCAGGGATCTGCACTGAACATTAGTTATTTTCACATTTTATACACTTTGGTTCATACACATTAACATTCACCCTGCCTATGTCTCTCCTTTGGTTCCACCCATTTCTCCTCCCTTCTCAAGCTCCACCTCTGTTTACTGCTTGCTTCCTTAGCATGGTATTGCCTATGCATGTCATTCATTTACATGCCTCTCTGCTAAGAGCGCATGCGTAAGACTTTGACACCCTATCTTCTTTCGGTCACTTGTGGTTTCTCACTGGTTCTTTCTGGTTTTCTTGCTGACTTCAGCACCATCTCCAAGGCCATATTTCTGCTTTGTCTCCTAACTCTAGCTGGTGAGCTGCATTCTATTTTTACCCAACACATCATGCACTTTGCACACTATCCTTTGTTAAGCGTCCGCTTACTTAGCATTAGCCAAGTTAGTTGCTTTTAATATATATCCATCCTTATGACTAGCAGCTTTTGCTGAGGTTACTTTTAATGCATCATCCAGCCTTGTGACCAGCAGCTTTGGCTGGGACACAGGAAAAAGCCTTCATTCAGCTGCACACTTAGTACTCCCCAAAATTCATACCATTACCCTAACATAAGACACCTGCTATAAGACCATCTTGCAGCACACTGAAGTCTGAAGTTATGCAGGACCTTCCTCACCAGCACCCAGCTTCTCGATGCCACACCCAAGGAGACACAGCTATAGATGTGGAACAAGATGTTGAAGAAAATGCTTGAGAGAGGAAAAATGGACATTCCAGCAGCTGAGTCCTTACCACCTGATGAACCCTAGAAAAGATGGCGATGTCTCAACTGCATATGTAACTAAATTGAGCACTACAAGGAACTAATGAACAAGTGGTGCTATACCACTAGTTCAAGCACCTGTGACTGAAGCACAGAGCCTCAGATTATGCAGCACCTGCTGCAATGCCTGCTACTTAAAGGCATATGTAGAGACATGAGAAGAAGGACATATATATTTTTTTTTATTTATTTTTTTTTTTGCTGAGGCATGGTGCAACTTTGCCCAAATGTTTTCACTTCTAGAAAAAAACAAAAAAAACAAAAAAAACCCCAGTTCAATGGGTTGTTGTCCTTTTTAAGGAAGAAAGTGAGGAAAACTCTGACACCTCTTATTTTAGCTGTATAAAAATATCTCTTTACTCCTGATCACAGGCTATTTTACACTTGTGCTCCTTGCAATAGTTGACTGCCTTCCTAATTTAAAAGGAGTAACTTCCATCTCCTGCTTCTTGCTCTTTGCCATGATCAATTTTAATGGCAACAGAACTGAAAGAATTGTATTAGATGGAGCCACCCAGTAAACAAACAAAAAAAAAGTTTAAAAAAATTTAACTATTCTTTACATAGTTTTGATAATGTGAGGTTAGTGAATGTACCTATTCCTTCAGGGCAAATTTTCCTTTGCTTCTATATAACTAGCTTATTTTTATTCAAATGTTGACCTGATATATATGCATATCTATGTTTTAGGGGGAGGGATATGTGTGTGCATGCATTTTCACTTGGAAAAAAGTCACTAATCTTATGTTTGAGAAGACTGAAAAAGGTTTTGACTTATTGCAGAAGCATTGGGTGGAAGGATTCTTTTTTTTTTCCCTCCCACTAGTTTTGCTAGTGCAGATTTTGTCTTCAGGCTGTATTTGGTCTCCTTTTATGTGCATCAAACTAGAAATATTGTCTGCATCATTAAATTGATTATTTGAAATGAATAATCAAAAGTAAACAAAACCAAACCTACTTAAGCACCAGTACTTAGACTGGTACCCACACACACACACACACACACATCTCCTTTCTACAAATACTCATATGACTTGTATGAAGTTTTCTTTTAATCCTAACCTTTTGACCAAGGTGGACTTAGTGGTGGAATACTGGCAGCAGCATAATGGCACAGAAGTATATAGCACTTCTTCATGTAATCTAAGTCTGAGAGAAACTTAGGTCTTCTATTGCACAAACTTTTTGTGATTATATTTTTGTGAAGTGATATGATAACATTTCAATAAGGATGGCATCCGCTATGTTTAGTCCATTATCTATGTAAAGTCATTTAACAGTAGCCCTGGGGAGATATAATTGATATAATTTGATTTCATTCCCCAGAAAGTGAAAATATTGCAACACCAGCAATTATACAGGAAGAGTAAATGGACAGAGGGAAATTAGCTCTATAATGAAGTTTGGTATATGCCCAAAGAATGGAATTTTCTCCAAAAAAAATTAGTTTTTCTCAAAAAATAATTCTAAAACAGTCTTTTTAAATGTGCCTTAGAATAGGAATATAGCTGTATTAGTGGTATGAGGGTATTTATGTCAATCATGTATGCCTAATGTTCTGAGGGGATAAAATATGTACACATATGTATATATGTATGTATGTATATATACACACATACACATACACACACTCTTGCTCTCTGGTTTGTAAGTACTTCTCTTTCAAAATGCAGAATCAGAAGTTGTCCTGAAACATGACTACCTGAAATTAGCTACAGTGCTAATGAGCTTAATTTCATGATACAATTTGTGGGGGGGTAAGTATTTAAATGAAACAGTTGTACTCATAAAAAATAAGCAACTCCCCTCCTTCATTCTGTCAAAAAAACCCCAAAATGTTAAACAGTAGTTTAGCAGGGGGTAGGGCAGAGGCAATCAGGGCCCACCTTTATGTGAGTGTTAGGGAGGCAAGCAGGGGCTGGGGTGCAAAAGCAGTCACTGCCATGGCAGTGATTGACCACCTCCACAATAGGCATAGCAGAAACCAGCACCGTCCCAGGCACTGCACAGCTGCCCTGGGTGTGTAGCTGTCCTGGTATGCTTCCAAACAAAAATAAAAACACCACTTGAACAAAAACTATAATTCAACGCTGTAACAAACTATTGCCTACTCTTGTCCCCTTGATCAGAGTAGTTAGCCAGTTTTTCTGTTGAAGAAAGAAACAGATAAAAGTGAGGTACCTTTGATATAATCCTTTTTTCTGTAAAGAATATAAAAAATACTTCTTTTTAATAAGATATATTGAGAATTGGAGTGAACAAGAAAGCAGCTATTTCAGAACTGCTGATTACAATATATTTTGTTATAGCAGGAGTGGGGAGAGAGGGAGGCTAGCCTGTTTCCTTGGAGCCCAGATGACTAATGTGGACATATGAGACGTACTTGTATATAGTGCATGCTCAGTACCAAAGTTCCTCTTTCCTGAATAGAGTGGGACCAAACAGGATGTGATTGCCTTGCTTTAGGGTCTATACCTTGCTAAGTAATCCCTCTGTTTGCAGCCAGTCCCAAGAAAAATTTCTTTGAGCTTTATCATGCAGTGGTTAGGTGGTAACCTCCTATTGTTTCCAGCTATTATTCAGTTAGTACTTTTACATGTACTCCAACACATTCTGATTGGAAGGCAACAGACTTCATTAACTTAGTCTCCTGGAGCATTCTACTCAGAATGCTCCAGCATGCTGCGGTATCTCATGTATTCAGTGTCCCTTGTTTCAAAATGATGGCTACCACCTGCACTATAGTATTGTTGTGTCCCAGCCAGCCCCAACATTGCCAATGCTGCCGCCTGGAGCCTGGGGTTGACCCCCCAGACACCCTGCCAGCCTGGGAATTGCAGTGGTCCTGAATGCATGTGTAAATGCTGTGCCCAGGAATAATTTTATCTGATATGAACTGCACTTCACTTTATCACTCTGGCTTAATTGCATGTATATACGCACCCTCAGGCAGCATAAAATAATGCATAATAAGAGTGACATAAATGGGTGCAGCATAACACTGACTTTTCAACAAGACTACACAAACCATATCATTTAAACAAATATAAAAACCCACCACGTAACACCACATGAGTACCCCAACATTTGGTGGAATGAGGAATGAGAGAGAGTGTAAGATTAACTAGAGAAGCAGATAATGATGGCAGTTGTTACAGGGTCCCTGAGAAGAAAGGTGGAGGGAAAGAAGTGATAGTGTTGGGATGATGGGTTTTTGTGAGTGACATAAAAAATATGTGATATCTTTTAAGATATCACATAAAAGACATTGCATTTTTTTATGTCACTCACAAAAATCCTTGCCCCTAAAGTAAGAAGTGACATTTGAAGTCTAAATTGCATCCACTGAAAAATGCTTTGTTTTAGCGAGACAGCATGGTACAGTGGATGGGACCAATTCTGGGAGTCGGGAGGGTTGGATTCTCTTGAACAGTGAGATCTACCAGAGACTTGCTATGTAAGACATCTTTTTCTCTGTACCTCTGATTTCCACCTGCACAATGGAGATAAAAATAAACCCCTTTCAAAATTCCTTGGAAGATATAATAAAGGTTGGATAGAGTCAAAGACTTTGCTATTACTAAGAGAAGAGAAGATGAGCATTGCCTCTTAAAAGTATGGGCACGAACTATTTACTAGGGTACAAAGTGGAGCTGAAGGGGATATTTGTTGTATTAATTGTACACAGTTTTACCCTAAGGTCAGTAGAAAAGAAATTGTGGTTTCTTAGCCCTCAGTGAAGGATGGATAAGCTGCCATAACTGAGCTTCCACTTACCATGGTATAATACCATGCACATGGTTAGTAATTGAAGGGTAACTTATATGTGGTAAATCTCAACCCCTTTTATCCTACTGTAAACTGTTTGTATAACCTTGCTCCACCTGAAGTTAGAGAATGATTTAGTGCAGTGGATATTGTGTGTCTGAACTTTATGTTTAAATAACATAATACACCACTTTTTTTTTTTCTACAAGCTGTATTTGTCCTCATGGTGGGGGGAAGAGGAATGGTTCTTCCGTTATTATTTTGAGTTGCTTAGCTGCAGAACTCCTCTCTGGTGGCAGTCAGCACCTTTTTCAAGTGGTGTGCCAGAATGACTCAGCCAGATAGAAGGCAGGCTGGTGCTAGGACCTTGCTGCTGCATCCCCCTGTGTCAAAGCCTCTTGCTGCCAAAATGCCCTGAAACTCTCCGATTCCATGCTCTGGATCCCATGGCTCCATGGGACTTACCTAGCCAGATGCCCTCAGGTTGCCAGCCCCTGATATATGGTCAGAGCTGTCCCTGGAAGTGTAGCAAAACCCCCAGTTTTCCTTTTTTTTTTTTTTAATTTATTTTAAAATGCATTCCCTCCCCTTCCCCAACCATTTCTGACTTTTTATCTCCCTCTCTATTTCCTAGATAAGTATAAGTAAGCTAAGATGTAGGATAAGCTTTAACATTTTTATTTTGCTACAAAGTTTTTGGTTTTGGATATCCACTGTTCTATATTGTATTATTATTAGGTTTGTATTGATTCCTACTGTTGTATATTATTATCATTTTCGTATTGATTTTTCTTGTTCCATATGGATATTGTATGGTTTAGGCCTGTGTTTGTAAGTAAACCAAAGTCATGTCAAGTTTCCATTTTATATGTCAAGTCTCCATCTTGTGTCCTCTGCCCGGGCATCCCATGTTGCAACTGTATGAGTCACGTACCCCTCCCATGTAAATCGGTTCCTGGATGAATGAGAATGATTGGGAATAATTGAAATACAATGGTAGCAGGCCTCTACTGAATGGCCTGTAACGACTGGGCCATCACCTCGCATTAATTCATCCAAGAACCACGGACCTCACCCAGGAACAGAGACAAGAACCCAGTATTTGAAAGACAAGACCCTGCAGAACCAGCAACTCTACTATTGTACCCCACCATTACAGACATCTGAAACTGCACATTCCTGCATGGAACACACATGCTCAGTGCACCAGGGGCTAACGCTTGCCTGGGCATGCCTCCTGTCACTAGGGTGACACAAGGTCTGCCCCTATAAAAAGGGGCAGTGAAAACAGACCCATTTCCATCTGGACCAGCACCATGCCACACCACCTATTCAGCCCAGAGGCCCTGATGGTGACCCGCCTCTGGACAACACCTACTGGACAAGGACCCCTTTCCAGCCTGGATAGGTAGCTATCACCCCTACCCCCTCTTCAACCAAGGACTTGGACTCTGCTTCTCTTCCCCACCTGGACTCCAGCCCTTCCACTGAGTCTCTTTCTCCTGCTGCCAGTGTGTGTGTGTGTGTGTGTGTGTGTGAACCAATAACTTTATGAGGCTGTGTAGTGTGTTGTCTGTTTAATAAAACTGTTATTTGGACCCCTAAGTTGGGTTTTGCTTTACTATGGTTTGGCCCTACTCCAATCTGCTCCTCACCCCTCTAACTTCTGTCTCATTTCTCCCTCTCCTGCTTCTGGCTCATTGCTGCCTTTCAGTCTCTCCTCCTGCTTTTCCTGTGATTTTTTCTGCACCCCCCCACCTCTGCTCCTACTGCCTTTTCCATGTGACTTTCTGCTGCCTTTCTCTGCTTTCCTGCTGCCCTGCCACCTTTCAGTCTCTCCTGCTGCTTGTCCTGTGATTTTCTGCTGTCCGTCTCTCTGTTTTCAGGCTTCCCCTGTACCTTCTGTAGTCACCCCCCCACACACACACACAGCTTCCCAGCTCCTCGTGGCTGTCCTGCAGTTTTCTCTAGCAGCTGGAGCCTTTCTCCAGCTCCCAGCACCTATTGCTGCTCCCTGCAACTTCTCTAGCTGCCCTGGAGCCATCCTCTGGCTCCCCACACCCAGAGCCCTTCTTTAACACCCACAGTTTCCCTTAGTCTGATTTTCCTTCTCCCCACCTATCTTTTCAGCTCCCCTGTAGCTCTGGCTCCAGTCCCAGCCTGTGTGCCGGCATCACTCCCCTTTTCTGTAGGCTTTGGGTGTTGTCTTTTAATCAATTAAGATCAATTAACCTAAAGTTACCCCCAAGCCTCAGTTCTTCAGCCCAGGCCGCTCTAGTCTACCAGTTCTAATGCCGGTCCCGGTGACTTTCATTCCCAACAAATTTCACTCCCTACTTTCTTACCTTAACCTTACCTGAGGTACCCCAAACACACACATACACACTGCACCATCCAAGTTAGGAACTTACCTGTGTGTATGTGTAGGTGGGTTGTATGTGTGTGAACTAATGAATGTGTGTGTGTGTTTGTGTGTGTATCTATATATATATGGCATTGTGTGCATGATATACCAATTAGTGATCTGTGTCTAACTTTTGGGGTGTATAGTGTATGTGCTTGAATTGGTGATAGGTATGCATGTCCCCAGGCTGATTTGGATGTGTATGTGCCTGAGCTGGTAGTGTGCGTGTGTATGTATCTAATTGATTTGTGTGCTTGTATATGTGCAATTGTGTCACACCTTCCTGTCTAACAGCACAATATTGAGATCCTGAGAGTTGGCCTGACCCCACAGGGCAACAGGAGTGTGTGGGGCCAGTGGGTGGCAAGTGGTTGGAGCACAGAGTGGGAGGGGGTAAGCGGCTTGAGTGTGGAGCCAGCAGCGCGTGGCAGCAGTGGTGAGGCCCTTATGGCACTGTCCACAGGGCCCCCCAAAGCATGGGGCCTGGGCCAGTTGCCCCAATTCGCTCCCCTACCTCCCAGGGAAGGACTTGTTTATGGTGATCCTTTTTAGAATGTTTCACTGACAACAACTTTAATTTCTGTCACTGCTTTCTGCCTGGAGCTCCATCCTAAGTGTTGAGATCAAATTCCCACAGAGCATGTCAGTAAAGAGACAGTAGGAGTAAGATACTCTCACTTCTGGAATTCATTGTTTCTGTTAGAACCTTTCTTTGCCGGCCAACAGACAATAGTCTGATGATAGATTTGATGATAGGTATGGCTTTTAAATATTGGATTGGGTTGCACAATCTATTGTCATCTTTAGAAATTAATATAAGTAATGTTGTTCTAATTGGAGCTGATTGTTGCCAACTCCTCAAAATCAATGAACACTTATATTCATAAAACTGTATACCTGAGAATCTCAGTTGTATTTTTTTTAACTTGGAGGAGGGTTTTGGTAATTTAAAATGTAATGCTTATTTAGTAAATTTTGGTAGGTTATATGTTGTTCATTTTCTTAACTTTGTAGCATGACTCCTAATAGAGAGAGAACTGAAAAAGACACTGGGATTTTGAAGCTTTCAGGGATAGAAACAGTTCAGAGAGAAATAATTGATAAAGTATCTCAGAGAGAAGTAACTAATAACTGGGATTAGGTAATTTTTTAGGAAAAAAGTAAATGTTTTCTTTGTAGGTTATACAGGCCTTGCCCAAGGCATAATTCACAGAAAATAATTAAGCTGTTAAAAGATTCATTGGCTGAGTGCAGAATCTAAATGTAATTTTCTCTGTTCATATTCATATGATGTAACTGCCTTCATGTGCATGATTTTATTTAGTATGACTGTGCTTGAAGCATGTTTATTTTTAATTGTGAGCAATTAGTCATAGAATGTGAGTTTTGGGGTTCTCATTTAGGAGTTTTTTTGGGTAGGGGCAGGATTTGCCAAGCTCTAGTTTCTAGTTTCCATTGATTTTACATAATAAATGTTGATTTTTTCCCCCTCCCACATGAAAAATATAACTATTGGTATAATATGATCATTATTGATATTAATATTATTAATATGACATATTAATATGATCATTAACTATTTTAAGTATGTGACATCTGTAAGCAACTGTTGCCCACAGAAATAATGACCCATAAGATGAATAACCCTCTTCCTTTACCTGTATACTTGCATTTACACAGACCCCCTCCTATTTTACATGCAATTATTTACTGTAAAATAAAGATGAAACTTTTTTTCAAAATGTTATTGTAGATATTAGACTTTCATAAGATGAGTTTAACAGTAATGTCACTCAGTCTGACACTGGCAGTGTCATTTTCCTTGTATTTTAGAATTAGTCTGCTCATATGGTGTATTTCAGGGCTACCTTTAGTCAGTTTTAGAGACAACTAAAAATATTTTGTAGTACTGGGAGTCAGTAATTGTATTCAAATTCAATATTGAATTTGAATCCCCTCCTGGCTTGGGATGGTTGCAGTCTCAAAATTTGAATATTGTCCACTTCTATTCTCTCTGTTCTGAATCCATGCGTAGTGTTACATGCATATAGCTTATCTCATAGACATACTGAATCAGCACTTTTTTCATCAATGATCGATTGAACAAGTACATTATGTTGTCTGCTACAGGAAGCAATTAATTTTACAGTTTCTTAACCTTAAATAATAAGGCTGAAGAGAAGTCTTATACAGATTAATTTTGAATTTTGTACAATGTTATTTGATTCCAGAATTGCAGGACAGACGACCCAGCCTACTGCATCTTTTGCCTTGTCTGCTGCCTTAACATTCTTGCTTAAGGGTAAAGGGATATTTTACATGTACATTAAGTTTTAGAATGTTTAATAGATTGTTGATAGGTTAGCAAATAAAGGGCAGTTTACTAAAAATAATATTTTCATACCTATTTTGCTAGAACTGTTTGTTCAAATATTTTTCTTTGAAGTTTATGAAAGAAACAGCAGTCGTCCCTGCCCATGTGCAGTGGGGCTACACCTAATGATCTGTATGGTCCCTTCCAGCCACTGACAACTATGAAACTATGAATATTTTCATGTGACATTGATATGATTAATCCTTCTCTTTAATCTGTTCATGATGCTGTGCTGTTCTATACACCATGAGGCATTTCCTACTCATTCAGAATGACCTTTAGTTTCTGCATACTACAACAAAAGGCATAATTATGCAACAGTAAAGTTGTCTGGTGTGGTAGGGTTGGCACAAAATCAAGGAAATGAAAAATGTAAAGCATCTAATAGTAAATACATTCTACTTCTTCAAACATACTCCACAGCTCTAGTTCTGTGCATCCCTTTCCCCAAGGATTCCAGCCAGTTTTGCCATTCAAGTCACATTATCTTTAAAAATTAAGATCCCTGTGAGGGGAGAGACAGAGAGGGTGCATCCTTACATGCAGGCACATGTGCTCACAGCAGCTCAAATAGGAGCCACACAAATTTTTGACAGAGATTTTTGTCTCAGCAGACATACCCAGACATGCATTTTGGTGTGGGGCAAGTTGTGACACTTGCAGCAAAATGACCCTGCCCAGCTCCTCCCAGATCTGCAGCCAGGGGGTGCAGAGGGCGGTATAAAAACCTGCCTTGTGCTGGTCCCTGAAATATAAAAAGCTGCCCTGGCAAGCAGTTCAGGGCTACTTGCTCTCAGGAGCTTCTGGGGGCTGGCCCTGGGTGATGTCACCTGTATCGGAAACCTCCTGGACTATGATAGGCAGGCATGGGTGGACCCTACTGCACTGGCCCAATGCATGGATTTACCCACGACGTGTGTGACCTGCCACCAAGTCTAGGAGGTAAAACTGCCTTACCTCCCAGGGCCCTTTTCTTTGTCAACCAGGTCCGCACAATGGTGGTCTCCCTGTCCCAGTGTTCTCCAGCCCATTGGAGTTTGTAGTAGGGCCAGCATCTTGCCTGGCCTTGCAGCGCTCCCTGCTCCATGACTTGAGTTGGCCGGAAGACACCAAACTGGTCCACTTCTCCACCATCCAATCACTGCCACCTCAATCCACCATGCTACCCTTGCTTCCCACCCAGACACCAAGTGGCAGGACCTGCTCAGTGAAGGCATAGCTGGGGTTCCTCAGTGGCTGTACTCCACCCTCATTCCATGAGCCACTGGGGAGCTCAGCTGGCAGCTCCTTCATGGAGCCATTGCCAGAGGCCTGTATGTGGTGAGCCTTACCAACACCACAATCTCCTGTCCCTTCTGCGGGCAGAGCGAGACCCTGGTGCACATAATGCTCAAATGCACTAGGCTGCAGCCCCTTCACATCTGGATCGTCTTTCTGAGGTTCTGGATGAACTTTATCCCCCACCTTTTTATTTTTGGACACCCCATCTGCTGCCTCACCAAGTCCCAGGACCATTCTATTTTTCTACTATCCATTGCCACCTGAGGTTCTGGTTGAATTTTACCCCCCACCTTTTTGTTTTTGGTCACCCCATCCACAGCTCCACCAAGTCCCAGGATCTCCTGGTCAACCTCCTCCTGGCCCTGGCTGGATGGGGTTTGTACGTAACTAGGAAGGAGGCTCTGGCTGGGAAGATGCTCAGGGTCTGTGGGGCCACTTTCCTTTCACAAGTCTACACATGCCTCTTAGTGGAGCACCACTGGGTGGTATCCACTGGCTCTTTGGATGCCTTTGAGGACCGGAGGGCATGGCCCAGCTTGCACGGCCCAGGAGGCTCTGCTTGGTGTACCTCTCTGGAGCACTCATTTTCACATTTTGACCCTTTTACCCTCATGTCACTCCTGTCCTGTTTTTTTCCCTTTGTTTTCCAAAGAATTTAGTTGTGTAATTCATCTGTTGGCTCCATCAGTAGGGGCTACTATTTAGTGGATGGGTCTTAGGGCCCACGGTAAATTGGATACAAATAGATAGAAACTTCTGGGACCTGGCCAATTGGTATTTGGGGACACTAGCTCCTTGTGCCACCTGGACTGCCGAAGCATCCCTAACTTAGAATTCCCTACACCCTCTACCCATTGCAGCAGTCTGGTAGTGGGGGATGCTGCCTGGCTATGACCTGCTGCCACCTGCAACAGCTGGATGCACAGCCACAGCAGAGGCATCTGCAGCTCTGGGCCAGCTGCCAGTGGGCTGTGGCTGCACAGTTGGCCTTTGTGCGGCACTACTGTCATATGTGCCACTGCCCTGCCATCTGGGCAGTGATCACCCAGAAGTTGTTCTCCACATGGTGGCCTGCTTTATAGTGTGAAAGCATATGCTCCTGGCCCCAAGTGGGCTCCTGGCCCCAAGTGACCAGGAGGCCAGCCCAAGCAGGCTTCTCTCCCTGAGTCCTGTCACTTGCCTCACTAGCAAGAATTCTGGTGTTCCCTATTTAAAAACTGCAAAATCTCTGATTTAAAAAATCCCAAATTCACTCTTTAAAATGCTCCCAAATCCATGTTCTTCCACAATTTAAACAAAAGACCACTATCTAGATCTATATCAAAAGACTACTATGCCTATATATAGAGAAAGAGAGATCAATTGGGCAATGTTTTATTGATATATTCACAATTTTAAGGCAATTTGGAAGTCTACCAGTGTCTCTATCATAATACAATAAATTCTAAATATGTTTCGTTGTTTGCTTTTGGTTTTCTTGTCATAGAACAATAAGAGCTCCCCCTGACCCCTTCACTAACTAGGATGTGGAGACAGCTTCCCTTGAAACCACTGATCCTGCCAGCAGATTTCATCCTGATCTTATTTTCCTATGCAAACCTAGAGTTTTTTTACAGCTATCCCTCAATACAAAGATGATACAAAGATGATGTCTGCTGGGGGCAGGAGGATTAATGGTGAGTTTTAAGGTGGCTGAGAAGTCCAATCTATACTCTGTAAGTTTTTCCACAGATATGACGTGGTGCCTTAGGAGGAGAGGGTGGGGGTGGGGCACAACTCTTGGCCAGGATGATGTGCACTTTCCTTCCTCCTCTACCATTTCTCAGCCTCCTGAGCAATATGGTTCTCTTTGAAGTGGACTGTAGCTTGATGTATGGTGCAGTGACATTGAGACCTGTTACCAGCCAGCACTTCCCAATTTGTAGGGTTGATGCCATCTTCTTAAGGTATGATTTCAGGCTTGTAGTGTAATCCTAGAGTACGTGTGTGTGTGTGTGTGTGTGTATGGCAGATGGTGGAAAGGTGGGGAGTAGGAAATCAGTGACTTAGGGAATCTCCCACTGAGCATTTACATCTATCTATACAGTAGGCCTGTGTAACATTTCATTTTTCTAGCTCTCACTGCACAAGGATTTGTCATATCACGTTTTAGCAGCAGAGTAATCACGGCTTAGAAGCATAAGTGTAGCAGAGCATCATGGCACAGGGTAAGCAAGCAGTATAGGGACACAGCTGGGTACCCAAGGCACAGGGGTGGTGGTAAGTTCCGGATGTTGCCCTGATCATGATTACAAGTCTACCAGAAGCAGGTGTTTCCTCAAGTTGGCATCCAGGGCAGTTACTTCAATTGCTCCACTGTAGTTATGGTACTGGCATGGGCTGCCACAATGCCAACGGCATATCAGTCCCCCACTCAAATGTGGTGCCCAGGGCTGCAGCTCTGGTCACCCCCATTCAATTTCTTTATAATATGCTGCTTAGACAGATCCAGGGAATAGCCATAACTTTGTTGCGTACTTCTGTCTGCTTAAGACATAGTTCCTCTAATAGCTGCCCCTGGATTATATGCTAGTATCAGCTCATTACTGCAGGCAGTTGCTAAAAATGACAATCTAACCCTTTTGTGTTCGTACTTCTTAAAATATCTGTAGATATGTTGGCTACAAAGCATCAACTCACAGGATCATCATAAAATTCTAGTTTATTGGACAGATGCAAAAGTCAGACCATAAACCTTGGTGCTGATCCCCTCAAACACACACACATTCGTGCACACATTCTTGCATGCACGCACACACACACACAGTAGCTAGCTCTGAACACTAAGCACTGATGTCAAGATATACCTATCCCCAAGCATTGGAGTCTGCCATCGATAGCCAGTCGAGGCTTCTTTCAGTGTGATGTTGCTGCAGAAGGGGATCATCAGCTGGTCCTTCTGGCTGGACAGGCAGGGTACTGGTCAGGTCAAAGAGGTTGCCATTGGGGGTCATTCTTCACTGCCTTTTATCCCTCTCTGGCAGACTTTGGTGACTCCCCACTTCTCAGGCTTACCCAATCCAGGGGTCATTGACCTCGAGGGTCGTCTCCCTTGGTAGCTGCAGGATGGCAGCTGTCAGCCCCAGGGGTCATGTCTGCATGTATGTGTAGTCTCAGTAGTCTGTTGATGAATTTTGATTGATTCACTGCCATGATGAATAGAGCTCTGGAAGTGGTTGGTCAGGGGGTATTTCAGCCCCAAAGGTCTGTTTCCAGCATTGATTAGTTCAAATGGGGGCTTCCGTACCTTTAACAATGAAGTTTCCAGGAATTCCTGGCTCTTTATTAATCTTTCTTCTCCTTGGCCTCTGATTTTGTAGGTGTTAATTGCTATTCATTAACATGCTTATCCAGAATAGCTATGGTGTTACAAAATCAACCATGATTCATTCAGGGACCTGCTCCATACAGAGATTCCTGCTCTTGCTAGCATTGTTACATGGTACAACTTACTTTTAAACTTAAAGTACATTTGTAAAAGCATTTACAAGCTCTATTTTCACTACAAATACACCTTACATAAAAATAATAATGATATAATAAAAGAAAAAGAGAGAGGAAGGAAGAAAAGGTAGGAAAAAAAAAAAAGCATCCCCAAAAGGGGGCAAATACTAAAAGATGGGCTTTTGCCATATGGAGGAGCTTCACATTTTGAGTAGGAGACAGACAAAAGGGTTTCTTGCTTCAGACGATCAAAAGCCAAATACCTTCTCCCTGCTTCCCAATTCTTTCTCCTTAGTTATAAAATTAATCATTTGTGTGCTAGTCTAGTTCCTTAATCTTTCCTAATAATTCTGTCCAAAAAATATGTAGATCAGAAAATAATAAATTAATAAAAGTTTATTCACATATCGGCTTGAAAAGTTTTCATGGAAGAAAACCTACAATGTTTATTTTTCCTAAAATTCTTTTGAAGAAACTGATGATTTCTATGGTATTCTGATTCTTTGGTATCTCTCATTAGTACTCTGACTTGCAACCTTCTTCAACATGAATAAAGGTGACAAAATTAAGGTCTTACTGCTTCAAGTTTTAATTCTTAAATGTTTTTTGTCATTTCGAGCAAATATGGAAAATAACTTTATGAGGTCTGATCCAAAGGGGAAATTCACACTTAATAGCTTAAGTACAAAATACTTATTAGTAAAGCCATGTTTAATTCAGACAGGTTTTCTAAGGGCCTTTTTATACCTTATACTGTGAGCTGCACAAATGTTGATCAGTGTTAGTGCTAGCTAGAATTTGAAGCAATCATATGTTTTAGCCAGCAGGGACCTGGAGGACTGAAAGTAAGAATCCCCCTCTCCCATTGCAGGCTTCTCCCCTGACCCCTGGGGCTTCCCTCCACCACTCAGGGTGCCTCCCTTCTTTCTGCCTCCCTCTGTGCCTGGGTCATTACTTATTGTTGTGGGGCTGCTACTTTTCTGGCCCAGAGAGCAGCAGGAGTGGCAGTGGCCAGGCAGATAGTTTAGTCCTTCCCCAGGATAGATAGTACAGGCAGCCACAAGTAAGCAGGGGGGAAGGGGAGGGGGGCAGTGAGCAGGGATCTGGGGTGCTGGGAAAGGCAGGGGGGTGGGAAACAGAGCAGTGTGCTGGATCAGGACCCAGCAGAGGAGGGAGGGTGAATAGGAATGGGTGTAGCCTAGTGTGACTGTATGCTGGTGAAACATATGCTGGGTAGCATGGTTCAGTGAGAATCCTGCCCTGGTTTGGTATAACTTTGAGCCACATAACGAGCGCTTAAAACCAGTTTCAAGTGTCAACATACAGACAATCTAGGGCTTAAGAGCTCCATAAACTGCCCAAAATTACCGTGTAACAAGCCCTTACTTTTTCCTTGCTACAGTCTTGGATGATTCCCTGTTTCTATCTTTACATTTCCTCTCCATCTGCGAGAAGAACTGGTTTCTGAATTTGAGCATATTAGCTGTTTAGTAGATATTTAAATGATTTTACCTTCCTTAAAAGACTTTCACTATTTTAAAATTTCAAGAATTTTGCACCCCCCCTCCCCCCACACACACATTGTTTGCATGTGTTACTACTAGCCCTATACAAACACATTTGCTGGGGGGGGAGAAGAAGTTGATTGCTGAACAGAATAGCCAAAAGCTATTTCTGTTTGAATTTGCCCCAAATAAGTGATCTTATTACTAGAAACCTAATTATTTCTAAAGACTATTTTAGGACATCATGAAATGCAAAGACTGAAAGGACACCCTACCTGATTACCCTGTAGCCTGGTGGTTATAACATTCTCCTAGGAGATTTAAACTCTCTGAGGTAGATGATAGGTTTGAACTGGATCTGGCTCATTCTGGGTATATGCCCTAAACTATGTGGTTTTAGGTAAAAGGTTAAACATTTTCCCACATCCAGATTTTTTTTCAGCCTGAATTATTTGGTGAATTCATGTTGTATTCCTGAACAGCATCAGAATGATCAACACTGTATTTTTTTCAGATAAAGTACTATATACTATTTACTGTTCACTTTGGATTCAAACTGAAAAGGAGAATATAGTATTGTAGTACAGTGAAAGCCCCATCCACTAATAAGAACTTAAAATTGTATACAGCTAATTCTGGTTTGTTTGGGTTTTTTTATTTGGGAAGATTTCTATGACTTCGCATTGTTAAAAATAAGTGTACTGAATGTTTACACTAGGTAAGCTTTCTTGTGGTCTTAAACTAGAATACAAAAAGTAACATTATCCAGTGACAGATTTCTTTCATACAAAAGAATGTTGCTATGGCAGGTTTTTACATTCTCTTATTGTTTAGGATTTTTTAAAGGGTGTATATAGCATATTCTTTTGGTAGGTGATACATTTACAAGCTGTTTCATGCATATAAAAATACCATGCTTATGAATACAAAAAGTCATACTTAGCAATCCAAGAAGTACTTTTAATAACAAATAACTCTCTGGGCCATGATTTAAGTATCAAATAAATTCACATAAAAAATCAACACTATAATCCTCATGTGGTGGATCCAATTCCACCCTCTCCCCCATTTGGTTTTGTTTTTGGTGTTTCTTCCTGTGGTAAATATATCAATGTCACAATAAATTATAGACTTCCCCAGTTTTTTTTATACCAATGACATATGCCTTATGTAAGGGAGTGGGGCACTGGGTTCTGACCCTTGCCTCCAATGACTTTTCTTCACCTTACATTTCATACTCAATAGTTAAAGAATAATGGAATAGTTTAGTTTCTATACCACTCAGGGCAGGAGTCAGACCTAAAGCCCTGGGAGGAAAAATGCTGTCCAAAATTGTTGTCAAGGAGATAAGTGGGAAAAGCCCCTGAGCTCCCGAGAGTTACAACTTGTCATCATGTCTGTTTCTGAGGTGCATTGCTCAAATTCTGGGAATGGGAAAGATGATTTCTCAAGTACTTCTTTTTATACTGCAATGATATGTAAAATACAGGTTGCTCTGTTTTCAGATTAGTAGACAAACCTTGTGTTTTCTGTTGATTGATCTAGCTTCCTGCAGTGAGCCATTACTTTTATTTGGAGGCAGCCATCTTATGCTGTAGAACATAGGATTTAATTAAAGTTAGATAAATACTCACACCAGCCATCAGAGTTGTGAATAATGTATGAACAACAGGTAAATTATAAAATGATATTGCTCTGATTTTGCAGAAAATTTGAAACAGCAGTTCTGATAACATTTCTGTTCTGTTTCAAAACAGTGATCGGTAGGACATAGTGCTTTGTGCACGCTACCTCTCAAATCCGCAGCACTGTAGCTATGTTCGTTTAGTGTTAGTACATGCAGATATATGTTTGCTTGGTATGTGAGAGGCAAGGATCACTGGCATGTTTTCAGCACCATAGTAATCTTACTAGTATTTCCTGACTGAAAGGATCTGCACATGAAACAAGTGTGATGCATCCCATCGGTATCATTCTGTACTAGGTCAACATAACCATCATCAGAGCCTTGTTGTATACCTATATATGTGTGTTTAAGATTTAGCCCAGATTTATATGCTAATAAATATATATAGGGAACTGCCTCTGAAACATAGAAAACTTAACTGTCAGCATTGTGCAATATTATACTCCTTTTAACGGATTTGTAGGTGAAAATCTACTCACATACGTATGTATTAGGGCTACTTAAGAAATGCCTTCTTTTTTTCTCAAGTGATAGATCTGTGCATTGCGGAAGAGTGGTGCTGAGGCAAGTAAGATTTAACAGTATCTTTGTTCTGAAAGGATCAAGCTGGGTTGCCCCGATATCATTTCTCCAATGTTCAGAGAGAAGGAGGCGTGTGGCATCCTTTGAATATAAGACACACTTCTTAAATACTTCTTTTAAATATGATTTGCATCTAAAATTTGAGCACAGGGTGGAAATATCCTCTAACATAAACCATATAGAAGCTCTATCCTTATAAACATGTTGTTAGTTGTTTTGCACTAACATAGTATTTAACTTTTCAGGTCTGTGCCTCTGATGCTGGGCATATAGTGATTGGGTCATTGATGGGGAAATAAGAAACAAAATATAGATAGTAACATAAGATTCCCCAGAGTCTCTGAACTTTGTCGGCCTCTTATATACCTGAGTTCTCTAACTGAAATGCATCTTGTTAGGAACAGCGAGCTGAAAAAATTGATTAGGGATTTGTGGAACTAACAGTTTAGTTCAACTTTAAATTAAGCTTTTCCACTTGGAATCTCTTAGATTCTTTTTTGATTTGTCAAGGGGCTCTCAAATTATCTTAAATACCAGCATATTGTCACAGAAGCTTTTAATTTCATGCATGTCTTTAAGGGATTTTAAATTGTGGTCTGCACAAGACATGCAGAAGGCAGGTTTTACGTACTCTGGAAAATATAGGCCCTTGAAAATGTGATTATATATCCATATTTTTTCTATGTAGCACTTCCCTGAAACCTTGCATTGGCTGTGGGACCTGGACTTGGCACACACAGCCTCTGCAGATGGCTTCACAGCCAGTATGGGGTTCCAGACTTGCCACATGGCTCCAGTGTCAGCTTGCCAGCACTGAGGCTGCATGCCAGGGCCAAGTTTGGCATGCCACATGGCCCCAGTGCCACAACAATTAATGTTATGCTTCCTACCCTTCCCCTGCCAAATTTCCAGACTTGTGGATCCCTTCCAGACCCCTTTTACTTGTATATAATGTGCACCCCAGTTTTACCCAGCTGGTTTTGGGGAAAAGTTTTAATTATATGAGAGAACACACGCTGTCTTACTTCATTGCCATGTGTGTTGAAAGGCAGGTGCTCTGTATCACAAATGTTTAATTTGTAGGAAAATATGGCTCTGTTGGGGCAATTAATAATGTGATTGACTACCTTTATTGATGTGGACATCATTAAACGGTGCCACTATCAAATTATATAGAGCTTAATTAAATCAAGGTGCTTGTAGAAATAACATATCTGAAAAAAATATGCTAAAATTGAAACAGTAAAGGTTTATCAGAGCACTCAATTACATTTTTCCATACAGTATCATTAAGTACACAAATTCTTAAGAAACTGTAAGGAGATAGATCCAGCTTTTTGGCCTCTCTTGGATGCTTGCCAGGGAGAATTTGTCTTCCAAAACAACTTTTATGTAAGCCCCTACCTTTTCAAGTAGCAATTAACATTCTCTCCCAATTATCTACTTAAGTATAATCTTCAAAATCACTTGTATGAGATTATATTGTGTATCCTTCACTTTCATTCCTAATACATATATTAATTATATACAAATATATACAATTATGTTATCATTATAGTATATGTGTACTTCTTACAGTAGAGAGAAACAACAGAATAGGATCTATATGTGCCTTATGGAAGTTAAGCACCATGAAGGGAAACTGGGCACTTCATTTATATTACCAAAATAACATTTCTGAAATAAGACTTGTTACTTACATGAGGAGATTCTAACTGTCACACTGGGTGTGGTATGGGGAACAAGCTTTGCATAAGCTTTTTATTTGGTATTAAAAATGGTATCTGAATTATTCATCTACCTAGATGTAGTAATTGTGTACAGTGATTTCCTTAGAGGTTGCTGCATATACAGTGTATATTATATCATGTTGTGTTTAATGCGGTCCTCATCTATGCTGGTCACAATTATCAGGTTCACTTGTTGAACTGTGTACGCTAATCTCAAGAATTTGCTATTATACCACAGCACATGAAAATGTTTTGAAAATCACAGATTTCTAGCCTCCTTTTGCTCTCGGTATGTTCTGTGTGGCTCTCTCTGACACTTTTGTGTAGGCACCAAAAGAGACATTTTGGGACAGTTGGTCTTTCCTTTTTAAAACCTTTCAATGATACCTACAAGAAATAAACTAACAAGTAAGGATAAGATTGAAAAACAGCTCGTGTTACTTTTTGTATGTGCTTCTGCCTACCCATATAGACCTGTATATTTAAAATAATGTTTTCTTATTATAAGAGAATATTGTGCTATCTAAGTCAATCATTCAGAAGTGAGAAAATGCCCTAATCAAGGTTGTCCATTCATCTTTAATTCCATGCCCTGTGGCTAGGCATTTCAATAGTTTTTAATTATGTGATCACATGGAGTATTTTATTTCCCCACAGAACTCCTGCCTTGTTCAGTCCACCCTTTTTTTCCCTTTGCATTTAATGTACGTCCTCCAGCTTTATTTAATGCACATCATGTAATTTGTCGCCCGAATACAAAATTAATTTCTTCCTGCATGTTTCAATAACACTGTCTCATAAACTGTGGCATAGGCATGGATAGGATTCAGTTCTTCTGGGTGGCATTCAATTGCCTTAACTATAAAACAATCCCTTCTTTTTCTGCAATCCCTTGTGCAAAAGTTCCAGCCACTACAACAAGACAGAAAGAGGTGATCGAGATGAAATTGTCTTTTTCTTTACACAATCATCCCCAGACCATGATCCGCCCTCTACAGTAGAAAAGGGAGGCATCCTGTAGAAAAATGTTGTATTTAAGTATGTAATTAAAGACTCTCTTATAAAATGCAAAAAGACCAGGTGGCCAATTATGTTTGTATGGACAGACAATGTGATAATCCAAAAATTGCCAAACTTTGGATCACTTGGCTCATACAATCTCAACATTCCTCTGAATGGACTTTTTCTCTGCATTTTTAAGGTGTTCCGTGGTAACTACTCAGAATCTATTGACAACTGTACAGCAACTCTGTTTCTGCTGAATTTGATTGCTGAATTTTGAGCCCAAAAATAGCTTTGGTATATAGAATGTTTAAGTAGGGGAAAAGGAAGAGAAATCCTCTTTTCACAGTGGCCAGTCAGAATGACCCTGTAAGCCATTTTATTCTCACAAACATGCATGTGAACTGGTATGTGTACTAGTTGCCTTGTGTCATGTGCTTACTCTATAAATTGAAATACAGTTAGGGCCAGTAGTATAACAAGAAGGGTTTACACTCTGGACATACTCTCCTGGACATCAAGAAGTGAAGGAGAAGGGGAAAGGTGGGGGCAGAGCTTCCCCCTTGCTCATAAAGTAATGGCAGCATAGTGCCAATGCTTTGGCTGCTGCTGCAAAAGTAACACTGTGGGGCTGCCCTGCTGCCAAGATACAGACTCAGCAGGCGTGGATGCTGGCTGTAAAAGCTTGAACAGTGTCTCTTGCAAAAAAATGCAACACAGTGGGTGGGGCAATGCTGGGCTGTGGTGACAAGACCGATACAGGAAAAATCAAGTCTTGGCGATGGCTACAACCCATGAAGACGTAGAGACAGTGGAGCTTGAGGTACCCAATACCAGAACCATGCCATAAAATAATAAGAGTGATGGTTCCTCTAAAAGCAAAATTGTTGGCAGAGACCTGACACACTCATCAGGTGTATCTCTAAGGTAAGAGAGCAAGAGAAAGAGGCTCAGCTACTGTAAATAGAGAAGGCAAGGTAACTACATATACATTTCAATTGAACTAGCTACTAAAGAAGACAAAAGACTAAATATACATTTCAAGAAAAACCTGTAAAAGGTGCATTGGATACAGGAAAGTTGTCCTGTATGTGACATCCTCACATTTCTCAAAACAGGCATCCAATGTCTAAGATGTTACAAATGTCTCAATCATTCAGTGTTTGTCTGGAGTTGTGTAATAGACCATCAATGGTACAAGCTATTGCAAAAGAAGCTATTGCCCCACTGATAAATGAATGGGGTACAAGCTATTGCCCCATTGATAAACAAATACCCAAAGACAGGTCTGGTAACCAATGCTTCTAGGTATCTTGTTTCTCTACTGAAGACCTATCACATTTAATTGACCTATAACTTCTGTAGTTGTGAGAAACACAAGTCTTCACAGCTGGACAAATCAGAAGGCAGGCAGTTTAACAACTGTAATGTGATGGTAACCCATTTCCTCCCTGTTTTGTTCAGACTTTAATCAACCAAACATCAAGGAAAATACTTTAAGCTATACAATTAAAACAATATACAAAACAAGGCAGAATGGCCAGCAACAGGTGCAGTCCAGAAAAGATCAAGGAGCCACCCTAAATTCAGTCCACCAGTGAAGGGCCATGCTCTGTAAAGGCTGCAAGACTGAACCAGCTTCCCTGCTTCCATTGGTGAGAAAACACTGCTGCAACTAAATATGTACTAGGGCTTTCTGTAATAGCTCATTTTATATTGGGAAAAAGTATTTTTTCTGTCATTTAGTTTTGTAGCTTGTTGTTAGTTACTAACGCAAGCCTTTCTCCTATTAATCAACTAGGTGTTGCGTCATTTCTTAAAGCACTAGGTTTAAAAACCTGCTTTTAAGTGCAACAGCGAGGAACGATTTTGATGCCCTTCGTAAGTGAGCACCTGGGGCTAGTGCCGCTCTCATCCACCCTTAGTTATGCTACTGATTAGGGCTTTTCATTCCCAATGAAGATGGTAGGTGTTTGAGTCATCCAGCTATTGTGTCTGTTGAAGACAGTGCACTGGTAATTGTCTATATTCAGAATAATAATAAAAATAAGAACCCCTCCCCCCTACCTCTTAAATGAAAGCTTAGATCCTGCAGGAACTGATGCTTTGAGTAAAGAAGTGTTCCTGCAGCATTAAGTGATGAATGCCAGTTTGCTCCAATGAAGAGATATTACACTTAGGGTTCAGGAGACATAGATTTTATTTTTAGCGCATTTACTTATTATTTGTGCAAATCTTTTAAGCTGTCTTGGCTTCACTTCCTAATCACTGTACAATTTAAAACTCCATTGTAATGGGTATGTAGAAGAGGACAGAGTTAAACTTGTTCATGGAGCATGAATGTAGAGATGTCATGACTCCAGTCTGTGAAAGTACAGCCTGGAGAGTCTTTCAGAAAAGCAAATATAAAACTGTATTCTATTAATATGATGACATTCTGAAAAAAAAGTAGTCTAATAAAAGAGAGGGACTTAAAAAACCAGATAAGTGAAACTGTACTTCTAACAGTTGCCTAGATTTTATCCACCAAAGAAAGATTAATTCATAAAAGATAAACCGTGGGGGAGAGGGGGTATTTTTGATTGGTTGGTTGTTGAATGTTTTGTTTGGTTGTGTTTGTTGTTGTTTTGGGTTTTGTTTGCTTGGTCTATTGATGGCGGGGGGGGGGTGAGGGGGCGTTGTTTTATTTTGTTGCAGTGTAATGGAGCCTAAATTTAGAAAAAAATGTACAAAATGAATCTTAATATTAAAAAACGTTTATTGCTTATCCTGGAGTATAATTTAAAGCCATGAAACTATGGTAGGAAGTGGAAGAACTGAATTCCCACCCAGCCCTCCAGTCTTGTAAACTACATTTCACAAATTCTGGAAGCCCTGTATAAGTGTTTTCACAATCTAAGCTTAAAGTAACTCTGTGTATGGCAACCTACCCCATATTGTCCACTCCTGGCGGGAGATATTAGCTACAAGAGCTGTTTACCCATGAACGTACTGGTAGCTCTGGTACTCTTCTGACCCACCCAAAAATTCTTTTCAAGCTTTGTGTATTATATGCTGCCTATGCAGAATCCTCTCAAGTTCCATCTCTGAATGTCCCCATTTGTGTGCAAGGAAACCACTTCTTTTCAATGTATAGGTAGTCTCCCACAGTTTTAATGTACCTTGATGCATTTCTTTTGCTATGATTTAGATAACTATTTTAGTCAATGCAATTATAGAAATGCTTTTACTGTACACAGGAGAAATCCAATATGTAAATATGAAATACTGATGTTGAATTAATTGTAGAGGGAAGAAACACAATAGGGTTGGGGGGGATTTCAGGGGGAGGTTGTTTTTTTTTTTAAAGATTGGCATCTGACATGAGAGCATAAATCCAATCGAAATACATTTTTTACCCTTTAATTTACTTGATTTGGGGGCATACTTAGTAATGCTGAATGTACTGAAATGAAAAGTAAAGGTGACTGAGCCTTGGAAACTGGTATGAAAAAGGTGAAGGAAAAATTTCAGATGATTTAAAACATGACTGCCATAAAAGTAAAGTTGGGTATTTTTAGTTGTCATATACACAAGGCAGGAATATGCACTAGGACTAATTGGTAATCCCAGGGTGTCTATACATGAGTGTGGATGCTACTTTGACACGCAGGAATTCCAGCTCATTGCAGTAGGCTTGTTTAATCAAGTCTGCTAGATCGTGGCAATTGGCATGTTCCAGCAGCCTCCTGCATCTTGTGCATCAGCATTGAACAAGCTTTAGTTCAAGTGCTCCCACCACCATTTTCAAACATGGGGACGCTGATACAGGACATGCGGTGGTGCTTTAATTACAGCAGCTCTCAAAGCCACTCTAATTAAAGCTCCACACCTTCCCCCACCCCTGGAGCATGACTAAATGTGTCCTGAGTGCCTGTTGTTGTTTGTGGGAATTACTTGTGTGAATACTGACATTGGTAAAGGGTACATAAACAGTGTCCCTCTTATGGAGAATGTTTTACTTAAATCCGTTCCCTACCACAGTAGTGCAGTTATTCCAACCTCTCCACCTCCACCCCCCCCCATCCATTTCTACTATAGTGTGTGTGGGGGGGGGGGCAGAGGAGAGTAGTAGGAAACTCTTTAAAAATATTTTCCGACAATTAAAATTTCACCCATAGTCTCAATTCACATCCTTCCCTTTAAATTAAGAAAGACCAAATAAATACTACGTGAAACATTCAAAGGGCATAACTAAATCTGTGTGAAATTGTACACCATTTTGGAGTAAAAGCAGAATTTATTACCCATCTTGAGCCTAACATACAACAAAATTCTAACTTGGGAGGTATTTCCATAATGCACTCAAAGTTGTGCAATCCTTGAGTAAATCAGTCAAGTAGATGATGTAACACAACTGGAGATAAGCAAAGATTAAACTGGTTTGTGTGTGTGTTACAGAAAACTTACATTGGTACACATTAGCTGAATTTTTAAATTACATTTGTTAAACTTAGCCCTTTTGCGGTCTTGTGTAGTATTTTGCAGTGCCTTTCTCAGAGAGAAAACAGTATGCTAGCCATGATGCATGTGCTTTATACATGAAACAACTAAGTACAAAATGTGTAAGAACTATTCTGTTCTGGCATTCTTAGCACACAAACTCTGCTGTGCTAAGACTTTGAATGAACGCACATTACAAGACATGAATCCTACCACAAGAATTCACAGCTTAAGGCAGACACTAAAAAAATACAGTATAAATATAGAACATAATACTAATGCTCACTGCCTTCTGACCAGTATTTTTGTTGGAGTCATTAATCTTGAGAGAGTATTTGAGGGAAAGCAGAATAATTTCCCTGGTTAAATTAGGGAGGAGGCATTCAGATACAAAAAAGATACATACAAGGATTAATGAAAGTGTTGGATAAGGCAAGCATATTCATTGACGATTCTTGTAGAGTATTTCAATGAACTTAATATAAGCAGCACTTTTTGTTCAAGAGTAAACCACATCCTATGGAAGACTCCTGTCACTGCTTTCTATTGTTACACTCAAAGTCTCACTTGTGGCTCCAACTAATTGGCCATGCATGGTGATGGCTACACTCCAAACAAATGTGTCAGCTTAGAGATCAAACTAGGTGGGTGATAGTCCCCAGATAGGTCCTCTAAGGGTGTGGAGAGACACTTTAGTGAACACTGTCTACCATGATTAATTCAGTTGATTTAAGAGATATGCCAATTTCTCCAGCTTTAAAACATTGCAGCAGCGTTCTGTGCATAGCTTAGGTCATGAATATGGGTGTCTTACATATTTCAGGCCATCCACTTCAGCCAAAGTTATTTCCAATTGTTTGACTCTACCTTGCCACAGGGCCTAATGAATGATGCCAAGAAAGTGATATCAAAACAAAACAAAGCTTCCTTGCTTCTTCCAGTTCCTAAGAAGGTACATTTCACCTCATCTCATCTTTGTCCTTCTAAAATCCCCTAGTGATATGCAAGTGGTGGGGTAGTATGTGTAGTCACTGTGGGAGGGGGTTGGGAAAAAAACAACAGTTGCAAACTTACATATAGACAGCTTAGAGTATATGGTCACTATTCACAGGATGGAAGCAACAGGTGATCTTGGCAGTCCCCTGGGTAACTGAGCATTATCATGCAGCTCCCTTTCACTATAAGTGGAAGGAGCTGAAGGAGTACCTTAACTGCCTGTTTCACATTCACTCTCATCACACTACATCAGTTGACAGCTATCCCAATAAAGTGCTAAATAGAAGTTGCAAGGAGTCTGGGATCAGTTGCATCTTCCTTTGGAGTGGTTGGTTCCAAAAAGAATGTTGAGAGGCTAGTGTTAGTTTTGCTTTTAGATCTATTCATGTTGACTGCTTGCCAAATTACATAAATAGCTGTTTAAATAAGCATCAGGCTACCACATTCTGGGAAGAATCATGTTATTACCATTGGTGCCTATGCACTTACTATTACAAATCCATAGACCTGAAATATACTATCAGACAGCAAAAGACAAATTCATTTACTAGGGCAATATTATGCTGTTGTTCAGCTGGGCCATAGAACCTTTCAGTTTGCAAATAGTACATCAGAATGTACATCAAGAAAAGCCTACTACAACAGAGGAATGGTACCACAGGCAATGTGTAGGCAGTATGGGGGCGGGGGCTTGTGCCTTCCCCCCACCCTGAAATTGGCCCTTGCTGGCCGGGGATTGGGGAGCGCTGGTCTGTTCCCTCCCCGAGAAGCATCGGTGGCACTTCCAGGGTCAGTGATCAGCCACTGGGGGACCCCTTTCCACCGGGATCAGTGAACAGCAACTGGTCCCCCCTTCCCCCTGAGCCAGGAGGCACCAGTCAGCCATGAATGGTACCAACCACAATCTTGTAATTACTAACATTATATTTTGGATTTCCAGGGAGAACAACATTTCCTGGGTGGTCCCCTGTTCTAAACAATTCCATTTGATTCATTAATATTGCTTTTCCTGACAATGAAGTAATGATATTGGGATCAGAAAGTCCTGGGGACAGAGTTCTAGACAGCTTTCAGCCATACAGAGTTCAATATTTATGTCAAATTAACTGCATAACCTCAGTACAAAAAAAAAAATCCTTTGAAGAAACAAAATATCAAGAGATGAAAGATTCATGTTGTAAAATAAGACATATGAAAAGCACTGGAATTGCAGTTAAGTATCACTGGGCATGTCTACACAACACACTTTAGTGCACAGTAGACTACTCTACCGAACAGTAAAGTGTCACCATCTATATGTGCATGGAATTTACTACATGGTAAATTAGATTAATGCACAGTTAGCTATTACCTGAAAATACAGTAGTTACTGCTCAGTAGTGCTCTAGTAGACGTTGACTAGGAGCAAATTTGCTCCATGGTCAGCCTTACCAGCAGGGGATCACAGGGAACAGGGGAGTTCTTTGTCCCCAGTTCTGGCCCTGATTAGCTCCCAGATCCTCTCAGGACCCAGGATCAGATCAGCACCAGGATGGGGTCACTCTCTGCCTTCCATTGTACTGGCACTACTCAGCTCCCAAATCCTATGGGGAGCCAGGAACTACACAGTGCCAGGATGGGTGGGAAGGGGGGCGGGGCAGAGAGTGATCCCATCACTGGCGGAGAATCCCTGCCCAGCAGGGGGCTCACCAGCAGCTTCCCCAGAAGTGGGACAGCTGCCAGTAAGCCTGTTGGACAGGAAAACACCCTGGGCATGGGGCTCACTAGCAACTGTGTCCCAGTGTGCACAGAGCCAGGAGACCCCTGCCAGCTACAGCAGCAGCTGTCTCCCAGCTCCATGCATATCAGGATCCCTCCAGCTACATCAGCAGCTGTCTCCTGGCCCTGTGTATGTTGGGACTGGCCCCTGTGCCTCTTGCCAGCCACCAAGCTAGCACCCTGGGGGAGCATAGAGTTCCCCCTGGCTGCCATAAGGGAGCAGAGCAGGACAGGAGCAGCCCTGTACCAGGCTGCTCCATTTGGGAGCAGAATTGCTCCCAACAGGGAACACATGTAGATGTGCTAATAGGGAAGGCTTACTTCACAGTATCTTAGTGCACATTAATAGCCCTTGTAGACATGCCCACTAATGCTGTTTCTTGAGACAGTGAAGCTGACTGGAAAATTCAGAGTTCAGGGGTAATGCAGAGAATGGATTTCCCCAAATAACTGTGTTTTACAGTGCAAATGGATGTTCACCTCTACAGTGGTAGTCTTCCACTCCATAGGGCTGGATGCAAGGTGTAAGCCATCTATGGTCTTGATTACCTCCAGCTTGAACCACTATTGGAACAGAATTTAGAGCACATGGGCCAAGGTTTCATCAGTGATATTGCCCACTACTTCAGTAGGGCAATTAATATTAGATTTGCCCTGGGGCCTGAAGGTCGTCATCCTGCTGCAACTGACAGTTCTGAGGGTCAGATTTTCTGTGGGTTTTTATTATTGGGAGGGTGAGGGGATTTGTGATAATCCCAAGATAGCCCCCATTCCTGGGCCTGGAGTGGCTTGTTTCCTTTGTCCTTTCTCTTGGAGCAATGAGTGAGTCTGTCCTGTGGCCCCCACCATGGAGACACAGATACTGTTGATGGTATTGCTCTTGTCCATTCTGGATAAAGTGATAGTGCCCTTTATGAATCTGCATGGGTTTGGGAGTAGCAGCAGCAGGATGAAGAATCAGAGAGGGCAGGGGTTATCTTCTTTCCTTCCTCCGCTCCTGGAGACAATAGTTAATTCAGACTGCTGCATCAACAAAGGTACCAAACCTTGAGGGTTTCACCCATGTCAGTTCATGATCTACCTCTTCTCAAAGCACCCAACAGAATGAGTAGAGCTAGGTCACCTTGTTCTAGTAAGTGTCTGCTGGAACAGTAGAAAAGGGATGTATAGGCATCAGCAGTAACCTGGCCTCGCAAAGGTTCCTTCATGCAACTTCTGATGTCTAGGCCTGGTGGGGATCATTAAATATTATGCAGATTTCTTGAAAGAATGCCTCCCAATCCTGGAAAAGAAGGCTCTTATGCTCCACCAGTGGAGAGACCCAATTCAGGGCATCCCCATCAGGAAACTTATGATGAGGCTCATCTGTGCCTGATCCCTAGAGGAGATTCCAGACTGGGCTAGAAAAAAAAGGTGGCATTGCATAAGTAACCCCCTGAAGCAGTACCAGCCCCCCATTATATCTTTCAATTAGCAGAAGAGGGACATGGGACTCTGTGGGTGGACAGTGTTCTCCTCGCATAGCTTACATGTCTCCACATACAAGTGTGGTTATTCTCATCAGATGAAACAAGTGGGTTCAGCTTGTCTGGCCTGGCTTTCTGATCTCTCAGAGTTGTGGCATCCATGTGGACAGGTTCAAGGGCACCAACGGGGGATCAGGCTCCATGCCATAACCTCCGCACCAAATTGGTGGTCTGGGCACACGGTCATGCTGGACACTTCCTGTTCCTGCTCAAGAGACTATCTGGGGGAAGTAGTGTCAGCTGACCATGACCAGCCGCAGTGACAGGAAATGGTCAGAGGTTTAGGCCTTATGGAAGCTTCAAGACAGCCTTGCTCAGTCTGGGTGGTTAGCTTGCTGGGTGGCAGGCCAGGATGAGCAGCTATACTGGCCTGGCTGAGTCAACAGATTTGAGGCTGTGGCCTTACGATTAATTAGATTACTTTTTGGTGCATTTAAGATCTGTTCCATTACTTCCATATTTGTGTCCTATCTAGTGATTGTTACTTTAGAACAGGGGTGAACAACCTGTGGCATACATGAAACAAGTATCATGAGTGCTTGCTTGCTGGGTGTCAAATACAAGCTCAGTAAAGGAAGGCTTGGAACTCAGGCTGCATGTAGGAGAGTGGGGGCAGGACACTTCTGGAAGAGGAAGGGGCACCACCAGGAGGAGCCAGATTAACTGTTCCCTGATCCTGCAGACATGAATCCTCTCTTGCCATATACAACTGTGATGGTTGCAGTTCCAGGACCCAAACTCTATCAGGTATACTCTGACGGACAAGAATCAGAGCAGCACTTGGGAAAGGCATGGGGATTAACTTATACAATGCCTGAAAAGATAGGCCATCACTACTTTAGAACCTTTTTGGGACTTTGTTGAAAAAATGTATATGATGAAATAGTTTTAGAGAAAATACTTTCCCTTTTTGACTACAATTTAAAAATGTTGTCAGTTGATTGTTCCTGATTTATACCAGGGTCAATAAGAACAGGATAAGGCCTATTTTCATATCCAGACTTGAGAGTATGAAAAATAAAGCCATACAAGACAAAATTAAATTGAAATTTCTTGTTTGTGCTTTGTCTATTTTTTCCTTTTATTGATCCTTTTTATTTTATCTTTTTTTTCTTCTTTTGATGACCTTATTTAGATCTTCCATTTTTAGTTTCCCTCTTTTCTTTTTATTGTACCCTTAGAGGCTTGTGCTCTATTTTTTCACAGGTAATATAAGGCTTTCATGTGTGAAGTGAGCGAGTAAGATTTTGGTTATTTATGTCTTTTAAAAGACTCATATGTGATGAAAGACTTGTAATGGGGATTCTGCCTAACTTGTTTGAGAGTATTGAACAGACTTGTAAAACACAAAGTTTTCCTGTTTTCAAGTAACATTTTTGCAGTGTTGAGGAATACTATTAAACTACACTCTATCCAGCACCTTTCACACAAATTGTAACCCTAAACTCTTCATTATTTTATGCTGTTGTAGATCTCTAATTGAACAACTGCAAAGGAAGAGATAAACGAAGGGATATAAGTGAAGGATAAAAGAGACTTTTCCACATGTGGCTTCAAGGCAAAGAGGAACAGGAAATCCATTTAGACAGCATGAACAGTAAAAGCAATGGCTCTTGTACCAGTGAAAAGGAATCCAGTGGTATATGAGCAGAGAGAGGGAAATAAAACCCAACAAGACTGATTTTATATGTATTCCCAAATAAATGGAAATATGTAGCACATTGAGAAGAAAGGAAAACTGAGCTTAGAGCTGCACTAGAGGTAAGGTTGAAGCAATGTTGCCAACATAACTGTAGGCAGATTTTGAAAAAAAGAAAATAAAGAGAGGGGGGACAAATAGCATTGCATGGTATGTATTCCTTGTTCAAGAGAAGCACTTCTGTTTCTTGAAATATTTTAACAGAAGTATTTTCAGATTAATTTTAGACCAAGGGGTCAGAGGGTGATGAGAGGAATGAATCACTGAAAGTGTAAGAAGCTACTTAAACTGGAGAATCATTGGTGTAAAAGTGGTGGCTAAATAAGGAATGGCAAAAAGTAGTCTCTCACTGCTTTTAACTTCAAGTACTGACATTCTGGGAAAAGACAGCAGAGAGATGAGAATTGAACTCTGTGGGCTGCTAAAATGGAAGTATTGCCAGACAGAGAGAGCAATTTAAGAAGAGGGAGCCGAACCATAAAAAGGGATTGTAAGTATCTGCAGGTGAGCCATGAGGAAAGAATGGTCTGAAGTGTCAAAGATTTTTAAAGCTGTAGAAAATGCAAGGTAAAATGGGATTGCTGACAATATAACAAGATTTGAGAGGCTGCATGAAAAGATAGGAAGCCGAGTGGATGGTTAGAAGGAAGGTCCTACAAACTACAAAAGAAGTGGGGTGACATACTGCAAAATGTGTGGAAGAGAAAAATTAATGAGAAACGATATTTGGAGAAACTGGAACTTAACATGAAAAAGTGAATTCCTGTTTCTATAATGGCAGCTATCTAAAGACAGGAGAAGCACATTAAACATTTTGTAATGGAAACAAAACTTGCTAGGACCTTTGGAAAGCAGAAGCAGAAGTTAGGGAACTCAGTAAAACTAAAATGTCATGAATACAATATCTGACAATTATCAGAACCTGACATATACTGATTCCCATTATGTGCAAATAATTCCATCTCTTCATACTTCATCCAATTTGATTCTTTTCACTGTTCTCCTTTAAAACTGGGGTTCAATTAGGTAGTCTGGCAATAGGATCAATATTACCAATGTCACTGTGGTATTTGATTGAACAAAATCTTGCCTAGCTTATCATTAAAATTGCTGAATTCTTATTGCTAGAACTCAATTAATTCCTGTCTTTCTAATTTGATTATATTTGTGGATTCTCCTTGCATTTTAACTGTTAGTAGTTTTTGCTCTGCCCTTCTGCTCTGAATTGTTAAAACCTAAGAGGCTTATGCTTTGGTTGCACTTTTCATTTTCATAGGTATCTCAATTCATGGCTGCAAACCTGTTTCTTTTCTTTGTCCTCCCCTCCCCTTTCACTAGGAGAATGCTGTATAGATGGCAATGTCTCATTTACAAGAAGGCCCCAGTAAAGAAAGTTAATAGCAGTAGAGCTTAGGTCTCCCAACACTTCTGATTTAAGAAACTCTTTTTACTTTTGGACAATCCTGTCATGATACTATGTGCAGCTAAAAAAAACATTCTCATCTGACTGTATTGAAAAATCCATTTTTGTTCTTATTCATGGGATTGCCTACAGATTCCATGGATTGCTTTTGGGTATTAAGATAAACTAAGACATTTAGATAAACTAAGGAGGAAAAAAAGTAAAAAACAGAGGAAACAGAGAAAATATCAAACTGGGTCAGAACACAGGTCCATGTGGGGTCAGGCCAACTCTCAGAATCTCAATATCAAGCTGTTAGGCAGGAGGGTGTGGTGTACAATTGCACAGGCACTCATATCACTGATTCAAGCACATACACACCCTAATGATAATGACATGGAAACATACACAATGCACACATACATACACAGATACACACAGGTTAAACACTGACTCGGGTGACAGTGTGTGTGTGTTGGTGCTTGTGGTACCTATGCTTGGGGTGCTTGGTAACTAAAGAGCAAGTGACAGAGATCAGGGAAAAAGACAGTGGGGATGAGGCAATAGCAGTGGCACAGACTTGCGGGAAAGGCAGTGGGAATAAGGCAATAGCAAAGAAACAAAAGTTTGCAGGCAGAGAGGAGCTCAGGATGGTTGGAGTCACAGGAGCATGGGACAGGTGTTGGAGATGGTGGTGATCCAGAAGCAGGAGAGGGAGAAATGAGACAGAAGTTAGAGGGGCGATGAGCAGAGATTGGAGCAGGGCTGGAACCGTAGTAAAGCAAAACCCAACTCAGGGTGCCAAATAACAGTTTTATTAAATAAACACTGTACTGTACAGCTTGGTTTCCACACACACTCACACAATGGTAGCAGGAGAAAGAGACTCAGTGGAAGGGTTGGAGTCCAGGTAGGGGAAGAGAAACAGAGTCCATGTCCTTTGTTGAAGAGAGGATGGGGGTGATAGCTACCTATCCAGGCTGGGAGGGGGTCCTCGATGGCCAGTCGGGGTCTTTCTCCAGCAGGTGTTGTCCAGAAGGGGTAACCGGCAGGGCCTCTCAGTTGATAGGCAGCATAGCGTGAAGCAGGTCTGGTCCAGGTGAAGATGGCATCCCAAGGAGTCAGGTCTTCACTACCCCTTTTTATGGGGCAGACTACCTCTGATCTCCTATAGGGAGCGCCTGTCCAGGCAATGTCAGTCCTGTTCCAGAGGGTTCCAGATGTTCATACTGAGCATGTACAGCCTTGGCACAATGGCGGTTTGCCTCATCTTTTGTTTCAGGAATGCGGAGGGTGGTTCCAATGGCTGGGTCATTGGTCTAGGTATTTTCGACTGTATTTTCGACGGTGGGGTGATTTAATAGGGGGTCCTGCTATCATTGTGTTTCACTCATCCATTAACTCTTTAGTGTCAGACACTCAAGGAAAACCAATTTACATAGGAGGGGTAGGTATGAGTCATAGTTGTAACATATTGCATAGGGCAGGGGACACAAGGTGGAAGCTTGACATTACTTTACAGACACAGGCCTAGATCATACAGTATTAATATGAAACAATAGAATCAATGCAAAAATGATAGGAATACAATATAATACAATATAAAACAGTAAAAATCAATACAAATATAGCAGAACACTATTTACAATATAAAAAAGGAGCTTATTAAAATAATATCATACAAGAACTTAGCTTACCTAGTACTACTTGTAATCACTTATACGGGATAGAGAGGTCAGTGAGAAAGTCAGAAATGGTTAGGGGAAGGGGAGGGAATGTATTTTTAAAAAAACTGAAAACAAGAAAAACTGGGGCGGGGGGCACGTTGCTACACATGTATCCAGTATCCAATAATCCAGTATCTTTGTATCCCACAGTGGCAGAGAATAGATTCTGAAGGGAAGAGTGTTTTATGCAGGGCATATTTGTCCCCTTGCTGCCAGTTATAGCTTCTAGAACTGAGAGGAGCTTGCAATAGTTGTGAAACTTGAAGAAATTCAAAAGACACAGAAAATGGAAATAGTATTCAAACCAAAGCTTCCAAGGTTTTGTGTTAGTCTCAGAGATAGTGTGTGTGTGTGGTGGGGGGGGTCTTTTTTTTTTCTTGTTTGTTTTTTGCCACTGAGTGGTAACAGTAGCTATACTATACCATGAGAGAAGAGCTTTTTTGGCTAAGGACAGACATTCAAAAAGCCTGAGCTTGAATTGATTCAGTCTTTGCAGGTTATTCTAACCCACCTAGGTTAAACGGGTTTGCAACCATACAGACATTCCCTCTGGACTGAGGAAATGCAGGCAGATGCCTGCAGTGCTTCAGGATAGAAGCTGGAGGGTACTAGAGCAGCCCTCCCTTCCCTTGGACAATGCTGAGCTGCGGGAGGGTGTGGCCTGGTCCTGGCAGGACACTCTGATTAGGAAGGGGCGTAAACCCCTACCCTGGCCTGCACCATCCCAGGCTTTTCCATGCTCACTGCTCTGGGTGGGAGCATTGCCAGATCCTAACCCCCAGGTAGTACTCTGAGGCAAAGGGGGGGAGGGGGGAGGGAAGGTGCAGTGCATGCATCTGTTGATGATACTGAGCTTTTCAATCTCCCTCTCCCTGCTTCTTCATACTGTCTACAAACCTGACAGGGCTGCAAACCAGCAGGGGGATGATAGAACTAGCAGGGGGCTGATAATAGAGTGTTTATCAGCTCATCAGCAAAACAAAAGTCTCTCTCATGAGTTCAAGCTCTTCTTAAACACCTTTTTCCAAGGAAGGGGTAGAGGGACATTACTAGCTGACCTGTTGATGAGCTCCAAAAACCTCCAAGTAGATATTGCTCTGTCCTCCTGTCCCAATTAAATTGGGGACACACACAGACACCCCTCAGCATTAGCTAGCATACCCCATGCCTAGGGTCAATGGGGCTGTGGTTCATGTTATGGGAGAGGGAAGGGAGGGAGAGGTTGATCCTTGCTTGAGCAGCAAGGTGCTGGGGGCAGGGGGAAGCCAGGCAAAACTTGCTGTACCTGCAGTCTCCCCTGGAGCTCTGGCTAGGGAGTGGAGGGGTTAACCTGTTCTCTGGAGTAGACAGCCCAGCCCAGGGCTGCAAAGCATCCGGGATGCTGGAGGACTCTGGTTTAATTTAAACCAGGAAGGGGTCTGGGACAGACATTGCATAAACCAGTTTGACCCAAATCAATTAAGTATGATACTACATTCAACCAGGTTTGTCTTAAACCAGTTTCAGCTATTTTGATACTGGTTTATTTGCAATGAACTTATGTTCTGTTACAGGTTTAAGCCAGTTTTTGATCACTTTTATTTGATCACTTTGATCACGGTTTGTGTGTCATGTCTGTTCCTAGCCTTCCTGATAGAGCTGGATCTCCTTGTCCTCTACATATAAAGGCCTGTGGAATTTTTACCAGCTGAGCATTTTATTACCCCTTTTTCAGATTTAAAAATCTAATTACATTCTATCTGCTACCACTTAGTGATCTCTATACCGATAAGAAGAGTAACACCATTGGCAGAGAGATTAAAATATAAAAACACAACAATTATCTCAAGATATAAAGATAATGGTATTTAGAAAAAAAATAAAACTTTTTTTTCTCATTTGATAGAAAATTTAACAATATTTAAATTCCTTTTAAAAATAGTTCATTGTTGAAAGTGCTTAATAATTTAAGAATGTAACATTTTAATTTTAATAGAGACTGACTATATTTTCTTTAAATATTAATTCTGGATATAAAAGACAATTTTTAAAACTAACTTAACCTAAAAGAGTTCTTTCTTCTTACCATAGGATGAAATAAATTTGTATTTTATGGATGTGTCTACACATTGCCATAGTGATGCACTACATCACCACATGGCACGCTATAGCAATATAGTGATCACATAAGTGTACACATGATCGGCAGCTACTTGACTGTATCAGCACACTCCTCCCATTTTAGCACACTACTATGTCAAAGTAGCAGCAAAATCTAATCATGCACCATGCACACAGTGCAGTACAGTACATGGTTACTTATTTCCAAAAGGAAGTACTGAAGCATGGCACCATAACAACATCACCAAATGGTGGCATGTAGACACACCCTATGTGCTCTCTCCTTGCCCTGCTTAGGAATCCACACAACATTTATTAACATAGAATGAAATGTATGATGGGAAGAAAAGGAAACTGGGGTGAGGGGGACTTCATACACAAAATCCTCTACCCCTCCCTACCCCAATTTATTGCCATATTAATGTTATGATTTCTAGTTAAGGGGTCACAGACATTTAACTCTACCTTCTTATACATACACATATCTTTGTGTTCACAAATTTGAAAGGAAACATTGTGATGAGCTATATTTGAATATAATTTGCATTTTTATTTCACAAAAATGTTAGAGTAAGGTGATAATTTTGCACATTATCAGGTGCATTATCTATTTATAATACATATATAAGCACACACTGCTTAGTGACAATAATATATATTACAATTATAATGCATGTATGTATATGTGTATGTGTGTGTGTATTTATATATACAATATGTGTATATATATAATTTGTCACTAAATTCACGAAGCAGTATTGCAAGAGATAGCACTGATTGTATGATGCTGCAAGAGATTACCATTGAATGAAATATTGGCAGCTGTTAATGTGTTATAGGCAGAAATGTTTCCATGGTTGCAACTACTTATAGAGCTTCAGTAGTGTTATTAATGATGTAAGTTTTCGCTGTAAGGGGAAAGTCATAAGATGACTTCTCCTTGCTTGTCATTGGAAAATCTGCTTGGGTGTGGCAGTAAGAGACAATTGGTTTGTGGCTATTTTATTCCATTGGCTACTGTCATTATTCTTGCTTAAACTCAAGATGCATTTAAAGTAAGATCTTGTCAACAAAAGACAATTTGCGAATTTCCACTGACTTCAGTATAAGTTATACTGGTGTAAATGGAAGTAAAACTTGTCTCATATATTTTTTTAAAATACTGTGAATAGTGTTGTCATGAATAAATTGTTTCAATAACTATATTGGTTTTTATTTTGCTTGGTTATTTTATTTAGAAGTTCAGCAAATCTGTCTCACTCCTAATTCATTCCATATAATTCAGTGATGAACAATATTACAACACGTGATCTGATGCTCTGAAATTTGCCTAGGCAGCTGACATGAAATACCACAGTCAACCTAAAACCTTTATTTTCAAGCTACTGCAAAGTATGACTCAATTTGAACCTCATATTCTGTTAATATTATCAAACTGGCAAAATAAATTATGACTTTCTTGAGACCTTTTAAAGTAGTCTGTACTTCATGAGCAATGCATGCTCCCAGAGGCTGGGGAGGCACAGTGACCACCCGCAGGTAGCCGCGGTGGTGTCAATGGTGGGGGGGGAGGGGGGTGCGCCCACCAGTGGTTGGCAACTGCCCACAGGCACTGGCAGCTGTGTCGGTAGTGAGGGTGGGGGGGAGAGGGCAAATGGCTACCACCTGCAGGTGCCTCTGGCAGCATCTGTGGCACTTCTGTCAGGGGGCGCATGTACGCCTGTGTGCACCCTTTACACATTGCCAATGCTCTACTTCCTCTGATGGGGAAAAAAAAAAAAAGCAAAATGGCATCCATATCTGGAAACACCAAAGGCATGGAATAAAAGATTAATAGATATTAATGTTTAAAGGGACAGTTGCAATCAACTAAGCTGGCCACCTGTGCAGTTTAGGGCATAGAATTTCACCTAGTAGACTTAGATATCTACATTTTGGCTCCAGTTCAACCTATGATTAGTCTACCTTTTTCAAAATAGACAATTTGAAGTGAAAAATTCATTTGATAGTTATTAGATCACATTCCTGAGAATCTGCTCCACTGAGTACTTTTCTTCACTGTTTATTTATAGACACATACACATTATACACATACACATATATATTTAATTTAAACCTTTTGGGCATGTCCCCATGAGTGAGAATTTGTGTTCCTTGGGGATAACTAGCAATGGCACATTTGTGCTGCTGCTAGTTGTCCCCTGGCATGCCCCTGCACACATATTCTGGAATATGGCAAGTTGCCCCAGCTGGGTCGAGGAGGCTGAGGCCAGCACCTGAACTGGTCCCAGTAGCCTTATCTGCAGCCATGGGGGCTTCCCAAGGCTGCAGTGGTGGTGATCCAGGCATGCGGAGCCTGGCCGGCAGCCAGAATGTGGCTCTGGCTGGTCAGGCTCGCTTTGGGTGGTGCACACTGCTGCCATATACACTTCCTCATGTTCTTCTGGCATGGGAAATCCTGGTTTCTAAAAATGCCACTGCACTGCAAATTAGCATGGTGAACACAGGCATGTGCAATGTGTGCAATTTGTGGTGCTGAAGACAGGTTGGCAGTACCACAAACCACAATTGCATGCTCGTGGGGATGCACCTTTTGTTTTCAACATCAGCTACTGGATCTTCTTATGCTCTTGATCTGCTACATTAGTGTTCTTGTGGATTATTTTCTTATAAATGTATGTTTTAGGCAATGATGAAGAAGCAACAATTAGTTCCATATTTTATGCTTACATTTTCTATACCTTTATCCATGGGTAAAACTTTCTATAAGCCTTTAAGCAATAAGGCATCAGAATTCAGATACAGGTATTAAAAAAAATCTGACTAGTTTCTGCTCTCTAGTTGACAAGTAATACATTATGAAGAGAATTTAGAAAACAAAAAAACAAAAGCCCTCATT
This sequence comes from Alligator mississippiensis, assembly GCF_030867095.1. Lineage (NCBI taxonomy): Eukaryota > Metazoa > Chordata > Crocodylia > Alligatoridae > Alligator > Alligator mississippiensis. The sequence goes on along the minus strand of NC_081828.1, from coordinate 109,152,839 downwards.
TGTTGAACCTTTTTTTTTTAATGGTTAGATGTCAACATTTTAGAAAGCTGACTTTCTATTATTTGATATACAGCACTTTGCAAAACAAAAATATACACTTACACTTCTCTGTGAATAAGTCCCATTTGATTTCTTTCTTTTTCCCCTTAACTTCTTTCACTTGAAACTGTTTTTACAGGTCAGTTTTCTTTCTTTGTTTTTGTCTCCTATATTAATATATGCGTTTCTCTTTTACAACTTCTGTTCCTATGATGCTACTGAGTTACCAGCGTGACATTGGTCATCATTTGCCACTTTCCAGAAAAATTAAATATCTGATTGGCCTGCCAGGAATGGGGTGTTCGGGAACTTGCTAGAATAGGCTTTTAGTTATTCTTGCCATTCTAAATATCTTCTGCAGAAGAAAAATGTCACTAATTCATGCTTTTCAGAGGGGGCGGGGGGGGAAATGCCCCAAATTTTCTGCATAACTCTTATGAAAGTTAGAAATGAAAAATTGGTAGTAATGAGTGTCAGCAAAAATCTTTTCTACCACAGCTATCCCATACCAAGCATGTACTCAAAACTTGTCTTTTTAGTGGTTTTGTTACAAACCATAAAATGCAAATCCAACATAATTAAAATGTTTGTGTGAAAGGTAAACACATTCTCAGATTTTATTAGACATATAATACATTCTGCAAACCTTTACAAATTTGAGAGGCTTGCTCATATTCAGAAACGTGGTTAAATACTGTCCAACAACTTGTAGATTTTGGCAAAAACATTGCAGAAATAAGTCATTTTTTGCTAGCATAGGACATTTTATCTTCCTCAACATTTATAGATGACTCAACACTTCAGTGACAATAAAACTGGTGTGGTGACCCTACATTTTTTATCTAGCTGTGCAATGCTTAAGCAATCATTCAAGACAACTGTGTGTGTGAGAGGTGGGAGGGGGAAGCCTTCCAGTTTCTAAAAAACGTATATTTGTGCTGGGAGATGAAATTTGTTTGTTAGAATATTGAACAGCAGTTTCAGCTGAGCTGGACAGATCACACAGATATGAAATGCAAGGTATCTTATTCTTTCAAATTAGGTTTTGTGTTTAAAAAAAGAAAAATAGAAAATGCCTTTGCTGCCTGTTAATTCCTCCTCCTAGTCTTTCTCCAAATGTATATAATGTTACTATGATACACCGGTTACCCAATATAATTCAGTAATAAATATATGTTAGTAATAGTAAGAGAATAAAAATCTATACAAAAATAAATCCGTAGCTGTTGTTATAACACTAACATAAGGTATGTTCAACAATCTATGCCTTTCAACCTAAGTCACATGCAGGTTAACTGGTTTGTCTGACTGTACATAAGGACTACTCTAAATTATAGACATCACTAGAAATCAGCAGTCCTTGACTTCTGATCACCTGTTCAAACCATTTAATAGCTTTTTCTTCTAGTGCAGACTGGCTGAATATCAGTGTTTGACATCCCATGTAAATGGCCTGTAGATTAAAGGTATAAGCTTCTAAATATAATGTGCATACTCTTAATTGTGTTTAAGCTGCATGCACACACTGGACAATATGAGTGAATCTACATATGTATGTTACTGTGGAGTAGTATAGCAGGTATCCTGGTTTTCTCTGTTTAAAAATCTCAAATTTTCTGATTTAACCCCCCTCTCCCCCCCCCATCTGTGATTTTCTGAGATTAAAATGAAGCACCACTAATATATATATATATATATATATATATATATATATATATATATATATATATATATATATCAGTTGAACACAATATTTTATTTATATATTTACAATTTAAAGCAGTTTAGAAGCCCCAGTCTTTATAATAGAATAAATTCTAAATGCATATATATTTTGGCATTTGATTTTGGTTTTTTAAACATAGAAAATCAGAGCACCCTCTGCCTGCTTTGCTCACCAAGATGCAGGTCTAGCTGTGGTTGTCCCCACTGGTGCTTTGTGGCACTGAGCAGCCCTGATATGCTGGTGCATTTCTTAGAAATGTTTAGCGAGATCCTGTGTGAAGTGAGAAGGTGACAGGAGGGTTTGAGGAGTGAGACAAAGGTAATAAAAATTCTGTTTTTTGCAGGGCTTCAATTTTTTGAACTGGAGCAGAGTTGTTTAGCTAGGAAGATGGCAGAGCTAAGAAAGGAGAGAATAAATGTGGGAAAAGTTACTGAGCATCTCTGGAAGATGTCATATGACCAATGTGAAAGCAGGAGAACAAGAAAGATGTCTGTGATGAGGAAGGGCTGGAACATGTCATTCTAGAAATGGCAGTAGAGGAGAAGTGAAAGATACAAAGATGTAGGAGGCTGATGCACTGAGAGAATAATTTGTTGTTTTGACTCCATACACCTTCTACCCTGCCATTTTTCCCAGATGAGCCAATGTTAAAGTGGACTGGGCCTGGGAAGTTGATCCAAGGAGGTGTGCTAGAATAAGAGAGCACTGAAATCACGTGGAGTATCAGCTGAGTCTGAGGTACAAAGCCAATTGTCACTACAGATTTGTGATGGAGGCAAGCGGACGATCATAGTGGTTCAATCTAAGGATAGGAATAGGTAGGGCAGGAACCAAACAATCCAGAATGGAAACAGACAGACAAGGTAGCAGGAGCAGAGAAAGGCAGGTGTTAGACAGGGATCTGGGTAGGAGCAAGATACAGTTTCAGATAGGCATGGTGCAAGTCAGAACTGGGCAGGAGAAGGCACACGTGTAGGCTAGGCAAAGATGCAGGCAGGAATTTAGGGAAGGATCAAGGCACAGGATTAGGTGAGACCTAGTCAGGTAGGCAGGCTGGAAGTATATGGGCTTAAACGAAAAAAGAGACAATATGGTAGGCAGGCAGTAGGATGGAATAAGAGAGAGGTAATAGAAAGAAGGAGCAAAACTCTTTGCCAGCCCCAGTTCCTCACTTTGCAAAATTGATTAACTTAAATTACGTTGGTAACAGACTCTCATTCTTATTTATGGTTACTTGTTCTGTTTCATTTTTTAAAGCATGGTTTATTTGTTAAGCGGTAGAGATGACCAGATACTCCTCATTATATGGAAAAAGTCAGTAGCAATGTAACTATTTTTCCTTCCTGTCAGAAGAAGGAAATGGTTCTATGTTGATAAGCACACAAACAACTTCACTGGGATCAAAATATGTTGACATATTTTACATTTTCTCCAGATTTTGTAATGACGTGTTTCCCAAGTGAATTTGAACACCCCAGAGTCCATTAATAGCTGGAAGAACAAGTTGAATACTGTCAGTAGTCCTTCCAGGCAACTTGAGATATAAGAACTAGTGGCCTGTCTAAATGATTATAAGCAGATATCCAGGGTATGTGAGAACTATTCTTAAATTAAGCAATAAATGTTTAAAGTTTATTTAAACTCCTTGAAAATAGGAAGTGTTCTATATGGTGACTATCAAATAGCATCTATTTGGTAGTCACCATATAACACTCAGGTAAATGTTAATATTTACCTGAATCCAAAGTAACATTGAGTTTAAGATTTCCCCCCAATAATTATATTTTATATATGTTAAATCATAAATGTATTACAATTTTCCATGTGTAGAATTTGACCCTCATATGTCTTCCTGCCTCCACTAGCCAGGCATGTCTCTCTGCCACCTCTATCCCTGCCATTTGGGACTCAAGTAAAACTGAGGTTGCTGTTGCTTTCAGTCAGACTAAGGTTTGGCTGTAAGAAAAGCTTACAAGAAATGTATATGAATGTGAATGTCTTACTAACAGCTATGTGTGTATGTTAAATGTTGTTGCTACAGTTACTGCTGCAGATTAGGGGTTGGCAGCCTTTTGCAAGTGTGGGCTGGAGCTTGTGCCCTGGCTATTGCTGCAGACTCTACCTGGAACAAAATGTGGGGCATGGGAGTGGTGGAAGATATCAGTTGTGTGTGACCTTCGCAGTTTTGGGGCTGGAGGAGGAAAGGTCTGGTAAATCAATCCTGTCCACTCTTGCCCCCAAACTGGGGGGAATCTTACCCCAGTTATCAGCCCCTCCACTTCTCACATGGACATGGCCCAGCCCCATCCCTCCCCAACCCTACTCCCTCTGTTCCCAGAGACTCTGCCCCCCCCACGACCCCCCATTCCCACAGACCCACTGTACCTGTGTTCTGGCTATTGCTGCAGTCTAGAAGTCTGCACCACTTTGAGCAGCTACTACCAGATTTCCTCTGCAGCAAGAGTAAGCTCAGATGCTGCAAAACAGCAGGGTTCATAGTGAAGGGGAGTCCATAAGAGGGGATGGGAAGCATGGTGCAGCTGTATGATACCAGTACCACATGTCAGAATGGATCTCCTTGTGCTGGACTGGACCTTTTTTGTGGGTTGGTGACCTCTCCCGCAGATGTTTTTAAAGTCCAATATTGCTTCCATTTAACTCTTAGAAATTTTTCCTTTAATGGAATTAAGATATCACTGGATGGATAGTGTTAGGAGAAGCTGATCAATTTTAGCCAGTGCGAGAAATCACTTGAGCTTTTTTTTGTCTGTGTTCTGGATTCATATTTTCCAACATTTATTTGTGCTCTCTCTTATCAGTGTTGCTCAAAGAGAGTGTTTCTGCCTCCCAAACTCATCTTTAGATTCTTTAGAAGCCATCTGTCTTCTACATGATGCTGTTTGCTTCTAGAATGCCTTAGATTTATTCTTAGAATGTTTTCATGTTCTTCAATTTATTCTTTTCATTGTGCTCTATTTGTAAATCGCATGGTCATTTCTTTTTAATCCTGTTGCCTGATAATATCAAAGATGAAGACCATTCAACAGCCGATTATATAAATATAGGCAGTGGCATCAGAGAGGATAGTTAGCCATTTGTAATGGCTGTAGGTAGGAAAAAGACCACACATTATGTCTGAATCTACATGCCCATTCAGTATTTCTAGTTTATTTTGGTGAGTTGCTCTTTTTTTCTGCATCGCATGAAATTTCTACAAGCATTTTTTTTTGTTAAAAATTAGATTTTTAAAGTAGAAACCAGTATGCCTTTTCACATGAATAGCTAAACCATTGATTTCTTGCTTTTGATGCCTAAGAATTGATCCCAGTTAAATGCAACATTCTTTTTTCTCTTTTTCCACAGAAGATTAATTCTCTCCATAGTTCTTTTTGGAACGAGTATTCCCTGAAATTGTTCAACTAAATTAAGAAACGATTATAGGTGCCACCTCCATGCCTCATCTCAGTTGTTCTAGTGCCATTAAAGCCTCTCTTCACTGAAGTAGCGTAGACTGAGAGAAATTTTCAAGATCACTTGACTTGCAAACAATCTTTTAGCAGAGTTGTTCATCTCTCAATGAGCCTTGACAGTGTGGCACAGTAGCCCCTTTCCCTAAGCTATTCATTGAAACTGGTTGAATTTTAACCCCAAGTGTTAGGAGAAGAGGGAATATTCAACCTTTTCTCCTGAGGTATTCAAAGTCACTTGCTCTGTGGATAATTTTCTGTATATCCTGAAAAGCCAGCTCACAGCATTCAGGAGGCTTGGAAAATGTCTTAAACATGGCGAAATACAAACTGTATTTTAACAAGGTTTGATTAGAAAAACTGATTTAATAAAATTGTTTCAGGTGACTGTGGTCCTGTAACTTGCCTGCAGTCAACTCAGGATTCATGGAACAACAGAGGTAGCCCCTTGGAAACTGCTTTTGAAGTCTCAATAAAGGATTGTTTTCTTTAATTTGTGAAGAAAATGGCGAAAAATGGATATGCTGCATAGTCATTGGTTATTTTCCTGGTGCTGATTGTGACAGGGGGCCTCCAGGGGCCGATCTCCACAGCCCACCCCCTGCCTGGTGGGCAACCGCCTGCCTATCTCGCCCACCACGCCTTTGATGATAATTAGTTCAATTAAGATGTTAATTAGTTCAATTAAGATGTTAATTAAGCAGGAGGCTACCCATTGTAATCCCCCAATGCCAGGGGGCGCTCTGCAGCTCCGACCTCCCCTAATACCACAGCCCAAGCCTCGCAGATGGCATCTAGGTTTTCATCTCTTCCGGCCCCCACGCTGGGCCCCAGACTCGTCCAAACAGGACCCCTCTATGATCCCTCCTGATCAGGCGGCCTCTCCGCCTTCATCCAGGCTACTAGCCCCCCCATGAAGCCCTTTTCCCCTCTCGGGTGTGGTCCCCCCGGGACCTTCGGCTAACTGGCCCTGGCCCACCTCCAGGCCAGTCAGGACCCCTGGCTCTTGGGCGTCCCTCGCGGTGGGCCCCTGGCCCTTTTGACCCTCTCTGGTCCTGGCCCCAGCTTGGGCCAGTCAAGGGTACTCTCTTGTCAGGTCGGGTCTCAAGCCCCTCTCTCTCTCTCTCTCTCTCTCTCTCTCAGGGTCCGCCCTCTGGGCCCCTCCACAACTCATGGGGTTACCCACCCGGTGGTGGGAGCTAGGGGTTAAGGCGCCCCAACCCGCCTTTCACCGGGTTGATCACTGGCCTGGCATTTCCCGGGGGCTCCCGTGCCACTGAGAGCCCCACCAGACCACCCACTCCCAGCAGGGTGCAGTTTCAGGTCATGCCCAGGACCAGGAGCCTCCTTGCCAACCCCTTGCAGCTCCCCCTTACCTCTGACTCATTCACAGCAGCCCTTCAACCAGGCAATGTTACTGCCTGGCCTCCTGCAGCCAAACTGCCCTGTTTAAATAGGCAGCTGCTGTCTCCAAAATGGCTGCCCTAATCAGGCACCTGGAGGCTGCCAGCTCCAGGCCCTTAAAGTGGCAGGCACACACAGTGCACTCACTGCCACACTGATAATACAGAACTGTAAGCTATGATTACTTTTCACTTATAACTGTTTGGATTATTTGTTGCTGAAGTCAGAGATAAGCATTTTCTTTACAGCATAAATTAGATATATGTTTATTTTACAGTTAAAGACATACTCTTATTTTGCTGTTTCCTTATTTGGAGTTTTCCTTATTTAGAGACTCAGGGGATTTCTCTGAGTCAACCTTAACTACCTTAGCTATCTTTCAAACATCTGTCTCTATGGGTGCTTAAAACATTACATTATATACATCTACCACTGACATCACAGTTCCATCAACTAAAATGCACTATATGCAAGCATTCACAAAATTTCAACCATTAAAAAAATGGCCAGTGTGGTGGAAATCTCCACTATATCAGACAAGGCTGAAGTGCCAACAAATTGCAGTTCAAGCATCTGAGTGAACGCTTGCATACAACTCCAATTACACACAACCACAGTATCCCAGAGTTCCCTACTCTGCTTCTTCCCCTCCAGGAAATACTCTATGACTCAGGCCATACTCCACTGCTGCACCCTGAGTGACATCCCCTCCCCTTGACAGCTCAGGGACTGGAAAGTCCAGTCCCTCTTCCTAGTTCAGAGGCTGTGGAGATGTCGAACCCCACGAAGTGCTGGGGCTGCACTTGCCCCCATCCCAACCCCAAATTTACCCCCTGGCCCATCCCCACCTAGACCCTGGCCCATCCCTGACCTTGTTGACCCTGAGGCCCTTTACAGCCCCCAACCCAGACCCTGGCTTGTCTCTGCCCCCACTATCCTTGTGTCCCTTTAACCTGCCTGTCCCTACCTGGACTCTAGCCCTGCTATCCCTCAGCTCCCTTAATCCTTGCCTCCTAACCTTGGACATGGCTCACAACTGCCCCTGTGGTCCCCAGAGACCATTGATCCCCCTACCTCCACCTGTATAGCTACCTAACCAAACGATTCCCCCTATCTCCTCTTGTCCACCCCACAGAATCTACATGGAACAACATGTGGGGGGTGGTGACAGGTCCTACTTGTGTGTGATCTCTGCAGTTTGGGGACATGGGGAGGTAGGGTCTGGCAACCTTGTCTCCTCTTGCCCCCAAACCGTGGGGATCCTGGCCCAGTTATCACCCCCCACCCATCTCACATGGGCATGACCCATCCCTCCCCAATCCCACTCCCTCTGTTCCTGGAGACTCTTCCCCCCCCCCCCATTCCCACAGATCCACCCTTCCTATGTTCTTGGAGCCCCCAACACCTCTTTCCCCCCCACAAGAACCCCTTGACTGCCTCCCACTCCAGGCTTCCCCTGACAGCTGAGGGATGGAGAGAGTATTGTGGGGGGGAGGGGGCGCATCCCTTGAGGCATTAGCCAGTAGGCCTTGATGTGCTCCTTGGGCCTCTATCATCTGTAGCCAGGAAAACAGAAGAGTCTGCAAACCATGCTGAGATGTGTGCTTTGGGATTGGGTGCTTTTAGCATTGCAGACAGCCTGCAATACTAAAAGGAGGGTAAGCCATCAACCAGTTGAACTTCAACAGGTTGTTTTGAACTATTGCACACACTCTAAATAAGGATTATAATTAGTGTTGGGCAATCTTAATTTAGCAGTATCTTTTTTATATTTTCAATAAACCTAGTTATGAAAAGTCATTTAATATGAGTTTATAGTTGAAATTTAAAATGATTACTTTATATTTATTTTACAATCATGTTAGCTTCTGTTAAATACCATATTTGCCTGATTCTAAGATGAAGGGTATTTTTTTACCTCATTTCACATGGGGGAAAAAATCCCCTCACCTTAGAATTGTGTATGAGGGTTGGGGGGCAATGTGCTGTGCAGGCAGCTGCTGTAGTTCTGGCCAATACCTCTGCACCCCCACATATCTCCCCATCTCGTGCAGCCCCTGCTACCCTACCTGCCCATCCCTCTTTTCCTTACATTTGCTCAACACCAGGTTTCATACATGCTGAAGCTTGGGGGCAATGAGCAAGGCCCCAACCCAGTCCCATAGCAGCATAATGCAGCATCCATCTCTGTTATGGGGGAGGGGTTGGCACTATGCTCAGTGCCCCAGGCTAGAATAGGGACAGAGCCTGCCACATGAACAAAGGGTAAAGGGTGGGGGGAGGAGGGAGGAATGGAGGAGAAGGAGGGGGAGGGATCAATGGAGGATAATCTTGAGAGGGTCCAAAGGAGAGCCACTCATATGGTTAAGGGTTTACAGGCCAAGCCCTAAGAGTAGAGACTAATGGACCTGGACCTCTTCAGTCTCTGCAAGAAAAGGCTGAGAGGTGATGTTGTGGCCACCTACAAATTCACTAGGGGGGTACATCAAGGAATTATAGATGCTCTGTTCACCAGGGCACCTCTTGGGGTAACAAGGAACAATGGTCAGAAACTGACAGAGAGCAGATTTAAGTTAGACATCAGGAAAAACTTCTTCACAGTGGCGGTGGCCAAAATTTGGAATGGGCTTCCAAGGTACGTGGTGCTCTCCCCTACCTTGGGGGCCTTTAAAGGAAGGCTGGATAGGCATCTAGCTGGGGTCATCTGACCCCAGCACACTTTCCTGCCCAGGCAGGGGGTCAGACTCGATGATCTGTTGAGGTCCCTACCAACCCTAGCATGTATGAATCTATGAATCTATGAGGCTAGAGGGGAGAGGGTAATGGGGCAAATAGGCTGGGGGAAGAACAAGAGGAGGAGCAAAGGCAGAGGGGGAAAGGGAGGTGAGGCTTTGGTGGGGCAGGCATAAGCAGGGGGCAAGCTGCTTTACTCCTCTCTCTGCACCAATAAGTGGGATGAATTAAAGCTGACCCTCAATAATTAGATTCTATACATAGAAAAGTATAGCACATTTATAAATATTCCATGTTTAGAATCTAATTAGTGGGGAGTCATCTTAATTTCAGAGTCATCTTAGATTTGAGTAAATATGGTGTGTTTATATATAAATCCGCTTAGTACTGTGTGCCTCCTGTATGTTGTGTTGTTGACATATTAGCCTTAAACCATGAGTGTAATGACATCTGCAACTCCTTAGAGTTGTGGTAGACTTCTTAAATGCCACGCTACCTTTTAATTGAAGTAATGGTAAAACAGAAGTACAGCCGGGATATTTCTGTGCATTGCTTATTAACTCCTTCAAGACTTCCTGCTGTTATTGTAGTAGCCGTTAGAATATTCCATGTGGCATAAGGGAATGGCCAGGTAGAGAATGGGGCTAAAATCAGGATGCTGTAGAGGTGAATATTAAGCTGTCTTTGCACAGGAATCTCTGATTTGCATTTTCCACAGTTTAATCATAACCAAGGATGTGACAATAATTGTGGATTTGAATCTATGAGATACTGTGCTCTCTACTTATAGTAGTATAGTGGTAATGTGAGGCATGAGTTTAGACAGTTGGTTAGTTATCATTCCTATCGGTAGAGACTAGTATAAATTTAAACCCTCAGGCTCAAGTAATGACCCCCATTCAGCTCCATTTACCCTTATCTTTTTGGAAGATAGTTTCTGTAAGAACATGTCCCTCCTGAGCCTAATTTCTTTCACTGTGCTATGGAAACAGAATTTTGCATATGTATGAAAGTCCCAAATAGCACAAGATTTAAAGGTGCATGTCATATGGATAGAATTAACTTTTCATTTCCTGTGGTCTTATCTGTTTTGATTATATTAACTATCATATTCACCACATACAGATTCCTCTCTTATGCAGCTCCATTGAAATTACTTAGGGAAGAATATGTCCCTTTGCGATTGCATTTTCTGTATCTGAATAGGTTATTAAATATAATTTTTCAAAAATGATGTACCACCAAAAGCATAGCATATACAATATTCCAGCATATCATTACTTTTTAAATCTTAATTTCTAAATTTTCTGATTTTTTTTTCTTTTTGTAAGCTGCCAATGAAGTGTGAGGTGAAATGATCATTCGATGAATACTGAATTTCACCATATTGTTTCTCTTTTTGTCAGATACAGAACTAAAGTCTAGGGCCAGATTAGATAATGTTTAGGGACAGTATTTTGTTCCTCCAGATTAAGTTCACAAGTCTTTGCCCCTCAAGAGAGCTCAAACTTCCCAGGTTTACCCTCTTTGTAGATATATGGCTCCCATATAGTGAGAATAAGTGCAGGCAGGAGAGAACAACACAAAGGCTTATGGAGGAGAGTGCTGAGGAGGGGATGGGTGGCTCAACACAGCTGCTTGCCACTTGATCCCCATGCTAGTTCACTCTGGGCCAGACTGGACCTTCCTGTGCCAGATCCAACCTCTTCACAGGCTGGATACAGTCTGGGGTATAGTTTACCAAGCCCTAGTTGAAACTACTATGAGCTGGTTGCTTACTGAATTGGACCATTTTGCCTAAAAAATAGTTTTTATAGCTTCATGTCAAATTGTAAGGCATTATCAAGTGGGGTTCCCCAAGCATCTGCTCTGGCACTGGTTCTGTTTCTATCTTCATTTCTAACTTGGAAGATGGAATCGAATATGCACTTAGCAAATTTGCAAATGACACCAAGTTAGATGAGTTTGCAGGAGTTTTAGAGGACCGAAGTATTATTCAAAATGACTTTGTTAAATTGGAAACATTATCTGACTGTCGCAGGGCACCTCGGTGCCCCTGCTCCTAGAGTGGAGAAACTGCCAGGGAGCAAGTGAGCGTGCCCTGGCCTGACATGACGAGCCCAGCTGAGGCTGGCTCAGGTAATGAGCGCAGCTGCGGGTTGCCGGAGCAACCAAGCGGAGCCAACTGCCTGTAGGGGGCAGGGCCTGGCCCTTATAAAGTTCTGGCCTGAGGCCAGGCTGGCAGTTCTCTGCCAGCAGCCTGGGAGGCAGGAGCTCTGAGAGTGAGGATGTGGCAAGTACAGCTCATGATAGCCCTGGAGGCTTGAGCTATGATGATGAGTTATGGCCAGGCGGCTTGCATTTGTGTTACAGCCTAGGGGCTTGTGGTTTTGCTTTGTGTTTGTATTATTACACCCGGAGGCTTGGGCGAGGCTGTAGGGGTTGGAGGAGGCCTCAATCACAGGGACCCCAGAGAGTGTGGGGTGCCCTAGCACCAGGGAAGGCGCAGCTCGCTCGCCAGTGTATGAGCAACTGGCGGCGAGGAGCGCGGCCAGTGGGTCGCGGGCGCAACCCGTAGGTTGCAGACGGGGACCTAGACCCCGGATTGCGTGTGGGGGAACATAGACCCCGAAGGCGCAGCTCGCATGCCACTGCCCGAGCAGCTGGCGGCGAGGAGTGCGGCCAGTGGGTCGCGGGCGCAACCCATAGGTTGCGGACGGGGACCGAGACCCCGGATTGCATGTGGGGGGAACATAGCCCCCGGCCCCAGGAAAGGGGCAGTGTTACTGAGTAGCCCAGTGTGGGCACGGCGAGCCCCAGAGAAGGGGGGAGCGCCATACTGAGCAGCCCTAGAGAGCGGGGCCATACTGAGTAGCCCAGTGTGGGCGCGGCGAGCCCCAGAGAGGGGGGAACGCCATTGTATTTTATTGAGTAGCCCAGTGTGGGCACACGGGCATAGCGAGCCCGGCCGCAGGCTAGTGCAGCAATCCCCCTCAGACCAAGGCAGCGCGCTGCGGTTGCCCCTGAGAAGACAGGGAGTAGCAGCGCGGGGAGCCAGAGTCAGGGAGGGTATCCATCCGGTGGCCCATAGGACCGGCGGGCCCGCTAGAGAGTCCCTGAGCGGAACCACACCGGCAGGGCACAAGAGAGGGAGCCCAGGGTGGGCCACATTAGAGAGGAGGCCCGGGAAGCGGGCGTATAGACCGAACAACGTCCTTTACATCTGCGAGGCTTGGGGCGTGGTATCAGGGGAGGTAGGAGCCACGCATAGCCCATAAGGCTAGGGCGCTTGGATAGCGCCCATTATACGGGGAGACCCACGAGGGGTCCAGGAGCTGACAGGCCCGAGGTAACACAAGGCAGCCTCCCTATTACATATATTCCATCAAGATGTGGTGGGCGAGAATGGAGGGTGCCCTCGGGCCGGAGTAGTGCGGTGAGAGGGCCTCAAGGAGATCACGGCCCTCCGTGAGGACCCCGCCGTGACACTGACATAAGTAGGATAACACTCTTTTAAAAGAACACCTTGTTTCACAGTTAGTTGTTTTAAGAGGAATATCAAGCAGGTTACAGAAAGTGATTCCTCAGCCCTTTTTGGTGCCTATGAAGTCTCGCCTGGAAGCTAATGTCCAGCTTTAGGCAACATACTTCATGAAAGACATGGACTAATTGAAGAGTCAGAGGAAAAACAACAAAAAATATTAGAGATGTATAAAACATGACATATGATGAGAGGTTGAAAAAAGTTGAGATTGTTTAATCTGGAGAAGAGAAGAAGGGAATGAAGAGGGTTTTGGAAAATGTGGCAATTAGTTGTTCTTTTTGTCCACAGGAAAGAGAACAAGATGTAGTGGCCTTAAATTACAAGAAGGGAAATTTAAGTTAGATTTTAGGAAGAATTTCTAAATAAAGGTGTGATTAAATGCAGGAACAGATTAGGTAGAGTAGTTGTGGAATCTCCTGATTGTCAGTTTTTAGGCAAATATTTGCCTACATATTTTACACAGCATGATCTTGCCCTGAGAAGGAGGTTAGAGCACATGGCCTCTTGAGGTCCAATGGAGGCCTATTTTTATGATTCTATATAAAATATGCATTTCTATTCTTTCCAAATCACTTTTCTGTTCAATATAAAAACCTGTGTTAATATTTAGTAGAAAAAGTGAATCTCCTCTGACCAATTCAGATTTATTGAAAATAAGAGGTCATTAAAATTTGGAAGAAAAATAGGAATTATTTGTATACGTCAACTACCCACGCAATCCTTGATTTAAGACAATAATGTGGCATGTTTAGAAAGTTTATCTTATCTCCATATAGGAGATTCTCTATTAATGTATCCTTTCCGCTGGAAACAGCATATTCAGGCAATTGCCCAGAAAAGCTGTGAGCTGTAACATCTCAAGGATGAAAGTGTATACAGTACAGCATGTCCTTATACTCTGCTCCCAATCAATACACAGTTTGCTTTCACTCAGTTTTAGAATGAAAAACTAATTGTAGCTACACAGTCAAGGACGCTGACCCAAAACCTCTTGATTTTTTTCCCCCCTTTTCCTTATTCAATGACAGTTCAGGAAAGGACAAAACTACAAGAGCAATAACTACAATAGAAACAAAAATTATTAGTCCTTCTGTATATTGAAGGTGTGTGCATGCTTGGTCTTGGTCACATACACATTTCTTTTTCCACTTACGAAAGAGAGAAATCATGCATGTAACAACATGGCATCCTACCCACAACAGTTATTGCAGCCCTTTACACAAAGAAAACAATCAGTAATAGTGTTGGGGCTCCTGCATGCATCTCATTCATTAAAATGTCTGATGTGTAACCAAAATATTAAATGAGAAAAGAAATGGCATTAGTTTTCTGTAGATCACAAGTCAAATCAAGTCAGCCTTGAGGCCACTGCAACCACTGGGGAACCCCAGCCCTCCTTTAGTTGAGTTGGTTTGTATCACTGGTGATTCTTTGGGCAGAATGACCTGGCGGTGCCCATCTCCTCTCCAGGTACAGATGGCCATTAGCTCACAGGGAATTCATCTGCCCTGTGACAGGCCTTGTTTTCAGTCCTGCTGGGTGTCCATACACCTTCCTCACCCTGGCTATCTCTGGTGCGGGTGACAATTTAGCTGCTGACAATTCAATCATGGAACAGGCTGTACTGGTTTACATGATACCAGATAGCACCAAGAGAGGCCTGGTTTGACAATGTCTATAGGTCACAGTGACAGAGAAACTATGGTAATAAATGAGATGGAAGAGGAGGCTTTGAGGCATACCCAACCTGTGTATGACCTATTGTAGATGCCTTCAAGAATCCTGGTTAGCCAACTAGTAACTTGGGCATCTGAAACTTGTAATTCAAGAACTGTCATTATACAGTGGCATAATTATGTCTGTTTAATCCAAATAATGTTGCAAGTTTCTTTTCATTATCTGGTGTCATGTCCTGTCTTGGAAAATGTGATTTTCATAAAGTACTGGCAATAATAAAGTTTAGAGACAGTGAGTCATTGGATGAAGAAGTCTGGGTCACTACAGCCATGAAGTGAAGAACCGGGCTCCGTGCAGCTCAGGGGCTCTGCAGAAAGCCCTTCAGACAACCTGACAGCAGCCCAGGAAACAGCTCTACCCAAGAAAAGTGGCAAGCCTGATCTTTTTTCCCCCTCCCCTGAAGCCTGCCTGCCTGAGCTACCCAGGGCCCTGGTGCTTCCCTCCATGGCTGCGGTGCCCCCTGGGACTGCCCAAGCCAGGTGCCTGAGGGCAGCTGCTGCCTGGGGGGGGGGGGGGGGCGGGGGGTGTAGCTGGCACAAAGGGAAGTACCAGCCCCCCCTGCAACCCAGAGACTGCTCTGCTTGCTGACTGCTCACCCTCCCCTCCCCTCCTCTCTGGAGAGGGAGATAAGTCAGCAGGGTGTGTGTGTGACAGGGGGGTTTAATCAGCCCTAAATTGGAGCATTGTTTTTTAAAACCCACCACTTCAATTCAGGGCACCCATTTCATCTATACACACTCAATAATCCCAAAGTGTGTGTCTTTTTGTGTGCTTAGTTACTGATTTACGTATCCATTGCCTGTGAGGCACTAGGGTGATTTGTGACAATTGTTCAGGTTAGAAAAGTTTCACTTAAAATTCAGTATATGATTTAGATGAAGATATTCGCTAAATTTGGTCAACTTATCACTGTCAGCCTTTCTCATATTTTAACAAAGCTGTCTACTGTAATGCAGTCTCCATCTGATTTCTCTCCTCCTCATTCTAGGTGAATACAAACACAATAAATGTTATGAAGCAGAAGTTTGATGATGGGTCTTTAAAGGTGAACTAATACATTGAACAGGTCTGTTTATATTAAAGTTAAAGTTATATTAAAGCAGTGTAGCAATGTGGCTGGGTGCCTGGGGCACTGGGGAAGTTATGACTTCTGTTTGCTGCCATGCTGGCAGCATGCTCACAATCACACAGCTTCCAGGAGCAGTCCTTGCCCAAGTCAGCGCCTAGACCCATTGCCTTCTAGTTAGACCACTGGGTAGGTGGATAATGAAATAACCTTTTCAGTTTAGTTTGTGGCTTATTATGTGAACTTCTCATAAAAGACAGGGAAGTTTCTTGCCTTCCTTCTATCTTTAAGGCACAGCTAAATGAAAACTTCAAAGACTATACAAATAAGGCTTAGATCACTACATTGTAAAAAATCATTCAAATATATTTGTAGATTATTAATATTAGTTAAACATTTTACATTCTGTTGAAATTCACTCATTCCCACTTTCATCACACATTGTCACTTTTCAAATAAAATAGTTATATTTTATTTTAACAGAAATAGGCAGAAATTATTTTACTAGTAGCCATATATAATATAAGTAAGAACTCCAGTATACTCTGTTACTTACTTGTTCTATATGTTCTCAGTCCCTTTTTATAAAGTATATAAAACATATGTCATATGGCAGAGGTCAGCTTCTAGGGATTACCCCATTACAATATCTTTTGTGTTTTTGCATCTCCAACTGGTTTAGATATGATCTTTCTTGGTGTCTTAAATGGACATTTTAAAATTCAAAGCAGAAAGTTTAGGATATTGATTCTCAAAAGGTAGAAAACACAATCCTATTTTTGAGGTCGAAGAGGTAATTTTAAAATGTTGCTCTTGATTTTTGTGGATATTTCAGGCAAGTTCCCCTTCCTCCTATTCACAAAGTCTGCGTGCATGAAGCAGAGACATAAACCTAGAAATGCTTTTATAACACAGCATGTTGCTTTGAAATAACACAACTGGATTTTGTAGGAAGTGAAGGAAATTCTTATTTTCTGTGGATACACTGACTTTCAGCCAGCATGACCCAGAGGGAATGGTATATTTTGAATAACATGTCACTCAGGAAGACAACACAAGCTATCACTGTATTATTTTCTGCATTTCAGATTCTACAGCAGACTGGTCAAGGCCTACATCTGCAGTGACCACAAACTCTCTGCCTCACACATTTTGTTTGACCAACATGTGCTATACAAGTAGTTCTTGAACTGGTGGAAGTCTTATTGCTACTCCCTGCCCCCTGGTCCACCTAAAAAAAAATCACTTTCCTTGATTGGCTGTATGCTGGCTTGAGGATTGTCCTAGAACCATTCCTAGAAATAAAATTTTGTATTTGAAATGGTATCACAATTTTCAAAATGAATTATTCTTCACATTCACTACAAACAAAAACAACCCCCAAAACATAATTTCAGTAATGTTTTTCAGTTTCAATATCTGTCTGTTAATGTCTGTTAAATATCAAAAAGTTAATTGTAAACCCAGAGTATGCTGTTAATGATGTTGAGATAGCATTTATATAGCAAGAAGTTTCTAGACCCTATACAAACATGAACTAGCTAATCTATACAATGCACTGGTGAAAAAGCTAAATACCATTAGTAAAGCTGGTGAACACTGCAATAAAATGAAGAAACATAAATTAGGTTATTACTAGTATTTAAATATGGTGTCTGGTTCAAATTTGTTACATATCCCCTGTCACATTCACTTTTGATGAAGACTACAGTTAGCAAGCTTTTTGAAAAGGTATACAAAATGGAAATATGCATATTGAGAAAAATCAAATTACAAATGCATAAATGTGTATAGTTAATTGGAAAAATCACTCCCAGATTGTGTGAATGTTAACATGATACCATGTGATCTAAATTTGTTAGGAAAATTTGCTACTGTTGTTTGCCTTTATATACTGACAATGGAAAAATTTACTGATGCAAAATTAATGCAGTAAGAAATTATTCATAAGAAATGCAAAGAAACTATACGTTTTGCCTAACAGACTGTGAGTAGAGAAATAAATGTGGTCATTCGATAATTCTTTCCTTTATTTCATTGATGCAACCCCCCCCCCCCCCAAAACAAAAACATAAAAATAAAAACTGAGTCAGAGAGGAAATGATTTTCCCAAATGCTCACAGTCTTTTTCAGAGATGGAACTGGGAAGGTGAGCTTCTGTACGTCTTGTTCTATGCTCTTACTATTAGCACACACAACCAGTAAAATCTTTGAGGTCTTGTGCCTGTTGGGGACATATGGGATGTTTGGATTTGTATTTTTGTAGCAGAAATTATTTACTATAAGAAGCTGGCTGGGGAAAGCTGATAGAAAATGGCATTGATGCTATGGGTGATTTTCTCTGCACTCTCTTTTTTTCTTTTTGGTGGGGAGGGGAGGCATCATTTTCACTGTTCAGTCTGTATGTTAACATAAATATTTGGACAACGAAAAATTTATGCCAGTTTGTGATATATTTACATTGGTCTTTACTAGGCAATTTAAATTACTAGAAATGATACATTTAACAAATTTCTGTCATCCTGAAAGTATGGTTTCTACTTTTAATCAGGACAATTCTTTATTTACAGTTGGGGGGAGGGGAATGGGGGAAAATGTGTCTGCTTTTAGATCCCAAGTTTTTTTTGCTGCAACCCGCTGCTGGGAGCAGAGTGCGGCAGTGGTCCAGAGGCAGAGGCGGGGGAGCTCCCAGCATGCAGCATGTCCTTTGTGTGCAGCACTGCTGGCATTGCCTCTGTGACCCTCATGTGGGTCATGACCCGAGGTTGGGAACTGCTGTTTTAGATAGATACTATTCTAATTTAAGGGGAAAGAAACTGAGCATTGAACTATGCTTTCTGCCCATCATTGCACAATGATATTTTGTTTTACAGGATGTTCCTTGTTCATTTACATCTCTTTTAATTGCTACTTCTGCATATGGGGCTTGTGACTAAAATAAATATTAAAAAAAATATTTGCTAGCTTCTAAAAACTGTGTTAATAGTCTCCCGTAGGCCTTCATTATACCTCATAACTTCATGTAACGCTATACAGTAGCATAATTAGAAAATGTCAGTACTCAGAACTCTCAAATACTTGCTTTCTTGGGGATGAGAAAGCAGCACAGTAAATGACCTAACAAGGGAATGAACTCAAGCCCTTTGGCTGTTGTCCAGTTTACAGATGAGCTATAAAAGGCTTTTGGCTGTTTTAGATCGTCCTTGTTTAATTTCCTCCCCACCCCTCTTCCCACCCCTAAAGGTAATAACCTACAGATAACATACTATGGCCTTTGAGAAGCTGTATGCAAAATTAATTCCATGCTACACTGTGACATTTTTGAAAGACTAGAAACAGTAGTAGAGGACCAGTGACTGAAGTGAGGGCCTTGTTACATGTGCCACTTTTGAGCTGCTCAAATGTTGATCAGTGTTATTGTTAGCTCCAGTTTGCAGTGGTTGCATGGTCAAGCCAGCAAAGGCCTAGATGACTGAAAGATAAGAATTGTCTCCTTCCTCTCCCATTCTGGGCTTTCCCGCTGCCCAGCCCTGAGGCTCCTCCTGATTCCCCTGCCCCCAGGTCTCCACCCTGCCCCCACTCAGCCCTCATGGCTCACCCACACCCCCCAGCTTAGATGTGGCTGCCTTCCCAGACTAGACAGCAGCAGCGGTGGCCAGAAGAGCAGGTTCCCCTTCCCTGTCTGCTCTCCTGAGACAGCACAAGATAAGTCAGTACCAGGGACTGGGATAAGCGGAGATCTGGGGTACTGTGGAAAGTTGGGGATGGTGGGCCCGATCCTGAGGTGTGAGGTGGGGGGGAGCAGGCTGATCCAGGCTGGTGGCTTCTTCGCAGCCCTTTAGGGCTCTCCCTGCTTCTCCCTGGCCCCTTCTGCCCCTGGGGCTCCCCTCATCCTTCAAAGTTTATTTTCAGCTGTTGGCACAGTTCCCATAGAGAGGCAAGCAGGGAAAGGGATTCCACCTGCTTGCCCTCATCACTGCCACTGCTGACACTGGGCTGTTGCTCTTTTCTGAGCTGAACCCAACCCAGGGAGTAGGGAAGACAGCAGTGGGAGCTGGACAGTGGGGTTTCCCTTCCCTGCCTGCTTTCCCCAGGACAGTTCTGGCAGCTGAAAGTAAGCAGGAGGACATGATAGGGAGTCAGCCGGGATCTGGAGTGCTGGGGGGCAGGAACAGTAGGCCTGGTCTGGGGGGGTAGTGGGCTAATCACAGATGGTGGGTGGTGGGGGTGGAGGGTGACAACCTGATAAGAAAAGCAGTGAGCCTGATCCAGGCCAGCAAGGGATGGATGTGTGTGGGGTGTTCACACTAATGTTTAGCCTAGAGTGGTTACACATTAGTGCAACACAAGCTGAATAACACAGATCAGAAATAAACCTAGGCTGGAGTGGCATAACTTTAAGTAGCCTAAAGAGTGTTTAAGACTTGTTTAATGTGTTTAATACTGTGAAAGAGAGACACAGCAAGAAACTGTTTTCCCTACAGGGAAACCAGCCTCCTCCCAGCTTTCCGGGAGATGACAGGAGAGAGGAGGGGGCTGTCCTGGAGTGAATGCCAACTCCAGAGGAGCCAGCAGAGCTTGGCTGAGAGCAGCCCTAAGCTAAAGAACTCAGCTGAGAGAAGCCTTGAGCCGAGGAGTGATGTGAGAAGAGCCCTTAGCTGGGGATAAAGCCAGCATCCCCGAGCTGGAGCAGCACTGAGTTGGGGAGAGACACCAGGAAGAATGGTGAGGGAGGGAATGCCCAGGAGGCATGGTCAGGAGAAAACAACAAATGCCAGAGCCCAGGAGGGAGAAGAGGAAGTGGACACACCCTGGAGAGGAGGAGGGAGAAGAACAGTTGGGAAGCAGGTTGTGGAAGAGTCCCAGGGAGCACAGGGATGAAGGAGGGATCCTGTGGGTTACAATTGAGGCTAGCGGTTGGGTAAGAGACACACCACAATTGGGTAAGAGACACACCAGAGGGTAGCCAGAAGGAGTGGCAGCCCAGTGGTGATGATTGGGATGCTGGAAAAAATAGAAATATAAATTTAAACATAAGAAGAGCCATAGGCAACAGTTAAAACATGACTTTATTTTGTTTGCTTAGTGTTTTTTGGACTGTTTCATTTTTACATTAACACTCTGAAAGGAATCCTGTGTGTCATGTGGCATGAGGTTGGAATGCAGGGGATGGTGGAGCCCCATTTTTTTCCTTAGGGTATTTTTCACATCAGTAAAAATCTTTTTTGCCCTGTTTCATGGTAAACTTCCTCTCATTGGGGAAAGTGTACATAACCCTGTAATAAATAAGAACCAGAATACTTAACATCAAAGTCATGGCAGGAGAGGTTTTTTACCAACAGGGAAGGGTAAGGGTGATGGTAACCCCTTACCTGTTATAGCAGAAGAAAAGACATGTCAGAAAGGGCACAAGTCATGTAGCACCCACCACTGATTGACAAATATGTGGACAATCCAGGAGTTAAGAGCTCCAGAAGCCATCTAAAATTGATATGTAACAAGGCCCTGAGAATCACCATTAAGTGGTATGCATTACTCTTAATGCTGTACTTATATAAGGACTGTATTTATCCAAAATACACTTGTGGGTGGAAATAAACTGCAGCCCCAAAATGGTGTTAATATTGGATGATTCTGAATAATACCAAACAGAAATTTCATATCTTCAGGTATTAAGAAAAAGAAATACAGAAAGGATGTTATCAAAATGACACCTTTGTCTTAATTTGCATCCCAAGTCGTATTTACTTCTTTCATAGTGTAGTAGTAGTAATTTATTTACAGCTTAAAAAAAATACAGAAAAAACTGACAATAAAATTATATATAGTATAAAAGTACAGTTAAATACTTTATGGTTATAGAATCATAGATTCATATGGTTATAGAAGAACTGGAAGAGGCCTGTAACATCGAGTCTGGTCCCCTGCCATAGGCAGGAGGTAATTGGGTTCAAATGAAGTCCACAAGGTGCTTGTCCATCTCCTCTTGAACACCTCCAGGGATGGTGACTGCACCACCTCTACTGGGAGTGTGTTTCAGATTCTAGTTACTCTTATGGAAAATAAGTTTTTCCTTATGTCTAGCCTAAATTTTTCCTCAACTAGCTTGTGCCCATTGGACCTCATTCTCCTGAAGGGTGCCTTTCTGAAGAGCTCCTCTCCTAGATCTTGATGTTCACCTGTAACATACTTGTAGGTGGCTATCAAGTCACCTCTCAATCTTCTCTTACTCAGACTGAACAAGCCTAGTTCCCAGAGTCTCTTCTCATAGGGCCTATCTCCCAGGCCCCGATCATGCAAATGGTCCTTCTCTGTACCCTTTAGAGCTTAACTGAACCCTTTTTGAAATGTGGTGCCCAGAACTGGACACAGTACTCCAGCTGTGGCCTCACCAATGGTGAATAGAGAGGGAGGAACACCTCTCAGGATCTACTGGCAACACATTGGCTAATACAGGCCAGAGTTCTATTTGCCCTGTTGGTGGCTTCATCACACTGCTGACTCATATTCATCCTTTGATTGACTGTCACCGCCAGGTTCCTTTCAGATGCAGTGCCAGCCAGTGGGCACCACCCACTGGTTTAGATATGTGGGTGGTGGCTATAACCTTTATCATATAATTTTGGTGAAGTTTTTACAGACCCAGATGAAGGACCTGGCACTTACCCCTGTTGAACTTCATCTGAATACATTCTGCCCATAGGACCAGGCTGTCAAGGTCATCCTGGATACTTGCCCTGCCTTCAGATATTCCAGTATTTCCCCACAGCTTGGTGTCATCCACAAACTTAATCACTGCGCTTCCCGCTCCCTCATCTAGGTCATAAAGATGTTAAAGAGTACAGGCCATTGGCAAAATCATGCAATAAGATTGTGCATGCTACCAGCTTAAACAAAATTAAAACAAATAATATATGATAATACAGGGGAAGTCTATTTGAATTTTGGCCCTTATTCTTTCAAGTAATGCAAATACACCTAACGGACACATCCAGATGAGCCCGCACATGCTTCTTGCAGCATATGAAACCCCTTTGAGATGCTGCAAGAGGCATGTGCAGGAATGGGAAAAGGTTTCCCCCACTGCAAGTTTGCAGTGCGAGGGCAAAGTTAGACCCCTGCATATCCAGGGATCAAAAAAAAGAGAAGGAAAAAAAGTGGGGCATGGCATGATCATGGACCATGCCGTGAGGCAACCAAAGGCTGGGCCCTCCATGGAGATGATCTGGTCCTCCACAGAGACGCCCATGCAGGGTAGGCAGCGTGTCAGCCTCAGGGAGCTGGACCCAGGCTCCACTGCAGGTAAGTAGGGAGTTGGGGGGGCTGGAGGAGGGGACCATGGGGGGGGACCCCTGTTGTCCCCACCCACTCCCCCAGCCCCCCAGATATCTGCCCCACCTGGCCCCACCCCCCACAGCCCCCCAGATCCTGGCCCCACCCCTGCCTGACCCTGATCCCTTCCCATCCCAGCTCCTTCCCCCACCTTCCCCTCAAGCCCCCGATTCCTGCCTCACCCAGCCCCACCCCCAGCCCCCTTGATGGTTTCCCCACCTGGCCCCACCCCCTGCCTGCCCTGAATCCTTTCCCAGGCAGGCACCATCCCCTTTCTGCATCCCAAGCCATGAAGCCTTTTTTTTAAGTGCCAGAGGCTGGGGTTGGAGGGGGCAGCCATGGGGGACTGGGGGTACAAGTGGGTGATGGTGCCAGCTGGAACAGCCATTGTGGGGTCTGGTGGAGCAGGGGAGGTGGGGCTGGGTGGGGCAGTCGTCAGGGGGCTGCAGGAACTGGCAGGGGATGGGCCCAGGCAGGGCAGCAAACTGAGGGACTGGGGGAGCAAGCAGGGGTGGGGCACATGGGGCCTGCTGGGGTGCTGGTAGCCACTATGGGGGCCATTTAGCCCCTGTGGGGGAGGGGGCTATAGCCTCTGTGGTGGGGCTGGCACCTTGGACCAGCTGGCTGTGGCTGACTTCCTGACCAGTTGGTGCCAGGAGGACATGCTTTGACAGTTCAAAGCAGGCCACCACACTGGGAACATCTTCTGGGTGATAGTTGTCCAGATGGCTGGGCAGGGCCACACATGGCAGTAGTACCACACAAAGGCCAACCGCACAGCCACAGCCAATTGGCAGCTGGCCCAGAGGGCCAGGTCTGGCAGGAGCACAGCAGGTCACAGCCAGGTAGCAGCCCCCACTGTCAGACTGCTGCAGTCAGTAGAGGGTGCAGGGAACTCTCAGGGCTGCTTCAGCAGTCCAGCTGGCACAAGGGGTAGTGTCTCCAGGTACCAATTGCCTGGGCCCCAGAAGCTCCTAGGAGTGAGTAGCCCTGAGCTACTTGACAGGGCAGCTTTTTGCACTGATGGGGCTAGGACAGGGCAGCTTGTTATACTGCTGGGGATAGCACAGGTGATGGCCCTGGGCTGTAGCTCCCCCTGGCTGCATATCTGGGAGGTTCCAGGCAGAGTTATTTTCCCCCAAGTGGCACAATTTGCCCCACAGCAGAGTGCATGTCCAGGCATGTGCGCTGAGACAAAAAGCCCCAGCTCAAATTTGCACCACTTCTATTTGAGCTGCTTCAAGTGCATGTGCTTGCATGTGTGGATGCACCCAAAGAGGACAGGACAGGCTTTGATTTATTAGAGAGAAGTCAAATTGTTTTTTGTTTATTTGTCCTCATTAGCCCAATATTTTACATTTCTATGAATGGAGAGATCAATTTCCTCTTATTTCTTCAAAGAATGAATTACTACTACAACTAGTAATTTAAGCCACATTCTTCCTGCAGGAACACATTCTATCAGAAGATGATATCCGATACCACCTACCCATTATGACTGTAGACTTCAATTGAATGAACCACAATGTAGTAATCGATTGAGACAAACTGAAGATGTGAGACATCTGCTGTATGACCATCCTGCAGCATGTAAACATCTGAAGTCACACAGGAGCTTTCTCACCAGCACCCAGCCTCTTGATACCACACTCAAGGAGACATGACTACAGATATGGAACAAAAGGGTGAAGAAAATACCTGACAGCAAAACAAGGTACAGTCCAGCAGCTGAGTCCTTACCACTAGGGGCTGATGAACCATGGCAAAGGTGGTGATGTCTCAACCATCTATGTACTGGAGTCGGATACTCCAAGGAACTAATGAAGTGGAGCTATGCCACTGGTTCAAACACCTATAACTGTGACACAGAGCCTCAAACTATTCAGGGCCTGCTGCAATACCTGCTGCTTGAAGGCACATGTACAATGAAAGACCTTGCAAAGTATAGCAAATGAGCACAAGTATGTGTAATAAAATGGTCAAATGTTGTGTAGAGACATGAGAAGAAAAAGGAGTTTAGTAGTGGACACTGCTTGAAGTTTTGTACAACCGATAGGTACAGTTCTAGAATGGAAAGAGTGCTTTATTAATCTCAGAAAAGGGGAAAATTGAGAAAATCTCGCTGCCTGTATATCTGTCTGTATGGTGGCATCTTTAATTCTTAAATGTATGTTTTGTTTTAAATATATGGGACATATTGGGCCACTAAATCCCGCCACTTCTGGGCCATATTGGGCCACTTCTTTGGAAGAGAATATAAATATAATAGACTTCTCCTGGTTTTATTTGTTTTACTCTTCTATTGTATATTGCTGAAGAAAAGGGTCTCAGCCTTCTCACTAGGTGGAGCTTCTTTCATCAGCACAGCCACCTTCCTTTAAATAATTTCTTTACATAATTTCTGTAAGTAAGCAGTCAGAAATAATGTATATATTGTATTGAACTTTACTTAGTGTGGTCTTAAAGTTAAGGTTTTAATGAATCCTGCTACTATTTACCTGCCCAGGTATGGTAATTATGAATAACTTCTTAAATTGAGTATAAAAGAAAGTAGTGACTTGTAACCAGGAGACATACTATCCTATGGCAGACAGAGAGCTGGTGGCTCTGCATCTTTGCCAGAGCTGACTGATTACAGCATGGATCCTTCTTAAAACAGTATGATGTGGAAGTGGCAACATCAAAGAAGTTTTCTCCACTGTCATTGTATCTGAAAAGTGTTGTCTAGTGAAACTTCTCAGAGTAATGAACAGCTTTGTGGGTGGGTTGCCTCCACCATGAAGCTGAACCTTCTACAATCCACTGTGGTGAGCTTGCCACCTACTTTACAGGAAAAAAATGCCCATATTTGGCATGCATTAGGAACTGTCAATTTATTGCAAGAGTCAATTTGGAGTTGGGGTAGCAGGCTTGTCAATTTTATATGGATCAGTTTAAATTGATCAATTGCTGGCACCTACTGTCACAGAAGTTGTGGTCAGGGGGATGTAAGTGAGCTAGGGTAACTGGGGCCATTCCTGGAAGGAGTTGTCAGTGCCTCTCTCTGGGAGGGCAGAGTACTGGAAGTTCTTGGCTAGGGACAGAAGTTACACATAAACTGATTTAAGTCTTCCGAAACTGGTTTAAACCTATAACAGAACAGAATCTCAGTGTATATAAACCAGATTCAAAATGGCTGAAACTGATTTACGATAAACCTGGTTGAACGTAGTATCAGACTTAACTTATCTGGGTCAAACTGGTTTATTAAACTTCTGTCCCAGACCCCTTCCTAGTTCAAATTAAATCAGAGTCCCTCAGCATCCCAGCATACTCTGTATGTTTATTTACTCTTCCTGTTTCCCCTGAGGTTTCTGGGATTGAGGTCCAGGCCCACAGAATCAGGCTTCTGCAGGGTTGTTGATCACTTCCTCCTCCTGCCTCCAGGTGCCTCTGGGATTTGTAGTCCATGATCACAGGCAGCAGGACTCCACAAAGTTGTTCCCTTCTGTTCAATACATGCTCGCTTCAGAGAAAGTCATGTTCTTGCTTAAGCTTTTATGACTTCATTGCCATTACCTTTTTCCCTACCCACCCATTCCTCAGCCTGGCAGGTGCTGCCCCACTTGGACCATCCAGCTAGGTCTGGGCTGGGGCATGGCCATGCTCTCTCTGCTAGAGCAGGGAGGGAAGAAAAGCCTTGGAACTGGCAAGCTGGAAGGTGTGCTTTAGTGCCCTCCAGCTTCTGGCTTGAGTCACTGAAGGCATGTGCCTGCATTTCCTGAGTCAAAAGTGAATGTCTGTTCACTTGCTTGCCAGTTCAATCTCTGCATATTAGACTAACCTGCAAAGACTGAACTGATTCAGCCTTGGGCTTTTTGATTGTCTGTACTTATCCCTTAAGTTTCAGACTGTGCAACTCCACAGAAGAATCTTTGATGTTATGATCCTTTTTTTTTCAACTTCCCGTTTTGGAGGAATGTCTTTGAGTACATGGCCATCTGACAGTCTCTGGTGCATCTGAATTCAATCAGATGCCTGGACCCTGGCCAACCTACTTTTCACTTGGATATAATATGGAGACTGAGCTTGTAGCTTTAGTTGATGATCTTTGCTTGAAGTATAACAAGAAACTACGGCAATGCTGTCTTTCATATTTTAATTAATTTCAACTCTAAAGTCCCATGTTGACCTATGTTTTCACCTTGTAATATATAACAGCTGCATAAAATCAGGTGGGAGATAACATGAGCCAGGCCTATGTCAAGCTTTTTTTGTATTTTTCCCCCTCTGTGACCATGATTGCCTATAACAACTTTGTTCCACTGGAACAAAGTAGCTACTGACTATAGTGATGAGGTTTGTGTGAACTGAGAGTTCTTGGCAGCTGGCCTACAGTTGTAGAACTGACTCCAAGAAAACCTCATTTTGATCACAAATCTCCTGGCTCTCAGCAAAGCCATAGCAGGGAGCTCAATGCCCTGGGATGTGTGATGCAGAGGACAGTTCCGGTTGCTGTACTACTGGTGGGGTGGGGTGGCCAACTGCCAGCTGTGGCAGTGACTATTTTAGTGTCCCCCTCCCCTCAGTTATGTTACTAGGCATCAGGACAAAACAGAAAGCTAACACATTTGATATATGTTCCCTAAATACGTAAATGTCTTTAAAATAAACCTCATGGTGTGTTGAAAAGAGGGAACCATTCAGGAGTAGTGTATAGTAGAAAGTGAATACCACTTTGGAGGGGTGCCCCCCATAAGCATGCATTTTGTTACTTACTCTTGGAAGGGTAAGATGGATAGGTGGATGGATGGACTGAGGTTCACTGAGATTATATGAATGCAGCTATGAAACTGAAGGAAAGCTGTATGCAACATCAGCCATAGTGTTTTCAGCTCAGATATAGACTAACAAACTACTGGTGAGATGCTTAGCTTGCTGTTCTTGCACTCTCTCTCTTATGTGGAGGTGTTATGCTTAGTTTTGCTGTTTATTGTTTTCATTAATATATAGTAAATCATCTAGATTAAGAAGCATGTTTTGCTCTGTATATGTGGAAAATACAACAGAGCATCAGTTACTTAAGGTAAACTTTAGTGTTAACATGAAACTGCTCAATTTTCTACTCCAGTTCCTTCTCCTTTTATGCCCCAGAGGCATGAAGTTTTCAGTTGAAAATGCAGTAGTACATTCTGCTGCTTAAAGAAGCCTCTTAATGTCAAACTAACAGTTCATCATTCCAGGTGACCTGTAAATGCAGCTCATACCTCCCTCCCCATTCTATAATATGTCTAAAAAGGGCTAGTGTGTTTTATTTTTCATTGTCCCTTTTTTAAATCATAAAAAAATAAGAATCTTAATTTGATTTTGCATTGCCTAACGCAATGATAATGTGATCTCATTTGAGGCCCCTACTATAATAAAAATAATGTGGAGATGTTTGTTATTGAAATAGAAAAATAGTTACTGAAGAAAACTACCATTGTTTGGACATGGGGGCAGTATGGTACAACAAGAATAGGAGCAAGTCTTTGCAAGGCAAGTGGATTTAATGCACTGGAGAAAGCAAAACCAGCATGGGAATTCCAATAAAAGATGGCCTGGGCACAGCATTAAGATGAAAAATAAAATTAATTTAGATAATCTGGGGTTCAGAATGTAGAGGTTTGAAATTTTGGGGGGTTAAAGGTGGACAACCTGTCTTGAACTTGTATCTCAAGGAATGAATAAAACGTATAGGGAAGGACTGCATCCAGTTTGCGAATAATAGAAAAACAATTCTTTAATAGCAAATGCTATTAAATTAAAGCAAAATCTGGGAGATGAAAATGGGTCCAAAATTAAAGGTAGTCCTAGTATGACCCGAGAACTAAATTAAATATTTTACCTCAGTTTTCAACAGTGATGATAATGTTGAACTTGGGATGAGGGGATAGAGAAGATGGCTACTTGGGAGAGGGCATAGAAAATGATGTATTCAAATCAGGGTAACAGGCAAATTTCCAATCTGAAAGTCTGAAGGAAGTGATCCAGAAAACTTCTGTTTAATAATAAGGATTTTTAAATAAATCTATCAGTTGATAATGGTGCCACATAGCCAGAGAATAGCATTACTTATATTAAAGAAAGGGAGGGGAAAAGTGACATACACTCATTAATTTCTGTCTTCAATCGTGTGCAAGGATTTGGAGCAAATTTTGAAGGAAAGGATGATTTAAAAAATCAAGGTAAATGGGATACAATGCAATGTGAGATAGATTGTGTCAAAATAATATGCTGATAACTAATTGATAACTAATTTTTCTAGACAAGGAAAATGTAGTAGATCTCATATATAAAGACTTCAGTAAAGCATTTGATGTGGTGCCACCTAGGAAATTATTGAAATGTCTGATTAATTTAGGGATTAGTGTACAAATTGTAAGATGGATAATATCCTGGCTAAAAGGGGTGACAATGGATGGTGCTGAAAAGGGGAATGTCATTTTGGAGTGTGGCTACTAGTCAACTTGGCTGTTCTTGAAACTTATGTTATTTAATATTATCATTAATGGCCTTAAGCACAAAAAGTAGGAATTTACCAATTAAATTTGAAGGTGCTATGAAGTTGGGAGGCATTGTCAACACACAAGAGGATTGTAATATATCAGGATGACCTTAAGGGAGGGAATAATAGAAATGAGATAAAATTAAACAATTTGAAGTACAAGGTCCATGCACTTAGGGACGAATAAGAATTCCTGCTTTGAGGTCATCAATTGAAAATAACCTAGGAAGAGAAAGACCTGATTATGACTTGGTGGCTGTGAAAAATGCAAATGTGGACCTATGATGTGTCAGCCAAGGCATTTCTGGCAGACAAAGGGAAGTATTAAAACGATTATATAATTCTGTACAACTCTGATCACCTATTTTCAGTATAGTTGATTTCAAGCAGGAGCAGGTGAAGAGAAGGGCTTCTAGGATGATCAGGGCAATGGAGAGTTTTGCTTATGTGAGAATGTGCATAAGCGATTGGTGTGTTCATACTAATAAAACAAAGGCTAAAAAGGCAATATGATTGTTCTCTGTACATACTTCAGGGAAAAGGGAGTAAGCCCATAGAGAGAGAAAAGTTATTTATATTAGCAGACAATGTTGGAACAAGAACAAATGTGTATAAAGTAGCTGTGAATAAATTTAGGCTGAAGAAGGTTTCTAACCAGTAGAGGAGGGAAGTTCTGAAACATTCAGTCAATAGGAGTAAAAGGGGCAAAAAAAGGTGTAAGTTTTAGAATGGAGTTGACCTGTTTATGAAAGGGATCCTATGACATGGTTGTCTGCAATACCTATTGCATTGTACTTAAGGGTATGTGTATTTTTTCTTGGATTTACTGTTTGTTTTTTCCACATATCAATATAAAAACCACTTTTTTTTCTCTACAGTAGTATATTTAAATGGACAGATATTTCTTTTTGTCATACATTTAATTAAACACAAGAAATTGGTTACTACTGCTATTTTCTCTTTCCCAGATGAATGCTTTTAAAGAACTGAGAATAAAAATCTCAAGTAATAATTTTCTATCTAATTGAAAGCAACTTTTACCAGGAGTCCCAATCACTTCTATTTGCTAAGTGCCACTCTCTCTCATCCAGGATCTTCTTTTACATTGCAGAAAAACATTCTATTTCTAATATTCTTACTCTGTCTCCTTTGTAACTGTTTGGACCATGAACAGAGGGCCAAACCCAGCTTCCGTAGAAACCCACTGAATTCTGAATTCTGTCTGATTTCAGGACATGCAAGGTCAAGGATGTGCTATAGTCAGAGTGTAATTGCCATTTAATTTAACAGACGTTTGAAGGTAGAATTCAGACCTAGCAGCTAAAACTTTAAAATACACATTACAACATGCACAGATGTGCAGGACTCAGGTGTGTTTGATTCTTGCAGATGTACATGAAAACAAGTATTTGTGTAATCAAGTATTTTGTTTTAGTTACAGACTCACCCACTTAAATGTGCAACTGGTGGGCAAACAGTATATAAATTTAGCTCAAAGGCAGTGCCTTTAATTTTTCAGTTCTGGACCTTACACTTGTTGCCTTTAATACCCAACATCGCCCTGCCAGACCACTGTGTAGATGCACAGGCCTTATAATGTAAGCCAGAACATTCAACAACTTAAATGATAGAAAGGATCCAACACTTGCTTCTGTGTATAGGGAGTAATTCAAAACTATGGTTCCTACAGCAACCACATTTTAGACTGCTTACACACATGAAAGATTTTGCAGGATTGAAAAACGATTAGTCTTTTACTGTAGGCCGACAAGGTTCTTTGGGTAAATGTGATAGCTTTTATTAGATCAACTAAATAGTTGGAAACATGTTCTTTACAAGCTTTTGGCACAAACACCCTTCTTCTGGTATAAGGAGAGTCTGCTGGTATTTGTGTGATCTCCTGGGTACAACAGAAACCAATATGCAAAATGTAGGTCTGTGAAAATGCAAATGCATGGCAGTGAGGATCAGGGAATGGAAGACAACAGGTGAGAGATGGGGTGGGGGTGGGGAGGAAGAATATAGAACTGTTGACAGAATGTAGCTGGCAAAATGCAGACAGGTTACCTGGGGTTATCAGATGGCAGACAGGTTATAATGTGCCATAAATCCAATGCCTATATTAGTCCATGATTTTCTGTATCCAGGAGATTTATGGAGTTCGTAGGCTTGTCTACAAAAGGTGTTTTGTAAATTCCCTTTGAAGATTAGAACAGAGAGACTGGAGAGAGAATGGTCTTTTGTGAGAAGCGTGCACCCATAGGCAAGAATCGGGTATTTTTGTCTTTGATAGATTTTTAGTGTGTGTTCATTCTGGTACAGAGTTGTTGTTTGGTTTCACCTACATATTTACCATCCAGGAAGTTGGTGCATTGGATAAGATATATTACAGTTCTGGGGGTGCAGCTGTAAGATCCAGGAATGGTGATGGTTCTGTTGTGGGATGTAGTTATTGGGAGAGTGGTGGAGATGTGTTGACAAGTTTTATATTTTCTGTCCCGGTGTGGTCTAGATCCATTTGGTGTGTTTTGGGCCATAGAAAGTTTGCTTCTGGTGATGAGGTTGGCAAGGTTTGGTGCTTGTTTAAAGGTTAGGATGGGTGGTTCTGGAAAGCTCTCCTTAAAAATTGGGTCTTCTTCTAGTATGGGTTGCAATTGTTTGAAGATTCTCCATATAGGTTTCAAGGAAGGATGTAGTATTTTACTGTAGCACCCTAGAAGCATTTGCGTGTTTAATGTGGCTGTTACTGTTTGCATGGGGACCATGACTTTGGAATACCTGATTTACACTTGCTTAGAGTATGATCCTCAAAATTACATTTAATAGTTATAATATTCTGAACATAATTACCTTTCTTAAAAGGATGTTGGCAATATACGATTTACTGTGTGTCCAAATAAATACACATTTTTAAGTTGAAAGTAGCATGTGAGATTCACATAAGCACTCACAATGAGCTTGTTTACTGACAGCACATTGCATAACACTGAACTATAGATTTAATACACACATGCCTGGGACTTAGTTATTGTACATGTTGTTGTATTTTTATGTTACCTGGTATATCACCCATTGTACACAATGCTTAGTTGGTCTCGAGTATGTGGAGCCTGAACTCTGAGCTACTAAGCTGTCCTTTTACATTGAGTTTTAACAAATGGGAAATCATTTGACATTCATACAACACAAAATACAGTATTGGTCAGCTATATCCTGCTGTTCCACACCTTTGCCCATATAAACTCTGAATGATTTTCTTTTTTCTTTATTTTTTGGGTGAAGGAAAGTAGGAGAGGAAAGAGGTGATAATCTAGAGTGTCATGTCAAGTGTATGTTTCTCTCATCTTCTTCCACTCCAGGTCCAATTATTAAATCTGAAGTGTGTGCCTATACTGTTTTGGGTTTGTTTTTTTAATTATGGGACAAATCCTGAGGTGTTTTTATTCAGTATCTACTCTAAAAAACTTCACTTGCATAGGAGCCTTTCAGTAAGGACTGAATAAAAATGCAGGCCAGGAGTGCCTCCTTCTGTTGGAACAATTCATGAGAGAGAACTAAAGGAGGGGAAAAAAAAATCTTTACTAAATGTTGGTTGCAAATCTCCTGTAGTCCTTCAAGGTCTGTGCAGAAAGATCTCTCTTTCTTTCTCTTCTTTTCTTTTTCTTCCTTTTTTTTCCGAGCCAGGAGCCATGTTTGCAGGTGAGATCCTTTCTCCCTGGCAGCCTAGGTCCTGTTTGAGCCATTCTGATATAAGATGGCTCTTTTCACTAGAATCACAGGGAGTTCATATTGCTTTGATATGTGTTACTCTATATACAGAAATCCAGGTACAGAGCAGAGGAAAGTATTGGAGAGATTTGGTCCTTCCTTGATTCCTCCCCGTGCCTCCCCCCAAACCCCGCCTCACTTTTTGTCAGAGACCTACAGTTGAACGTCTCCAACAATCTGCATAAGATGAGATAGTGTTACAGCAGTAGCACCAATTATATTCTGTTCAGTTTGGAAAGGAAAAGATCCTTATGTACAGGGCTTCTTCTACATGTGGACACCTTGGATCTGAGTTTGGTCTGCATAAGGAATTCAGCATGTGCTAGACCCCTCTCCTGTCCTCTTACAGTACAATTACAACCTGTAAACGTATTAAAAATGTAGCTTATCTCTCTGTCTCTCTCTTTCTTTCTAATATATATATATGGATAGATAGATCTAGATCTATAGATATAGCTAATATATAACTATATCTATATATATTAGAAATAGATAGATATTAGAAATAAACAGAAATAGAAAGAAATAAGTTCTATTTCTTTCTGATAGAAATTAGAAATGTGTGTGTGTGTGTATAAAACCCCATTTTTTAATTTGTGGGGGGGCTAGGAGAGGAAGAAGGAACAGTGTTTTACCATCTGCTCTGTGTTCTCCTGAACTCTACAAAATCATTCCTGATTTTAGACAGACTGAAAACCAAGATTTAGTTTAATTTATTTTGCTTAAAAAATGCAACTTCTTTCACGTGTGAGCAGTCTGACTAAAGCTGTCCCTTAAAGTATGTAAGCCATTGCATTTGCCAAATGTAAAAATAAATAATGTATCTAGATGAACCCAGATTAAATTTATTAATGGAAGAAGGCTTCCTCATTTATTTGTTCATTTCTGTTCAATTCCATATGCTTGTGCATGCTTATTTAAGGGTAATGGGATGGCAATACACCACTTGTCATCCCTTCAGGAAAAGACACATTCACAGCACTGTTAGTACATTACACTCAAATTTATAACCATGCCAGCTAAAACACACTTCTGATTAAATTCAACCTGTGAAAAATGCCACTGACATCTAAAATGGGAGTAATTTATTTATGTTAGAAGAGGATTTAACAACAGGTTGTATGAATTGGTTGTCCTGTTTCAAATGCAGCTGTCATTGGAGGTGAGCGAAGAAATAGAAAGAGCAAGGGAAGTGCAAGGTACTTGCTATCACTCATATTAGTAATATGCTTCCTGACAAAACTGAGAATCTTCTACTCAGTTTGCTAACTAGCCATTTACACCTTCAAGTAAACTGTAAAATTGTTAAAACCAATGCTAACAAGAAAACAGTAAAGACATTGTGTGAAAGGGGAAATAAGCAACAGACACCAGCGCTAAGTACAGACAGTCAAAAAGCCTGAGGCTGAATCAATCCAGTCTTTGCAGGTTAGTCTAAAATGCAAAGATTAAACTGAGAAACAACTGGACACACATTTACCTCTGATTCAGGAAATGCAGTCACATTCCTGTAGCGGCTCAGACCAGAAGCTGGGGGACGGGGTGGCACTAGAGGACAGGTCTCTGGCCCTTCCTATCCCTGCTGCCCCCAAGATCTTTGGGATTTGTGGTCCAGCATCACTGCAGCAGGATGCTGCAGGGTTGTTCATCACTTCCTCTTCCTGCTTCCAGGTGATTCTGGGGCTTGTAGTCCACAGTCATAGCCTGCAGTAACTTTCAGTAAGTTTATTGGGGCAGAACTGCACTGGGGGAAGGGGCAGTTTAGGGAAAGGGGGGGATTAACCCCCTTTACCTGGCCCCAGATCCCAGCCAGGGTTTGTCTGGGGGAGGCAGTCCCTGCACTTCTCTCTCTCTCCCTCTCTTTCTCTCCCCCGCCAACCCTTCTCTGCTGGAGCAGACAAGCCCAGCCCAGCCTAGCCCTGTTTGATTACAAGTTTAAACCAGTTTCTATTGGCTTAAACTGGTTTATTTGTAACTTCTGTCCCTAGCCAAAAAAGAGTCTAAGTGTGGTGGACTGAACATGCAGTTTAGAATGTATTTCCTCTTTAATACAAATAGTCATAAGTGCCATGAAGATAAATGCTGTGTTTTGAACATAAATGTATCAAAGATGGCATGCTTCCAAAGGCCTTCTCCTCTTTTACAGTTATATTCACCCCCCACCCCATTTTTTGTTGTATTTTTTACATTTCTCCTGATCATTACTATTAAAACAGAGGATCAGAAGGTTATCATTTATGCTCCATAATGGCTTATTGGTAGGCTTTTGTAGATATACTGACCATATTATTTTAAAGGAAATCTAGGACACTGTATTTCAAGTGAAGGCAAAGAGACCTGGTGGGCGAGCAGGCACAACTTTTGCTGTGCTGAAGCAAGGCAGGTGGACTGGAGTGGTGCCCAGCCTAATCTGTCCTCCCACTCCAGCCACTTCTCAGGAGAAACCAGGTCAGGCACATGTAGGTGGGGCGGCATGTACTCTAGTCTACCTGCCTTGCTCCCACACAGTAGTAGTGGTATCTGCCTGCTCTTCTGCCTGGTGCACCATGCACTCTGTCCACTCACCAGACTATATACCATGACCCACCTGTCTGCCTCTGCCTGTAGCAATGCCACTGACTTCGAGGGTGGGGAAGGGTATGAATCTATGAATCTGGTACAGTACTGTCCCAGCCAAACCAGAGCTTACAGTCACCCTATCTATAATTAACATTATTTTCTAATCACTGGAGAAATCTTTGATAAATCCATGTTTTACAGTGGAAATGTTTGATCAGTACCCTGCCCAGCAGTTTAAACTTGTTTGTGTGTGGTTGTCATGAACCAGATTATGTTTTGGGGGGTTGTGGGATATCATCAATGTTTTTCCTGTGGTTTACTGTACTGATATGGCACATGTGGTATCATTGGATAGCCAATGTTATGCTGTATCCATTTATGTTGCTGTTATCACTGCATAGCTTATGTTATGCTGTCTATGTATATCTCTACAAGTTTGGGTCTGGTTCAGACAGGGGATTGAGACATACAAACTTAAAGTTAATTTCCCTTCCTCGTCCCTCTCAGACATAGACAGAAGGAGTTGAGTCTCAAAACATTGTGTTGGGAGATTCAACTTTATAGTAAAGGCATGTGAGAGCCATGGACCATCAGACCATAGGTTTGCCAGGTACCAAGGTAGG
Source organism: Alligator mississippiensis (assembly GCF_030867095.1). NCBI lineage: Eukaryota > Metazoa > Chordata > Crocodylia > Alligatoridae > Alligator > Alligator mississippiensis. The sequence goes on along the minus strand of NC_081828.1, from coordinate 109,116,315 downwards.
CCAGAAACTTCTGGACAATTCTAATAACTTATCATCGTGAGAATAATGCTTTTGAATGGGGTGGGGCCTGACCTTGGAGGCTTTTTAGGGTCTAGTTAGAATAGGATCAGTGTATTTGAATCTCAGGCTTTGAAAGATCATTGACCCCAGATGAGCCAAATGAGAAGGTAAGAAGCTTTGCTTGTTTCACTTTTATGCCTCCAAACCTATATTCTGTTTTACTAGTATATTTTTTTTGTCCTATGTAATAAATCCTAGTGTTATTTTGTCTCCTTACTGATTGCTGTAGAAAGAATGATTGCTGGATGAGTGATACTCTAAGCTACCCTCTCCATGGAAAGGGGGGCCTATAATTTCTTCCAGAACCCAAATGGGGTGGCCAGCTAGGCTGGCAGGGGATCCCTTGTTCCAGTGGCAGGGTCCAGTGTAAGGGCAGTGAAGAGCATTGGCAGGGTCCAGTGTAAGGATTTCTGGGTTAAGTAGTTATCCCAGAGCAACCTCCGTCTGTTCCTTGGTGCAAGTGGCAGTACAGTGGGTTGAAACTCAGGGTCTCCCATGGATGAGTTTGTGACAATTGTCTTCTGTATATCAAACCCACATCTCATTTATAACATACCAAAGGGGATCTGCAAGGCAACTGGAGATAAACTTTTGAAGTATGCTTAAGGTTATAGTACTGAAAGAGGTGAAGATCCAGGTTGCAAGGGCTCTAGGAGAGATTTGTAAATAAGTCATGATGGGCTTCATATTATGAATTCAAGCATAATTGCTGTGAATAAAACAGCAGGTACAACATATTTCTGAGGCATATTTCAGCCTTTTCATAAAAATAGCACATCAGTTCTTTCTGATGGGAAAAGATGCACAAGATTGGATTAAGACAGGATGCAAAGGATTAGAGGATTTGACCTCATGTCTTGGAATTTTCTGCAGACCAACTATTTTGGATCAAAGGGATTTTAATGCCCTACACCATAAGTCAGTGCTGGAGGCAGACTATAGAAGGCTAAAAAGTACAGAGTAACGTTGTCAGAATAGGGAGTCCCAAGTGCCATGGCCACTATTACTGGCAAAACTGCTGATTTTGCTTTTCAGTGGGTTGGATTTTTGTATTGCAGCTATGTCCCATTTTAGTTTTACACTCACACTACTTATATTATATAGGTCCTGGGTAAGACCATAAACTGCATCTGACTGGATGGCTTGGTAGCAATGTGATGGGACTACTCATAGCAGAATAGCTCCTATGAAATACCACCATTTTGCAACCTCCAAAATAAGGGCAGTATAGGGTGCCTCAACCCTAGCCCCAGTGCCTTATGGGTATTCCTTGGTTGGAGAAAGGCTGAGAGACATCACCCTGACAGAAACATGCCCATGCTGAGCCATTAGGTAGTCAGCAGCATTTTTTATCTGTTGCTCTCTGACAAAAGCTACCATCATCAAGACACTGAACATCTGGATTCCATCTGGCCTTTGGATTCTTCTTAGTGGTCTAAAGTGGGGGTTGTTGGTCTTGGGCAACCTTAACTCCATACTTAAGAGTGTAATCTTGTTGGGCAGAGACAAGATTTTTTTTTTTTTTTTGGTCTTAGCACATTTGCTTTTATTAATGACCGCACAATCTTAATTTGGTACCATTGTGCATACTGTCTATAATATTGTCTTCAATTACATGAACAGATTCAGTACACAGGATAAACAGAGGCCTCCTAATAAAAAGCAATCCAATATTTTGCTTTATCTTCATTGTTCCATGTGCGGTCCAAAGCCTCATTTTGTTGGGCACTATTTAAACCCTGCACTAAAAATGGAATGAATTGTTCCTCCTGTGGCTTTCTCTGATACACAACACCAAAGAGTCCATGTACACTCTCTGCTCTCCCAATAGAAACTGTACTTCACTTACATAATCCTGATTCATACCAGGATGGGACATTGTAACAGGGGGCCTTTTCGGGGCCTATTTTCCTGTGGCCCACCCACCTGTTTCTGGGCTAACCGCCTGCCTTCTCACCTGCCATGCCTTGATGTTAATTAATTAATTGATGTTAATTAAGTGGGAGGCTGCCCATTTCTTGCCCCAATGTGAGGGGTTGCTATCTGAGGATCCGTTCCTCCCCTACACCGCCGCCCAAGCCTCGCAGATGGCATCCAGCTATTGTCAATATCATCGGCCCCACACTGGGCCCCAGAATCCTGCTATTTGAACCCCACCTGGATCCCTCCATTCAGACGGCCTATTCCACCTTCATTCTAGGCTACATAGCTCTCCCAGCTACTCCCCTTATGGATGTGGTCCCCTTGGGACCTTTGGCTCTACTGGCCCTGGCCCACCTCCAGGCCAGTTGGAATCCCAGGCTCTCAGCGTCCCTCATGGTGGGCCCCTGGCCTTTTGATCCTTTTGGTCCTGACTCCAGCATGGACCAGTCAGGGGATATCAAGACAGGTTTTAGTCTATGGCCCCACTCTCTCACTGGGGTCCACCTTCCAGACCCTACAAGGGTATAACCCACCCAGTTGTGGGAGTTGGGGTTAAGACACACCAACCCGCCTTTCACCGGCATGGTAACTGGCCTGGCATTTCCTGGGGGCTCTCGCACCACTGAGAACCCCACCAGGCCACCCACTCCTGACAGGGTGCAGTTTTAGGTCATGCCCAGGACCAGGAGCCTCCTGACCATCCCTTACAGCTCCTCCCTTACCTCCAGATGATACCTGTAGCCAGGCAATGTTGTTGCCTGGCCTCCCAGCAGCAAAATGCCCTGTTTATATGAGTAGCCCTGAATCAAAAATGACTGCCCTCATCAGGCACCTGCTGGCTGCTGTCTTCAGGCCCGTAAAGTGACAGGCACAAACAGTGCCCTGCCACAGGCATCCTGCAGGGTGTATGACCAGGTGTGCTGTAGAACCAGTATTATGTGAATACACAATTAGAGGCTATTGCATGATACATACACACCGGTGGGTTTAACCTGAATTCTGTATTTCCTCACTCTGAAAACTTCATTTTGAAAATGTATTCATGTGCCTTTAACATGGGTGTTTTCTTTAACGTAAATAGTATCAAACTGGGGGTAGAACCCCAAACAAGCAACAAGACACATTATTGATGCCCCTGTTCTAGGCCTAGTTCCACTTTTCTAGGCTGTTCATTCAATTTCTTAACCCCAGCCTTGGACTTCACTTGTACCTTCCTCTAGTCATGCTTGACCATTGTCTCTAAGTCTCTTTTTCCAGCCAAAGCCAATTCTCCCTCAACAGAAATATTTATCATATTTATTTCCCATCTTCAGTCCCTCTTTTCTTCTGCCCTCGTTTTCAAGTCCATGTCTTTGTCCAGCCAGTACAAATCCCAGTTCTGTTGTCTCCTTCCCTCCTCATTTCCCAATTCCCCACCCATACCTATTTCCTTTTTTACCTCCTTATCCTTCATGGGCAGCCTCTCACCTCTGTATCTCTGATCTAGTCATTTTTCCTAGCTTGTTTAAATAGCCCACACCTCATACTCAATTTCCTTCCTCACCACTGTCCTAACAGCCACAGTTCTAATTTCCCTCTCCATCCAGTCACCTGTTCCAAACCAATTACCCCACCACTTCCACAGGCCCATTCTTGTCCCCTTAGCATAAAAACTGGGTGGCATCATCCTCTAAAGTGCCTGGATTCATCAAGTTGATCACTGAGGGTACCATGTTTTCATTTCAAGTATCTGACCCACCAAGGCCCTCAGCAGGCTAGGCCCAAAGGAACTGCAGGAAGAATCCTGCTCAACCATGGTTGTGAATATGCTCAGTGCAGATGGACTCTTTGTGCATGTCCAGATGAGTGCACACCTACAGTTTGCAGTGCCACAAATGCACCTCCAGTGCCACAGAACACACATGTTGCATATACAGCATGGTGGGTTTTTTTTTACACCAATGTCAAAAAAATGTGGCAGAAAAAAGTAAGGTGGCACATATGGTGGCAGTGTATGCTCCACATGCCCGTATCACTGCCACTGCATCCCTAGGAGGCCCCCAGGAATCCTGGTAAGGCTGCTGGGGCCACCCCAGGTGCTGGTCCCATCCTCCCCTACCCCACCTGGGGCAATTTGCTGCATGCCAGACTGCATGTGCATGGGTGTTCCCCAAAGACAAGTAGCAGCAGCACAAATAGGTCCCTTCCAGCCCTAATGTCTATGAAATCTATGAAATATATGCCACAGCTATTTGTCTCTGTGGAAATGTACATTCCTGCTCATGTAGTCACACCTTTTGGGTGGAAATTTAGATGCAAAACTGTGAGAATTATTTTTAAGCATTTAGGAATAGATTTTTTTTTTAATGTCTTTATACCTTGGCCAGATTTGACTGCTTTCTCATGAGGACAGCAAGAGAACATATTAAGCATGTCTACACATACAATTAATCCTCATGAATAAGCTCCAGAGCTTATTACTCTGAAGTGTTTTTGCTCCTGGGCATGCCTTTGATCATGCACCCAGGAGTAAAAAACTTGTGAGCATATTTCTCTGGAGTTTATTTGTGTGCAGTACAGCAAGCCTAGTAGAAACAGCCTAGGCTGGCAGGGGACCTAGGGGGGCAAGTTTGCCAGCCCAGGGCTGCTCCAATTGGGCTCCATGTGTTGCAGAGGCGTTGGCTGGGGCACAAGGGTGCTTCAATTCAGGGCTAGCCAGCAGGTAGCCCCCAAGGTGAAGCACCCTTGCATCTCAGCCAGCTGCTCTGGAGCACGTGGAGCCCAACTGGGTGCCACGTGCTGCAGAGGGGGTGGCTGGGGCAGAAGGATGCTTCAGTGCAGGGATTGCTTGCCAGCAGGCATTGCCTGCTGAAGCACCTTTTTGACTCAGCCAGCCCCATCACTGTCTACATGTATGCTGTGGCACATGAAACAATGCTGCCATAGGGTAGTACTTGTGTTTAGCCAGATTACCTTGCAGCAGCATTTATCAGTCTACTGCAACCTAATAGGGTTGTACATGTAGACGGTGATATTTTACTGTGGAGCTAATTATTCAGCTCTGCAGTAAATATTTTGCGCAGACAGAACTGAAATCTAATGCAGGACTATCAGTCAAATTTCAAGTTTGCCAGTATTTTTTTTAATGCAACCAAAATGCATATTCTCTAGTCTCTTTTTTAGAAAATAGCAGGAGTGTTTTTGCTGAAAACGATTAAACAGCAAGGTGGACACTGAGCATGGAAAAAAAAAAATATCCCAAATAGTTTTGCAAAATTTCAAGCAATTGTAAACAGAACCTTTACAAAATTAGTGTTGAGAGGCCTGTTATAGTCTATGCTACCAGTCCCACTATAATGCTCCACCTGATGTGGTGTAGTGGCCAACTTAAACATTTCTCTGGATTCGTATGAATGAATAACTGCTGTCTTAGATATTTTTGTGATGTCACTGAGGGTAATTGTGTTCTTAATGGTTATCACTCTATGGGAAATGGAAGTTAGAGTTATTAGGACTTGTTTAATATTATAGTGGGAAGAGAAATTAAAGCTATTCCTGAAAAAAATCTATATGTATGACACAATTATTCTGGCATTAGTTTTTTGATTAATCTTAATCCAATTTAACAAACTATTTAAGTGAAACAAAATTCTCTTTTTCCTGAATGAGGATGTCAACATGTCCTCTTTGCACCTTTAGGATTTGTCCCAGCAGAATATATACACAGATGCGCACAGTCATTTAATGTATGGTTTCATAATGAGGATGTCAACATGTCCTCTTTGCACCTTTAGGATTTGTCCCAGCAGAATATATACACAGATGCGCACAGTCATTTAATGTATGGTTTCATAATGATTGCAAAACAATAATAAAGATAAAATATTCTTTGTGATCAGAAAATAATTTACCCTACAGTTCTTGGGCATGGACTGTGAGGGTTTTTGCCGTCCCCTGTAAGAGGGGGCCTGGTACGGTTTTTTTGGATCTCTCCTGTATCTTTTAACAACCACTTCCTGTCCTTACAGTGACAAGACATTGACAGTATCCTCATTCCCCTTATTTACCTGTGGCAAGCTAGGGTTTTCTTAAGAGTTTTTGGGCAATGTGTGTCTGGTAGTTATGTGAAAGGCTGGTTTGTGTAGCTTTAAGAATAGGTTAGACAAACACTTTATAGGATACTTTAGATAGCATGATATTTTCTTGAGTGGTGGGGAGGGGAGGGGAGGGGGGCAGGGGGGGAGTGTTGTTCGATTGGATGACCTCCCGAGGTCCCTTGTAGCCCTTTTCTATGATTCTATGACAGCCTGTTAAAAACATAACACGTTAATTGCCAGCAACTTGTACAACTTGTACAATTAATTACAGCAATGTACAACTTGTAACATTTTTGGATCACTGTCAGAACAGTGCTATCCAGATTTACTGAGCTTTCTCACAATAATATACATTTTAAAAGCTTCTTTAACCCCTTCCACTGTGAGTTGTACTGTACTGTAGGTTTGGCAATGTAGCTGTCACTTTAAGAAGTTGTTCAGCTTGCTACTATGGGGACCAAGCCTAGACATGTTGCTTTTAGGAAACAGAAACACAGTTGGTACAGCTGGACTAGGCAAGTGTTTTGAACTCCACATTCAACTCCGTCCAGGGGAGATGTCATCAAATACAAGGGAATTTTATATTTCCTCTTACGCACAAATAAAGGGAAATGATTGGAAATCGGCACAGACATCTTAATATCATTGATGTAACACAGATCAGTGGAAAATGTGCAGAGCTGTTTTCACTTAATAGTTTCTCATGTTGGATAGAGTAAGGAACCTTGAATTTAATTCTCTGTCTTTCCTGAGAAAAAACGAGTAATGGAGAGGAAAGTTGTAGAAAACCAAGAAGAGAAGAAAGAATGGCAATTATTATTTGTTAGACTGATACAGCTATGGGAAAGAAGGAAGCAAAGCAAACACAAAGAAAATTGTTGTTTATAAATATTATTGCATTAATGTATTTTACTGACAAAGCATGTGTAACTGAGTACATTCTAGTTCATTTAACTTATTTGTGTTTTCTAGAGAGAATTAATAATCTGTTGAGACAGAAAAATTTAGTCACAGAGCAACCTGCTATATCCTAGGAAAGAGAGATTTTCTTTTGTTGCATTGTTCCATTGTTTGTCAGTTAATATGTTCAGATGTTAGTATAACAGAGGGGGTTAAATCTTGCCTACTCTACTTTAACTCTCATACAGTGTTGTGTTTCAGTCTCTTTCTCTCTTCTCTCCCTCTCTTTCACACACACACACACACACACACACACACACACACACACACACACACACACACACACCTAGCATCTATGTCTAACGGAATGAACATATCTTTCTTCATGACCACTTCTTCTTACACAGATCATCAGCACACCTTTGGGTGATCATGTTACATTTCTCTGGCAACTCCAGGAATATAGAAAGTAACATATTTCTAAGCCGCGACAAAGCTGGGAAAAGGAAAGAGAGCCAGCACAATGTAGGTACCTGCTCTCCATGGACCACTACTAACTGCTCTACAGACCAGTTATGGTCACGGACCCAGGTGGTGGGACTTCTGTCTTTTCATCTGAGAAGACCGCTTTTGTTAGGAATTTTTAGTTGAATTATTTGCCTTACTTTTACACATTTCTTTTCTACAGTCCAAATATTATACTTCTCCATTTCTGTTTTTTTAGCTCTTTTTTACAACCAGAAAAGGTCCTTTGTGACACTGTTTGGATGGAGCAATACTGACATCCATTGGCTTAATCTTGGGTGGATATTTGCCATTGCTTTCCTAATAAATGCGCACACAATCCTCTACTATATCACACTGAAAGGACTGGTCTTAATATGATCCAAGGAGGATTATACTGAGTCCAATTTGTTGTATTAGGAAACATCAACTGGTCCAGATTAACTCTGTGAAAAGGATTACATCTTTAAAATGAGAAACTGCAATGCACTGATTGAAATAACGATATAACAAAACACAGGACAGGCAAATGTGAACCTGAGGGGAAAAATAAGGTTGGGGGAATAAGTAATTATTTCTACACCATAATGCTAGATGACCTCTGGAAATGTATCAGGACCCTATGCGATGGGAACTTGCTCTGTTTTGTATACTCTGTAACACTGATGAAGGAGGATTTTTTTAAATCTAATGGAAAAGGCAGTTCAGTGAAAACAATCATAACCCTCTCTGGTTGCATTTCAGTTCTTTGTGATTTAACTTGGCACCCTATTTGGGGGGGGGGGGGAGGTAGCTTGGCATAATGGTGCTCCAGGCTCAGGACTGATACAGGGAAAAGTAAATATATCTAATTAAGAAAAATGATTACAAGAAGTAGTCGGGTCTTTACTGTTCATTATCCCCACAAACCAATAAGATTAGCTGATTACCTTGGACTTCAAACACAGAGAGCCATTCTATCACAAAGGGGAGGGGGACAGGCTTTAACAAAAAAAGCCCTCCTTTCACTGTACCCTCCCACTGCATTCACTTGCAAATCGCTGTGTGCTTGGAAAAGCCTGAGCTTCCCCAGTCTCTAACCTTCCCATGGTAAGTGCTGCAGCTCTATCAGCAGAACCTCTCTCTCTCTCTCTCTCTCTCTCTCTCTCTCTTCCTGTGAGGGAGTATTTTTTTTTTTTAATCAGGAGCTCTGAATGAAATCAAGTCAGAGAGAGAGAGCTCCCCCCTTAGCTTTGGTTCCCTGCTGTCCAGAGTTAAGTGATGCTGGGAGAAAAAATCTGAGTTAGATCCAAGTAGGATCAGTCTTAGAAAATAACAGCAGAAAACACACACACAAAAGGAGACGATCATAGCAAATACTTCAGTTTTGCTTGGATTGGACACCACTACTTGTACTCAGAAGCAGAATAAAAGGTAGGAGTCTTTCTTCTTTGCATTTCCTTAGGTGGTTTTATTTTCTGGGAGTATTAACAGCAATGTTTTTAATGAACACACAGAATTATTCTAATATATGCAACTTTTATATGTTTATAGAGATGCTTTAGCAAATATGGTTAATAAAGGGAAAGAGGTAAACGTGTGTATTCTCTCCTCAAAGTACATTTCATTTCTACCTATGCCAGACTGAAGAACTATACCTTTTGCAAAGCCTTTTTTTCCAATAAGCAAGCTAGTTCCAAGCAACACAGCTTCTATTAATATTCAGTTATTGCAAATTCAGTGAGGAGTGGGGGGGAGGTTACTACTTGCACTGAAAAAGCTTAATGTTTCACAATGTAACTGTCATGAGCCTGGCATGCAGCATATACATATATGCCCACACTCCACTCCTGTTTGTAAGTCTGTGACACCTTTCTTTAATATTAGACTATCATGTTTGGCTTTTCCTCTGAATAACATTTCAGTATAATTACACACACTTAAAGCAAATACTTCTTCAGGAAACAAGTCTCTGGAGATGGACAGGAGGGTGAATATAGGCAATACTTCATATACATATGTAAATGTGTAGCTATCTGTGAATGCAGGGAAGAAAAAGATGCATACTTTCCCCTTAAAAATACATTTCCCATTTTAGTAAGAAGATAAAAAAGAGAAAAGGAGAGAGAAGAAAGAAAATATTTAGTCAGCAGTTGTGTGAGCTTGTATTGTCACTGCTGCAATAAAATCCATATTTTATGTGGTGTTAAATTAATGCAGCACAATTCAAGTCCAAATCCACATTCCCAACAAGTAATTGTTGATGGCACTGTCAGCTGCACTTGAAATTTGCAATAGGCTAATACTGTACAAGACAGTTGCAGTCTGAAAAACCTAGCAGTTCTTTAGCTAAGGAGGATGCATCTGCACGTGCAATCAGTGACAAACAGCTACTAGCATTTTAAAACTGACCTATCATCTTTGTTGCTTCCACACAAATGGAGCTGTTTTCTACAATCTTCATCTTTCATTCCAGTAAAAGCCTCTCTATTATCCAAAACTGTACTTCCTATACTGTTAAGATGTTTTGAGTTACATTGTTTTCTTTCTGTTTATGTGCTGTGTGAAGATGCAGCACTGCAAAGAACAATGTCTTTTTTAAATGGTGTCAATTTTTTAATTATTATTATTTATTTATTTACATGTTAATATTACTAGTTTTTGCTTGGGAAATATTTCTGAACCTCTCAGTCCCTTGTGAAATATGCCACTTACCAGGAATGTTTTTCATCTAGTTCTAGTATTTTTTGAGGATTTCAAATTACTAAAAGTTTTATGCTAATCACATATCCTTTGAATGTACTGTAAATGTTTGATATTTTAAAGAAAGATGAAAGAGTAAGTCTGGAATAAAGGACTAGGAGAAGGAAGTGGAAAAGATAAGCAATTTTTTTTCCAGAATAGAAAAAGCAGGTTCGTAGAGTCAATGCAGCTTGCTCAGGGAGATAAATACTTTTTGGATCATAAGCTGGTAATCTTGTATGTGCCTTGGGAATTCCTCAAAAATCAAACCCACTCTGGTAAATAATAATGTAACTGAAAAACTCATTTGTGCAGCAGGTTTCTGTTATAATTTATTCCCACTTCACATCATTTCCTCTGGATGTGTGTCAAAATGAGTTTGAACATTGAAAAATATGTACAATATTCTGTTTGATAGAAGGGTAGTGATAAAATAAGTCTTAAGACTTTGTACTCATTTTTTTTGTTTGAAATATTGTCTCTGATTAATTGTGGGTGTATGGGACTATAGCTTTTAATGGTTGCATTAGTCACCTTATGTTTGTAGTACTGATTTTGTAGGTACACTTGGCACAGGAAAGTATTTAAGACATATATTTGTATAGCTATTTATATTTTATATGTAGGTGCTTATTGGTTGCTTACTGCGACGGTGACTGGTATTGTGGATTTTGCTTTGGAGTGGAGGGGTGTCTGTGTGTATGTGCAGTGATACATGCATACATGATGTACATGATATATATATATATATATGTGTGTATCTCACTTTTAAAATGCAAATTGAAGAAAATAACTGTTTCTACTAGATATAATATTTAGATTTTACTTATGGTCCACAGATAAGCTTAGCTTTAAAAAAGGCACAATTAGTGTCTTACTGTCACTCCCATCCATTAAATAATAATTATTAAAAAAATCTTGGAACATGACAGAATGCAAAACTCAGTTTAAGTTGAAACAGGAAATATATTGTTTGAACTTTCTTGTCATATAACTCAATGAAATGATACAAAAGGTTAATTTGAAAATGATACCTACCTTGATTCTCAGAAAGTGATTTCCTGATTTTTCCATGATTTTCTAAGGAAACAGTGCAGATGACTTATTTTCTACGTCTGTTAAATAGATTTGCATCCAGGTGACAGGTGATATAAGCTATCCTCTAATTTCATACCATATCATGCCACTAGGTTGCAGCGTAAGTGCACAGGGTCAATTTAAAACTGAAATATTGCTGAACTGACAACAAAAATGGGGGAACTAACTTTATACTAAACGGTCATTTTTAAAATGTATTCATTATTGTCCAGTGAAGTAATGAGTGCTTAGGTTTCCTAATTAGACTTTGTCATATATCTGTGCTCTTACTTCTGAACAACATGCTATCTCCTCACCCTGATTTGACATGAAAGTCAGAAGTGGAAGAGGAGATAGAAAATTTAGACAGATAAATAGCCTTGGAAATAAACAGGGAGATGAAAGACATTTTGGTGTGCTTTATCACTGTAGCTGCACAGCATAATATAAATTTACTTTGTATTATTAATAATGGTAACTAGTAGAAGCAAAAATATATTATTAATTAACATTTCATTTGTAATAAAGGATGAATATCTAGATCGAAAGTGAGTCAGGAGCAAAGGAGCTATGGTTCATTTTTAGTCCCAGACTGCTTAGGTGGGCAGCATGACAGATGACTTCATTGTTTGTATTGGGAACACTCATGCAGTGGCAAAATTGATTAAGCATCTTTAAACTTCATTGAATTTTGTATGATTGTGTATACAAAAAGTAAAAGTCAAGGCTCTTGGTGGTACAGCGAGGACTTCTTCAACTGTGTGTAAAAAATATCTTAAGCAAAAATTCAATTCACCTCCTACCTTCAAAACTACCACTGTGGAGTATTGCCCTTTAACTAGGCAAGGTACCCTGTCATAAGATAATTAATTTGTCTCTATTATTTCCACATAAACAGATTGTTTAATATAATTAAAAAATATGCAAAACAAAACAAAGCCCTAATTTCATAATTTGGATGAAAAATTCTAGGATATCCTTCTTCCTACGTTAACCTTAGAACAGGTGTTTTCCAAATTTCTCTTGGAACCCTGTTATAGTTGCCTTGTTGTTTTTGTTTGCTTTTATTTTCCTCTCTCTGGGTTGGTGGCCTTCTCACCTTTAAATCCTTTTCATCATATCTTTCTTCCACTCAGTGGGTGAAGGGTTGACCCAGCTCAACCAGTTCTGCTTCTGTTTCTTAAAGCCATAACAGCAGAGCAACAGAAAGTAACCCTTTCCTTAGGAGCCAAGGTGTTGTGTCCAACTGGCCCAAAAGAAAATTAGATACACTCAAGACCTGGTTTTCACCATGTTTTGTGTTTGTTTGGTGGCAGGCCAGAATATTGTCTTAATCAGAGGACCACTGAGCTCATTAATTCTGTTTATTATCTTCTCCATCTAATTCTTAATATGCAGATGATTTGCTGATTATACACCAGCCAGCACTTTATATGCATTTTTCCACTAGCACATCCACCTTGATGATCTAACATCAACAGTGGGTTTGCTATAAAAGGAAAGGGGGTGAAGAAGGAAAGAAGTTGTGCATCTTCTGGGATTGTATTACAATAAATAGGATACTATATTTTCTTTATCTCATTCACATTTGATATCTATTCCTTCTCTCTTTGGAATCTGCCATTATTGCTTCTTGCCTTCATAAATGTATATGAAATAGATGTCTGTGTCATTCTGTTGATAAGGAGGAAGAGTGTGTGCAAGAGGCATAAGCACTAGAAGTATCTGTGAGATGTTTCCTAGCTTCCACTATCATAGGCCATCTGATCTGGAATATGCTACAGTACCCAAGCCTGCTACTTGGCAGTTTGTAATGCTATCTCTGTACCAACAGGCTGTATCAGGGGAATACAAAACCTTAGGAAGTTAACTAGATACACTCTAAGACAACATGGCAGGTGTCTTTTTTTAATATTGTCCCCAAATGTTCATCAATTAAAAAAAAAATCATTTCTTTACACAATGGTGTTCTTGTTTTAACTTATTTTTATGGCACTTCTTAAACACAAGTAAAAAAAACAACATTAAACCATGTTAATATGTATATAGTTTAAAAAAATATAACCACTCAAAGAATATGTAGCTAGAAATGAAATACCCAGACATAACGTGATTTCTGCTGGTGTTCAAAAGCCAAAGCTGTTCTCTTCTGTGTTTTATGACAACTGCAGAAGTCCTTGTCTAAAATATTTCCCCATGTGCAGTTTTATATTATATTATATGTAATTATGCTTTTTGTAAATCTTATGATTTTATCACTGGTATTTCATCATCTGCCACATTACAGATTGGATTTATTGCATTATCCCATCTCAGTGCTTTGCATTACAGCATAAAGAACATGACATACCTTCATTTAGCCTGATAAAATCATGCCATTTTAAATGAATGCAATCCTTTTGAACTCTGCAGATGTTCTGTCACATAGGCTTTTTAGAAATAAAGGGTAGGTATCAATGTAATTTACCGCACTTATGAGCAAAAGAGGTTGAAATACAGCATTTAATAACACTGAGAGTTCCCCCTCCCCCCCCCAAATTAACATAATGTAAATTAAGTAGAAATGAGTTGTTATCATGGCCTCATGTCAGGCTGAATATTAGCAAGTTATCTGAAATCCATGTTTATTTAACAGAATGAACTGATTATTTGAATAGTTATGACACAATTATAATATTAAACATAACTAAAATAAAGCATGTGCCTGTGTCTAAGACTCTGATTCATTTGAATAATGTATTCTTTCATTGGTTGCTATAGCTAACTGGTTGACTCCTTAAAGACAGAACAAACATAAGACTTGTTTTTACTCCCTTTGAAATCAAAGGAATTCTGTATGCAAAATTTTTCAAGTTTTGTGCACAAGTATTTGGAATGGTAAAATCCTGTCTTCTACACATGGTAAGGGTAGGGCCAAATTCTTATTTTTTTTATTGGTTTTTTTATCGGTTAAGGATTCTGTGGAAATGGATTACTAATTGAAGATATTCAAAGCAGAGCTGGTCATAAAGTTTAAGTCTCATATAGAATGGCCAATTAGAGAATATAGCCACTGAATGTTATAAGAAATAATTTCAGATTTATTTATTCTGTTACTAAATAATCATCATTAAATACTCAAGGACCTATCAGTTTCACCACAAAGGCATCAACTGTTCAATTTACAGTCAATATCTCAAAAAGTCTTAAAACTCCATATGTTATCACGTTGAGAAAAAGGCATTACAAGCACTTTAGGAAATTAGCAAGCTAGAAAGTGCAGCCTTTCTACTACTAGAGTCAACGATAAAAAGTTTGCGAACTTTAAAGGTTGCATGATTCTGAACAAAGTGAGTTGCAACCTGAATTGAAGATATTAAATATCTGAGAGTCTAAAATTATATCTAGCATTGGAGACATTACAAGTACAATGAAAACAATATTTCTAAACTTTACCTTCACCACAACCTCTGTGGTTTTAAGGCAAGATGTAATGTAGTAGAGGACGTGGCAATTTTTTTTTTAATTACATGTAGCATTTTTTTTAATTGTTCAAAATGATTAGACTTATCTGTGTGCAGATTGATCACTTGTATGTGTGGTCTGGTATGAAAAGCCTTTTTTTCCTGAGGAAAAAAACACATATACCAATCATAAGACATACTTGCCAGGTGTTGGACATCAATTTCAACTGTTTCAACTGAGATCCATAATGTTTTATTTCTTTACACAAATCTGAACTCCTTAGTTAATAGCCCCAATTGCTGGTCATTTTTAAGTACTTTTTTATGAACCATAGAAATTTGAAATGGAAAACTCACTCACCCTTTCATTTTAAATTCCCCAGTCTATCTCCCTTTCAGTGTGGCTATTTTAGAAGTAATATTTGGGCCAGAGACTCAGGTCTAATTAAAACCTATTGAAATAATTGGAAAGATTCATACTGATTTCTATGCATTTTGGTTAAGCCCTGTAGGTACTAGACTTGACTTCCCGGCTTTGTCAAGTGATGCTTCTACATCCGTGTAATCCAGAATGTCAAAATGCCATTTTTATTGCTGTATAACAGCTTCTTCCAAAGTTTTCCCTCCCACTGAATATTAGTATGTTTGATTATTTTCTTTCAGATATAATCACTTGCATTTTTTTCAAGTTGAAACTTATTTTTGGCACTTTTCAATATTTGGTTTCATATAAAACTCTCCCAGGGTACATTTATTTGGTTCAGAGAGAGACAGTTTTTCATCATTCTGTTGAAAAATTCTGGTAATAATATTGGACGTAGGCCCATAAACAATATGCACATCTTCTGGAACTCCACAGTACTAGGGGGAGATACGATTTTTTTTGCCTGAATTTTCCAGTAGATAATTTGTGCCTCTTTCTGCTCTGGCTCAAGACAAAGGTCAGATTCAGTAATGGAATGGCAGCATATATTAGTAGGATGATCCTGCAAGCTATGAGATCTAAAGAAGTTAAATAAATCTCAGTTGCAGAAACCTGAGTTTGGGCAAAAACTGCATATTTCATTTACACAAAATCTGAACCCTCTATGCATTTAAATCTTTAAAACTAGAGAAGTCTGTGGCATATTGTCCACCCTATATAAAGATATGTTGGAGGAAGCCTAACAACAACATTTCTGTCCATTGAGAGAAGAGTGTAAAATAATAGGTAAATATGTCATATCACAATTTAAAAAATATTTTAAACTGTTTTTTCAAAGTATAGGTCAAATGTGGAATTCTCACTAAGGATATGCCCTAGTAGTAAGTTCATTTGATATAGGACCAAACCCTCCATGGTACCAGAGGCTACCATGATATCAAGAAAGCATGAACAGTTTTGTGGTCTGTAGTGAAAATAATTGAAAACCCTTGTCAAAGGTTGGTAAACTGAGCTCATAAAGACTGTATACAGCCACTGTTCCTTTGTAAAAAAAAAACAAAACAAAACAAAAAAAGATTTTCAGCCTTTTTTTCCCTTTCCTTCTCACTCCTGCATGCTGAATTGAGAATAGTCACCTAAATTTCCAGAGCACCTATGTACAGACCTAACTAGGCTTAGATTGATCTAAGTGCAGATTGTTACAGATGTCTGGGGAAGTTAGACTGGGCAAAAAAAGGCCAACCCAGTGTAACTTGGTTTATCTGAGGAGGTGAACTAACTTAGGTTGGGAATGGGTTAACCTGATCTAATTAACGTCTAAGTGCAGCCTCAGGTCTGGGAAAGCCCATCCACTTGCCCCAGCACTGGGGCTACACTTTTTCTAAAGCCCCTCCTCCCTCCTCCCTGACTGGGCTATTTTTAGCCCTCTGTTCCTCCTTACCCCAGGACATTCAACCCCTACCACAGACCTACCAATGCCCTCACAGACCCACCAGCCCCCCTACTCACCAACCCCTCCCAACGCACCAGCCCCCTGATCCCATCTGCCCCTCTCCCTACCCCAGCTTATTTTGATTGGGTTCCCAATGTGCCTTCCACCACTAGCAAACATCTGTACAAGCATGATCTATGATCACATGGCTTAAAATAACCCTGGGCCTTGCAAACATGTGTACCTACCTCAAACATGCTTGTCATTATCTGTTGAAAACACCGTTGGCTTTAAAGTGCATTCTAAGAAATTACTTTGTGACAGCTGGCCCCTTCCTGCAACTCAGGACATATATTGTACTTAGGACATACAGCTGTGATCACTTTCTCTCTTCTACATAATCACAATGAATGTTTTAACTCTTTTTTATGCCAATACCTGGGTTTTCATTTAAAAATAAGCATGCTATGTAATTCCTTTAAACATCAATTCATGACTGTCTTCTTGCAATCAGAGTTTTTAATCTCTGTATAGAAGTGCTTTCATTTCAACAATGAACTTGGAAGTAAAAGCTATTCATGAAAGAGTCAGGATCTGAAATTTATCACCCAGGCGAATCTTTTCCCATTTTACTATTGGTTAAATAGACCCCATTGGTCTGTTTCAGCTGCCATCTCTTCTCAGCAAATCACATAAACATACTTAAGTCACACTGATTTTAGTGCAAGCACATATTTGAGTGATTCATTGACTGGTGAGGTAAATGAATGCTTTAAGACAGTAGGAATTCACTCTTGAATTGCTTTTTTTTTTAATAGTGATTTTGGAAAAACCCACACTACTAGAAATAACTATCCATCTTTTTATTATGTGCAAATAATATGTAATATAGCTGCAATATAATATTCAATAATAGGAAATAACTGAAAAACACAAAGGAGATAAAACATGCAAAGCTAGGAGAGATTACAGAATTCAAACTAAACAAAGAACAATAGCACTAAGAATAAAAATAGCAAGGCATTAGGAAAGGTTACTTACTATATATTTTTTTATTCCTGTGATATATTTTAATGACATAAGTAAATAAGCTCTTTGTCTTAAACATTGGAGCATATCTTCCTACATTCTTCACATTATTCTTTCACCCTATCCGTATATGTCTTCTAAATTCAATACTATATACTTTTTTATTTTCCATTTGTTTAATTATAAAGTATTTTGCACAAGTAATCACTCAGCCATAAAAAGATGAAAAGTTGTGTGCATTATTAAGTCCCAGATCCTGCAAAAAAGAAGCATATGGGCTCTGTAGTCTATCCCAGGGGTGCTCAACACATGGCCCACAGGCGAGTTCCAGTCCCTGGTGTCATTTCATCTATGGTTCTATGTGCCTCATCTATCATGCTGAACTCTGTGGGCTCCAATTCCAGCATGCCAGGCTGAGGGGGAGAGAGGTACACAAGGCTCCCAAAGCCCAATCCCTGCATTGGGGTTGAATAGGAGCAGCACGAAGCCCAAGCCCCCAAATGCTATGCATGGGGCCAGGCAGGGGGTGGTGTGGGGCAAGATCCCTGCACATGAGGCTGGGTGGGGACATCATGGGGCTCTTGGAGCCTGATTCTTGCATACAGGGATGGAAAGAGGTAGTGTGGGGTCCCTGGATCCTTGTCCTGTCATACAGGGTCTGATTTGGCCTACAGACTGGCCCTACACCCCTCATGTGGCCTGCAGTGCTAAAAGGTAGAGCACCTCTGGTCTATCATGATTCTCCTACCAGTATTGGGCCATAAACCATAAATAATCATCAGTGTATCTACAGTGGTGAATTCTAGGTCACATTTTTAGTAAACTACATTTATTTGGCTATATTCTACTCTGTCATCAATTTGTTTTTATTTTAAATATTCAGGTTTAGCCTGAACTTCATAAAGTATCTTGAATACACAAAAGATGAGCAACAACATTGCTTTCAAGAACTGAAACTATTTAGTTATTACTATAATATTAAGTTATGGACATCCCTGGCATGTCAGAAAAACTATTCCTCACTTGACTTCACACTCTAGAGCATTTTATTAAATCTTTATGAATAAGAACTTACTGGATGAAATGTGTTATGAACCGGATCCTGTCTTCTGGAGGGTAGCCTCTGTGTGAATGTCAAATGAAGGAAGGACCTTTTTTTTTTTTTTTTTTTGTGATGTCTTCTACTGGACTAACTGCATGGTGGAATAAAGTAGAACAAGTTTTCTAATGCCTTGCATACTTCCTCAGGTCTGGGTAAGCGGGGAAAGTACAATTGCATCTCTTGTAACACTAACAAACACAGGCAGATGTGTTTCCCAGTGGAAAAGTAAATACTTTAATGGACACTCTACTTTATCTTGTTATTGTGTACACTTTAACTTTTAGAACCTGTCTGCTTTAGGTTGGCAGAGATGAGATTGTATTGTGATTTCATTGACTTATTAATTGGATGAAATCAAATAGGTGGTAGGAAATTATTACTTTATTTTGTATTTAGTGTTGTGCGATGCTCTCCACTAATGGTATTTTAATTTTGTTTATGATTGATAGAAAGTTATTTTCTGATGAAAACTAGTGTTGGGGTTAAATTTATATAAATTTAATGAGAGTGCAGGCTCAAGATTTTCTTTCCATTATTGTGTTAGCCAAGTGAACCTGCTTTGTGAAGCATGTGAGCTATTTGTGCATACATTGTAGAAGTGGTACTTTTATCCAGAGTTTAGTGAGGTCAGAATAATGGGAATTAGAAAAAGAATGATGAACTGAGGCACAGCACACTACAAAAATAATCATCTTGAAGCTTGAAGTATTGAATCAGATTGCAGTATAAATATTCAGAATAATTTAGAAAATTATATTGTGCATTATGTGGATCATTGTGCTATAGTTATCTTACATTGGATACCTCTGAGCATATAGCTGACAGAGAGAGGATCTTATTTTCTGAAATACAAGTTAATATTTAATATTTTTAATATTTCAATTTGTTATACTTAGGGACTTGATATTGTTTTTCTTAGATTTGTACATCAAATAGCACTATTCAAATCATGTCCCCTAATATGTGGGAAGGAAGATTTTATTTTTTTGGTGATATCTTTTTATTGGATCAAATGTATAGTTGGGAAAGCTGTTAAGCATGTTTTTAGGTAAACAGTGCTCTTCCTCGCGTCTCCAGGTCTCAGAAAGAAACAGACACAACATAAGCTAAGTAAGAGATAGAAAAATGCCTCACATACCACTTTGTATGTAAACGCAAACAAGTCTTCTTAAAGGAAGGTTGTAAAATAGGAAAAAGGAGGTGTTATCAGGGATAGCTTCAAAATGAGAGAAGTGCAGTAGAATACATAAAATAATTGTGGGGAAGAGTGAGACTATTCAAGAGGGAAAAGGGTTGTTATTACCTGTGGAATGTAGAAATAGTCTCTATCTGTTATTTAGCTCAAGCTGTATCTGCTTCTTTTCCAGACCAGAGGTTTGGTACTTTGTACCTGTCAACTTGTCTAACATCTCTCCCAACTATGTAGTTGGTTCAATAAAAGATATCACCACACACACACACACACACACACACACACACACACACACACACACACACACATATTCTTGCATCTCATATATTTCCTGGACCATTTTTCAGTCATTCTTTCTGTCTCAAAAGTCACCATGTCAGCTGATGTTAGCCACAGTCCGGTTCTGTTACTGGTAACATACACAAATTACCTTTATTCTACAAGTCTACAATGACCAGCAATTGGGTAATTTTTCAGTGTCAGCAGCACAGTGCAAAAAATCCTAGGTGCATAATATGAATCAGGAGATGTAACATTCCTTGCAACTGCAATTTGATTATTACTTGTGCCACAGACAGATGCATGTGTATTTGTAATGCTTTAGTAAAGATTTTTTTAATTATTATAAAAAAGAATACATTTCTGTTGGTTTTAATTTATACCTATCCTATAAAGAATTTACTTCTGCAAAAAATTATTTTAATTACCATTCAAATATAATAGCTTATAACTGGATCAGTTAGTGTTCGCGGTTGACATGGAAAAAAATGTCATAATGGTAGAGATAACTGCAAGTTTAAAAAAGGCATTAAAGTCCTATGCTGAAGATCATTTGAACGCCATAGGAGTTGTACCATTGATTAAAATAGCTCTATCATCAAGCGGAAACCCCTCAAAGCTAAAGCATTAGTACCTTAAAATATAAAAGGTAAATTGATCCATGTTTGAAATTTCTTCTTTTAGTACAGTTAAGTAGTGTACTATCAGAACTGTTGCCAGTGAAACAAAAGACAGTGCTGATTTAAAATCTCATTTTATATTTCAATCATCCTTTGTCTCATTAAATAATATACATATAATCACTTCAAGAATTTTGAGATGAATGCCAAGGTTTAGATTTGTTGGTTTTTGTTCTTTAATATGTAGACCATACTTCTATTTTGAGCAGTTATATATCAAATAAATCAAATGTAATGTAGAGAATAATATGATTAAAGAACTGGCAGAGTAATTATAGCACAATTTTTTTACCTTTCTTTGCAACTCTAGAAAATCCTGGTGCAATTTTATACGACATAATCATATAAGTATATTCTTGCCTTTAACAACACTCTGGATGAATCATATTTTGTTGTGAAAATTTGGAAATACAAACATATGAGGGTGTTATAAGAATTCACTGAATATGAAATGGCTATTGAATCTCTCTTGAAATGTTAATATGGAAAAAATAGCATAGAATCAGTTCTATTCAATCAACAACAAAAATGCATAGTTTATAAATTCTAGGGCTAAATATTTTATTTTTTCAGCTTGGATATGATTACTTCAGAGGCCTGTGTATTTGTTTTGTTTACTGTTGTATACCTTTGTATGTTCTTGTTCTATGTCTTAAAATAGCTCATATTTAATTGCAAATAATATTCACTTCCTATACAATTTTAGGAAATTTGAATTTAAGGAGAAAGAAACCCTGCATATTAAATAAATCCAAATTGGGTCTCAGCCCTTCAGGAGCTTGTCAAAGCAGTTGGGATTATGTTAATAACTTACCGACCCATTGGAAAGTGAATTGATTTTTTTTTCGCCTGCAATTTCCAAAAAAGTTTCTTCTGTTACACTTAGAAAAAAAGCAAAACAAAACCCTTAATATTAAGATTATTAGCCCTTTGGTGCCATCTTGTGGTGAGATGATAGTTGTGAGAAGAGAAACAGTATTCTGTGCTTGTCATAAGTTTCTTTGCCTTATTGAAACAATCTCAGTTTTAGTAAAGTAGGAATATGTATGCATTTACTAGTAGCTATAATATGAGAAAATGACTCATGTATAAAATAGCTACTTTCTTTCTTCTTTGACATTTCCACAGACATCATTATAAATTTTGTTTTCAAGAGAAATCTTACTAAAATGACTCTATTAATTACCAAATAGAAATATATTTTTACTCTACAGCTGCATCAGATCTCTATAGAATACTTAAATATATAGCTAGCTCAAGGCAAACCTCATGTTGTCATCCCAGAAGAGGGCCTATGCTAGTGTTCCTTTTGTTTTTGGAAAGTTTAAAGGAAAATATATGGCCTCCGAGTGAAATAAAGGATAGTGGCCCAGGCAGCCTTTTAAAGTCATGTATTTCTCAGTCAGCTCTTTGGAAATACAGCTCAACAAATGGTTTTATTTTTGTTCTGAACAGTGGGTTAAGACTCATTTAGTTGGTTGTAATGTGTTGTGTAAATGCATATGCTGAGTTTATAAAAGTCAAGGCCGGGTCATTAGTGCACTACCTTCTCCACCACCAGCTGACTTCAATGAGACTTGTAGGCAGCCAAAATCATTCAGAATCTGGTCCATGCACAATATTTTGAAGGGCACTATATACAGTAGTTAATGTCATCCCCCTGCCACCCCCACATTTATGCTGGAAAGTTCTTAGATCAACAGTTCTCAACGTTTTTAGACTTGACACACCCCTCTATAAGTTTTGTGTATTGAGTGGCACCCCATTTCAAAAAATGATTTACCCAGTATAGTGCTTACCTGTTGTTGAGGAGGGGCCAGAAAGGAGAGGAGTAGCTGACATTAAGGGCCTTGTTATGCATTAATTTTAGGTGGCTCTTGGAGCTCTTAACTGCTGGATTATTTGTACATTAACACCTTAAACTTGTTTTATGCATACGTTAGATAGCTTAAAGTTACACCATACCAGGACACGTTTATCTTTCATCCATGTTACCCAGCTTCTGTTCCATTAATGTGTGGCTACTCTTCACAAGTGAGCCACTCAAGTTACAGTCATCCAGCATCCCAACATGCAGTGTCCCCTTCCTCATCCGTCTAGTCTATGTGGGCAAACTTTTCACCCCTTGAACTTTACTGCCCAAGGAGTGGTTCTGGCACCAAGCCAACTGCTCCTATCACTCCTGCAGGTGTGACCTTCACACACCAATAGCTGCAACCCCATGCAAATAGCTTGCACAGTGTATGCCCACTAGCCAGGTAGCAGGGCATGGACAGGTCCAGGTCCAGGTCCAGGTCCAGGTCCAGGTCCAGGAGTGGGGTCTAGAGGAGGTAGGGGGGGAAAGGTAGGGAGATGGATTGGGCCTCCATGAGCTGGGGATTCTTTCCTGGAGCTGGGGTTTTAGCTACCCCAAAAGTGCCTTCCTTCACTGCTCTTACTTCCCAGACACCTTGGAAGCATGGCAAGCACCACCCACACCCCAATCCCAAATCCTAATTTATTAAAACATAAGATCTTATTTAATTTACTTTTTTTTTTACTTTGAATTTTATCCTTTAGTGAATGACTTCTTTAATTTCACCACTTTTTCCTGACTCCCATTTTCTTTCCACCTCCCATTTCATTACCCACCTGCATCACATTAATTGTCCACCTTCCAGCTTCATGTTTCTATACCCCACAACTCATTTCTCTCACAGTCCCACCTAGAGCAGGGATAGAAGTCTGTCCTGGATCACCAGCCACATAGTGGCAATCTAGCTCACTAGCCCTGTAGGTCCTAGTCAGGCCCTTGCTATCCAGCCCTCTAGTGACAATTCATAGCTGTGCAGGTGGAAGACAGTCAGAGGTTTTTATTCTTATGGTGTGGCAGCTCCAAACTTAAACTAGCATTAACACTGATCAGCGTATGAGTAGCTCAAAGTACAATATGTAATAAGCCCTAAGAGCCTGCACTGCAGTGAGTTGCAGGGATGGAGGAAATAGCAGCTGGAAAGAAAGAACCTACACTTATCTCCTCACTGGGGTTTGTATTTATCTCACTTATCTCCTCTCTCTTGCTGGCACCCTTCAAGGACTGTCACAGCATCCCAGGATGCTGGAGCACCCTGGCTGAGAACCACTGTGTGAGAAATAAAATATTACTCTCAGTCTATAGCAGGCAGGTGGTCAAGAGGGTTGGGAGGGAAGGGCAGGACACCACATCTGCTAAATCCAGTAATATCAATTATCTAAAGAAAAGAGTTCACGCTTTAGGTAAAATATTTCTAGATATAATGCACACCATGTTTCCAGTGTATAAATGCATGTGTTATAAGAATAAAAAAAATGACTGGGAAAAAAACCCATAAAATCGACATTGGGGCAACTTTTATAACAATTATTTCAATTATTGTCCATTATGTTTCTTCAATTTATAAAATACGCCTTAATTTCAGGTTGCTTTTTCAGAGTGGAGCGGAGGGGGGGAGGAGAAACAAAACATCTTATACACTGGAAAATGTATGTATTTCCTTTCCTTCCTTTCTTTTAAAGGGTTTATGTAACCTCGATAACCATAATATTTGATAATCGAACAATATTTCATGGATTTATCAGGTACTACATGTGAGTGTGGCCCTGGTCTAGGCAGGGAAAACCAAGGTGTGGGTCTTGTTGTCTGGTTTATGGGTTTGCATGCTGAGTTTTGAACTCCAAAGGTTAGGAGTTAAAGGCTGGGTATGGGTACAGAGAATGGGCTGGTAAGCAGGTCCCAGGTGAATGTGAGGATTCCCCCCTATACACTCTATTCAGGACTGGTGAGGCCACATCTGGAGTACTGTGTTCAGTTTTAGGCCCCCACTACAGAAAGAATGTAGACAAATTGGAAAAAGTCCCATGGAAGGCAACAAAAATGGTTAGGAGTCTGTGGCACATGACTTATGAGGAAAGACTGACAGAACTGGGCTAATTTAGTCTAGAGAAGAGGAGGCTAAGAGGGGAGTTAATAGCAGCCTTCAGGTACCTGAAGGAGGTTTGAAAGAGAATGGACCTAGACTGTTCTCAGTGGTGGCAGATGAGAGAAAGAGGAACAATGGTCTCAAGTTGCAGCAAGGGAAGTTTAGGTTAGATACTAGGAAGAATTTTCTCACTAGGAGGGTAGTAAAACCCTGAAACAGGTTACCCAGAGAGGTTGTGTAAATGCCATCCTTGGGTTTTTCAAAACCTAACTAAACAAAACTTTGGCTGGGATAATCTAGTTGAGGATGGTCCTGCTATGAGCAGGTGGTTGGACTAGATGACCTCCTGAGGTGCCTTCTAACCCTAAGTTTCTAAGATTCTATGATTGTATCCCTTTTTTTACAGACAGGAAATGGAAAGCATAAAAAAATTAAGTGACTTTCCCAAGGCCACACAAAAAATCTACTGAAGGGCTAGAAAACAAATATAGATGCCCTATCCCAGTCTAGTGTTTTAATGACAAAATAGGATTTTCATTAAAAAAATAGTTATTCTGTATGTTCTTCAGATCTATCAGAAAATATCCATGGCAGTAAATTCTTGCAGATTGTCAGTGGAACAGTTTTTTTAATTTTAATAGTTGAAAAAGGAAGTTGTACTGAACATGTTTATCCTGCCATTAATTCATTTTTGAACAAATTTATGGGAGTATATGTGTTTATGAATGTAAGTACACAATATTGCTTGCATTGGGTATGCTGTGCCTCATCTGTGCAATTATTTGAAAGTACAGTTCTTTAAAATTATGCTACTCTGGTAGCATATGGGCAGAAAGGGTGCCTGTAGACATGCAGGATGCCTGCTCTGACACTCTGTAATGACACTGTGTCAGAGCAGACTCAGCTAATCGAGTTTAATTACCAGCCTCAGTGTCTCATGTATTCAGTGTTCCCATGCTTCAAAATGGCATTGCAGTTACTTTAACTAAAACTCATTAAACAAGCATTTGTTAAAGCACCCTCATCACCATTTTAAAGCTCTGAACACTGAAAACATGAGGTGCTTGTGAGCTCTTTAATTAGAGCAGCTCCCGAGAGCCGGTTTAATTAAAGTGCTCCTCCCCCGCCTCCTTCCGCCCCCAGAGCATGTGTAAAGATTCCCAAAGCAACCATTCCTTACAGTGCTGTGACATTTATAGAAATGCCAGATACAGGAGCACAGTATTTTAATAAGTAGTCAACAGCAGCATGCTGCACTGCCAAGGGAATATAAAACACCAATACCTATCTGTCAGCCAGTTAAGGACTCTGTGGTTAGAGATACCTAAATTTTATGGGTGCTGTTGTGATTTCTCTGGTTTTAGTTAGTTCTTGGAGCAAAACAGTTTATTTACAATATGTTTCAGGAAGATAAGGATAAACAAATGTTAATGTGCAGAAGCTTGCTACTGAATGCAATATGATACAGCATCTTGGCATTTCAGCTTAAGTGTGTGATGATTTCTCAGTTTATAGTTTTCACTCCAGATACAGCTTTCACTTTATTCCACAAAGTTCTCTTGACAAATACTGTGCTTAGATTTTTTTCCTATATATATATGTGTGTGTGTGTGTGTGTGTGTGTGTGTGTGTGTGTGTGTGTGTGTATCTTCTAAGCTTTCTTATATATTTTATGTACAGTATAAAAATGGTAGCTAGTTACTGAAGCTGATATAAAACGTTAAAAATAACATCTCTCTGTGCTAGTACAGCTTGTCCTGCTATAAGGGGTGGACACATTTAAAGGGATAACAAACCTAGGTTTATGACATGACTCTTGTTTTTAAAATTGCCCAGTTTTGGACCAGAGCAGGTATACCTTTTTGTATGAAAGTCCGAACTACTAGTCATTCTGTATGCATCATGTGGAACTACCAATTTGAAGCATATATTTAATGCTCACTTGCCAGTGTGTATTTATTTGGTCTTCAGATCTGACTGTGGGAGAACGGTTTTAAAATATTCTCTTCAGAACCATATGGTCAGCATTTAGCTAGTCACCAGCCATGTCTATGGATCATGTCTAATTGTCTTCTGTCATTTCCAGAGACTTAGTAGTAATCTTGTCTCTAAGGGTATGTCTACAATCACATAACTTACTTTAAACTGTGTGATGCTAGATTGGGAGTGGCATATGCAGATACTTGCTGGTACCAGGAGCGTCATTGGAAACTCAGTGGGCGTGCCTACATGAGACATTTACTGTGCAGCTGATTAATTAACTACATGGTAAACATCTCAACATCTACACCTGTGTCCCTATTAGATTGGAGTAAACTAATTTACTGCACAACAGGACAGTACTTGTATTTATAAGACTCCTCAGCAGTGCACATATATACACTGGAGGGGCTGGCTGGGGTACAAGGGTGCTTCAATGCAAAGGCGGTCTACTGGCTAGCCCTGTGCTGAATCACCCTTGTGCCCCAGCCAACCCCTTCTCAGCACATTTGTTGGCTACAAAGGACCAACTCACAGGATCGTTATAAATTCAATTTTATTAGATGGGATGTGAAGTTTTAATAAAATTATAAATGAAAATTTTGGGGGTTTATGATGGGTACTGGTCACCTTAGCGCACACACACACACACACACACACATGCGCTCACTCATTCAAATCCATGTAGTATAGTATGTAGTAGCTGCTATAGTGATTGTGAAAGCACTGGTGTTAGTATATCTACCTATCTGAGGCCCTGTGGATCTGCTGTTGATGGTCAGCTTCCTCCAAGGTGGTGTGTTTTCCAGAAGGGGGTCGCTTGCTTGTCTTTCTGTCTCAGTAGGTCGGGTGCTGGAAGAGAGGGCACCACTGAGGGTCACGCTTCACTGCCTTTTATCCCTTTCTGGCAGACTTGTGTGATCCCCCTGTGTCATCTCAGCTGCCCAATCCAGAGGTTGCTGTCCCACATGGGTCTTGAGTAGTGCATGACAGCTGTTAATCACAGTGGTCTCTGCCTGATGTTATGTGCGGTTTCAGGAGTCAGTTTGTGATTTTGATTAATTTAACAATGGCATTGTTAAGGGTTGCAGGAACAGTCAATAGGGTGTGTGCTCAGTTCCAGGAATCACTTCCTTGGCTTGCTTAACCTAAAATTGCTTGTAGAGTAGAGTTTTGTAATGGTAAGTTTTTCTGGCTAGGCTATTGGCAATTAACAGGTGGTCACGGGAGACTTCAAGTACCCGGACATCTCATGGGAAGAGCACTCAGTCAAATCTGACTGGTCACAAAGCTTTGTCACATGCGTGGACAAGCTCTACCTGACTCAAGAAATCTATGGACCGACAAGAGGTAAAGTGCTGCTGTAGCTGGTACTGGCCAAAGGGGATGATCTAGTCAGTGACCTAAGAATTGAAGGAAAGCTGAGAGACAGTGACCATGAGCTGATTACTTTTACTATCCATCGCAAAGATGGCAAGTCAGTCAGCAATGCAGAAGTCCTCGACTTTAGGAAAGCTGAGTTTGATAAGCTTGTTGTCAAGGAAGGCTTGTTGTTGAGGGAGGGGAGTCTAAGATGAGTGGTTGTTCCTTAAGGGAGCGATGCTGAAAACACAAGGGGTATCCATCCCATCTCAGAGGAAAGGTAGCAAAAGGGCACAGCAACCCCCTTGGCTCAGCAGGGAACTCGTGGACCTTCTACATCTAAAAAGAGTGGCTTATGAAGGATGGAAGACAGGAATCACCACTACGGAGAAGTATTCTACACTGGTCGGTACCTGTGGGGAACGAACCAGGAAAGCCAAGGCTGCAACCAAACTCCAAATGGCTACACGTATCAAGGACAATAAAAAGTCTTTTTTCAGATATGTGGAGAGTTGGAAGAAAAGCAAGGGTAACATTGAATCTCTGCTGAACCAAATGGGACAAATGACAACCAGCACCCAGGAAAAAAACAACCTGCTTAATGGGTACTTTGTGTCACTTTTTCACCAGCCCAAAGGGACCGCCCTGCCTAACATGATGTGGGACAGCCAGGATGAGGGTGAATTTATACCCAGCATTGGAGTAGACCTTGTAAAGGAACACCTTGAGAGGTCAAGTCACCTGGTCCTGACAGATTGCACCCCAGAGGAGCTGTCAGGCTCCTGGAATGATCTCAGTGGAGATAACTTTACTGGAATCCAACGAGCTGTCATGCATCATAGCAGCCACTGGCAAGTATATTCAAGAACTCACGGTGCTCAGGTGTTACTTAAAATTGCCAATAGCTCAAATTAAGAGTGAGACCTTAAAAAGGGAGATAAGGCAAAATGCCATGTTTACTGGTTACATGAAGCTGATACATAAGCTTGGACACACCAGTCATACAAACAGACATAGACAGACATACAGACAAAACCACTCCAGTAAGGTGTTATAGTTACCAGCAGATGTTACTCAATATTAGCACTGGATGGTCGGGTCCAAGCTTATTGAGGATATGAACAGGGGTATACAGGCATGCATGCCTGTGCTCCATGAGGTAGCAGAGAGTGGATTCCCCATCTTGGCTTGTCTACATCTCACTTTTATAGGGATTTTAAGTCTTTGTTCAGCATTGGGGTTTTTCCATGCTCAGAATTTAATTAGAGGTTGTTTCTTCTTGTTATCTCAACTTGAGGTCATTCCAGTAAAGACGGTTATCTCCACTGAGATCATTCCAGTAAAGTTGGTTATCTCCGCTGAAGCATTGTGTCCTTGATCTCTGTCTTGAAGCATTGTTGTCCTTGATCTTGAAGTACTGTGTAGTTCAAATGGCAGGATACGCAAAATTCCTTCTTTGCACCTGATCACAAATGAGTTCTTCAGCCATCCATTAATTAACTTAATTAGTTTACTGTCTGGTAACATACATTGGTGTCTTGTTTCTTACACAATCAATTAAATCTTATTCTGTTTTCAAGCAAATACTTACCATTCTTTCACCATTCACCCTCTGACACAGACACTCACATACACAGGGCATAAGAAGTTCATTTACTCATGTCAAGCTAGCACAAAATGGAGTTTTAGTTCATAAAATCATAGAGGTTTATCAATTCAATACTGTTATCATTTAAGCATAATAACTAATATTCAAAAATTAATACTACACAGGTGACGTACCTGAAGATTAGAAGAAGGCCAATGTGGTGCCTATCTTCAAGAAAGGGAGACAAGTAGATCTGGGGAATTATAGGCCAATCAGCTTGACCTCAATCCCTGGAATGGTTTTGGAAAAAGTTATTAAAAAGAACATTCTAGACAAGCTCACTGATGGCAGCATACTGAGAGACATCCCGCACAGGTTTGTTGCAGGAAGGTCTTGCCTGACCAGTCTCATTTCCTTCTATGACATATCACTTGGACAAAGGAGAAGAGATTGACATCATATATCTGGACTTTTAAGAAGCCTTTCATCTTTTGTCCCATGATCTCCTCATAGAAAAATTGGCCAACTGTGGCCTCAGCTACATCACAGTCCGGTGGCTAGGGAACTGGCTCCAAGGTCAGACCCAGAGAGTGGTAGTCGATGGAAGTGAATCATCGTGGCACTCCGTGACCAGTAATATTCCCCAAGGTTCCATCCTTGGACTTGTACTCTTTAACATCTTTATTAATGATATGGACACTGGTGTCAGAAGCAGGCTGGCCAAGTTCACTGATAACACCAAACTTTGGGGTAGAGCATCAACACCCGAGGATAGGCTGGTGATCCAGGCTGACCTTGATAGGCTTAGAAAGTGGGCAGATAAAAACCTGATGTCATTCAATACAGAAAAATGCAAGGTACTCCACCTCAGGGGGAAAAAAAACCCCACATCACACTTATAGGCTTGGCAGTGCTATGCTCATTAGCACCACAGCCAAAAGGGACTTGGAGGTCACAATTGACCACAAGATGAACATGAGCCACCAGTGCAATGTCGCAGCTGGTAAAGCAAACAAAACTCTGGCTTCCATCCATAGATGCTTCTCAAGCAACTCTCAGGATGTCATCCTCCTGCTGTACTCAGCCTTGGTGAAGCCTCAGCTGGAGTATTGCATCCAATTCTGGGCTCCACAATTCAAGAAGGATGTGGAAAAACTTGAGAGAGTCTAAAGGAGAGCCATGCACAGAACAGGCCTTATGAAGAGAGGCTGAGAGCCATGGAACTCTTCAGCCTGGAAAAGGGCAGGCTCAGGGCTGACCTGGTGGCAGCTTATAAGTACATAAGGGGTGTGCATCAGGGTCTGGGGGAATGCCTGTTCACCAGAGCAGACCAAGGGATGACAAGGTCCAACGGTCATAAACTCCTCCAGGACTATTTTAGGCTGGACATAAGGAAAATCTTCTTACTGTCTGAGCCCCCAAGGCTCCTACTCTGGACTTAAGACATTTTTGGGCACTTACCTTGTTGGGATCCTTAGACCCTAGCTGACTTCCTGCCCCTGGGGCAGGGGGCTGGACTTGATCTTCTGAGGTCCCTTTCAGCCCTAATGTCTATGAAATCTATGAACAACCAGAAGCTCTTGCTTTGTTTTCAGTTATCTACTGATTCATACATACTCGCATTTACTCAGTGGGACCAGCCCAATACAGCAATACAATTCCAGTGATTACAATTCCAATGTATTCTTACAATAATCATTTTAGTAGTACTAGGTATGACTTTACTTTAAAGAAAAACACATTTGTTAATAGTTAAAAGTTATAAAATATAAAATACTGAGTGGCAGGGTGAAGATGAGACAGATAAAATATAACAATGCACTGTGAGGTAGTGAGGATCAAACACTGGGGACAATAAGTGAGTGGGGTTAAATGCAATAGACTGATTTAGCATAAACTTTTGATGGCTATGGGAAGCTTGCTTTGGGAAATAGGTTTTAATCAAAGGGGGAAAGTGTCCAGCAGGATATATTTACAGTGATGTTTTCAATGTACTTTGGCTTGGCTTGTCTCTTACAGGCTTTGCGTTAAAGTGGATATTTTAGTTCTTTTGTTTTTTTTGAATGACACTTAGCTCAATTGATATGTAAATGTAGTTTGTAGGTTTCTCCTACAGAAAGCCACTTCAGCTTTCTGGTTTTCTCCAAACCTTGCCACACCCATGCAATGTGTGTGCTAGGTCTTTGCCACTACTTAGAAGGAAAGACAAATGCACAAAATGGGGAGGGGGGTTCAGGCAAGAAAGGGCTTTTTGTTACACATTGAGCTGGGGGGGAGCAGCTCTGGGATGGCAGGCTGACTTGTGGGGCTCCCTGCTAGCTGGAGCTACTCCAATTCAGCTCCACATACTGCACACGAGTAAAGTGCAGAGCTTATTGCTCTAAAGTTAATTGCTCTAGGCACATATTCAAACAGTGTGCCTGGGAGTAATAAACTGTGGAGCAATAAGCTCCTCAGTTTATTTATATGGAGTAATAGCACAAGTAAACACACCCGGTGGAAGTAACTTGTGGTGGGGGGTAGTGGTTTGGCAGAATTGGGGAGCTGGCAGGTCCTTGGGAGGGGAAAGGGGTTACATTGGGGGGTTACCAATCTGGGGAAGGAGGATCAGGGGACTAAAAACAGCCTGGCCAGAGTGGAAGCAGTAGGAAGAGCACAGCCTTGTGGCTGGGGCAAGCAAGCTGGGCTTTCTCAGCCCTGGGGTTTTGCTCCAAACGTGTATAAACATTCACTACATCAGGCTAATCCAGTTCCGATCTAAATTAGTTCACTTCCATTTTTGCCTGATTTAATCACCCCAAACATTTGCTCAGATTGGCATTTAGATCAACCTAATCCTAGTTAGGTTGACCTAACTGTAGGCTGTTGGAAGATGTGGGGAAAAAAACAAAACAGCATTTTACTGGAAGAGGAAATGCTTTAGTTAGACCTGGCTCCTCAGCATCTCTATAGATTGCATACTTCAGCAGGAATTTTGGCACTTTTATCTAATCAATCAGCTTTAGAGAAAAGTGGGCAAGCTGAGTCAAATTAACACGATGCCTTTTCTGGGCATGCACTGTGCATGGTGCGGGGCCACTCCGAGCTTAGAATAAAGCGCTTTGTTCCCCTCCCCCCCCCATCTGTAAGCAGCTATAAAGTTTGCATGTACCGTAACAAAGAAATCTAATGGTCTTCCTAGTAATTTTCTCATCACAAAGTGCATAGACCATCTTCCTGGCTGGAAATATGTTTTCCAAAGCAAACTTGATTATGTTTAAACATGAAGTTCTTAGGGTTTATATTAAATACTGTTCCACAGTAGATTGTTCTTGACAGTAGTTATATGTTTATATGCCAAATATGAGCCAATAGAGGTGAATGGCTAGGGGGCTATAGCATTATAATATTTTGGGTATCTACCTTATGCTAAAAGAGACTTATGGAGATACAGTCAGTGTAAAGAATTAATCTTGTCAGTATTTCCAGTATCAGGTATGGAGACTTCTCTTGAAACCAAAAATTGTAACTGCTCAGTATTGGACATTTATTTCTTTTTGATATACTGCAGTATGTGTTGCCTTAATTTGGGGAATATGTCATTACATTTGCTGTGTTAAATTACCTGCTTCTTCCTGGTCAGTAATCTAAAGTACAGTACGAAAGCAATAAATGGCAGTGTGTGAAGTGTCACTCTGAGTCTTTTGTATATGGTGAGCTATAAAACTAAAAAAGAAATACAAATAAATATACTATATTTATATGAATATAATATGAGTCTGAATATAAGATGACTCCCAGTAATTTGATTCTATATATGGAACATTTTAAAATTTGTCTTAATCTTCTGTTGGCTACAAATGACCAACTCACAGGATCATAATAAATTCTAGTTTATTGGATGGGATGTGAAGTTACTGATAAAATCATAAATGCAAACATGAGTTATGAGTGGTACTGGTCACCTTAGTGCACACACACATGCACTCACTCATTCAAACCCATGTCATTTAAACCCATGTAGTATAGTGTATAGTAGTTGCTGTAGTGATTGTGAGCACTGGTGTCAGTATATCTACCTATCTGAAGTCCTGGAGTCTGCTGTTGATGGTCAGCTCCAGAAGGGGGTTGCCTGCTTGTCCTTCTGCCTCAGCAGGTTAGGTGCTGGATGAGAGGGCACCACTGAGGGTCACTCTTCACTGCCTTTTATCCCTTTCTAGCAGACTTGTGAGATCCCCCAGCATCCTCTTGGCTTCCCAATCCAGAGGTTGCTGTCCCACATGGGTTTTGAGTATTACATGACAGCTGTTAGTCACAGGGGTCTCCATCTGCTGGTACCTGAAGTTTCGAGAGTCCACCCTTGACTTATTGAGTTAATGGCTGTATTGTCATGGGTTACAGAAATAATCCATAGGGTGAGTACTCAGTTCCAGGAATCAGTTCCTTGACTTGATTAGTTTAAAATGTCTTGTTAAGTTCCTTTGGCTAGGCTATTGTCACTTAATTACATACTGATCACTATATACTCGCATTCACTCAAGGGACTGCCCAATATAGCAGATTTTATCACTTTACAATTACAATTTCAATGCAGTTTTTAACAATGGTCCAAGGTATAACTTCAGTCTATAGGGAGTACATTTCTTAAAGGTTTAAAAGTATAAAATATAAAATACAAAATGCCATGGTAAAGATAAAACAGAAGAAATATAAAAATGCACTGTGAGAAATATATAAAAATGCAATGTGAGATAGTGAGGATCAAAGGCTAGTGAGGACAGTAAGCGAGTTAGGTTACTGCAGGATATATTTACAGTCTTTGCAGTGGATATTTTAGTTCTTTTGTTTTCTTTAGTGACACTGAGCTTAATTGATATATAGGTGCAGTTTCTAGGTTTCTCCTACAGAAAGCCACTTCAGGTTTCTGGCTTGCTCTGAGCCTTGCCATACCCATGCAATGAGTGTGCTAGGTCTCTGACAATAGTGAGAAGGAAAAGAAATGCACAATATGGGGGATGGGGGGGGGGGGGGGTTGCAGGCAATAAGGGGCTTCTATCAATTTCCAGAAGGGAAATGTACAAAGGGGGCTTTCTGCTACACTTCCAGGTAATTGTTGGAGGTTTATCTTGAATTTGTTCCCCTCTCATTCACTCCTACAACAGTAAAAAATAATGAGGGGTTAAGTAGTCCCTTTCACATCTGCCTCCCCCCAGCTGCTTGCCCCTACAAGCCCTTTCTCCTCCCCTTACCCCATCTTGCTGGCAGGCCCTGCTCTCTCTGAGCACATGGAAGTGAGTAGCACATAAGAAAACACTGACCTTGAAACAAACATACCATATCTGTAGTAAGACAAGGTTCTTTGGGTAAATCTGATATCTTTTATTAGATCAACTCAAATAGTTAGAAAAAAAAATTCTTCACCCGTGTCCTTGACCAATATGACTATAACCTATACCCCTGGTATCTGTAGTAATGTATATACAGTACACAAAGACTTAGTTCATCCAGAATTGGTGCATTTTACCTTTTTGGAACTGGTGCAAGTTTTAGCACAGGTACTTCAGAAACACACTTTTAAGAAGGACTTTTGTACTTATTTACATATCAAACTATGATTTTTTTTTTTAAATGTGTGATATTAGGCCCAAGTCAAACATCTCATGATTTACCACATAGTTCATTTGGGATGGGCCCTAGCAGAGTCAACAGCATTTCAAGCCATGGTGACCCCACAGCTCAGCATTGCTCAGTATGTGTGTGTACTCCAAATAACCCACCACAAAAGATCCATGTGGTAATTAGGCATCCACTCATCATTAGAATCAGGCATTCCTAGTTGTGAGTTCTGCTATCTTACAAAAATGTATATGCAGATGAGATGCAGGGCACCTTGTCCAGCTTTGTCTTATGGAGGGTGCGGCTACACTAATTATATGCACTAGGCTCAGAGAGGGAGGAATAGAGGTATACGGGGTGAACTGTTTGGGGACTCATTTGGTGATGTTTACCAGAAATTTAAGGCCAAGGAATGATTTGAAATGGGAAAGAATGGTGCTGCTCAGCTGTGGGAGTGAAGAAGTCAAAATATTTGTAACAATGTGGCTTACCATGACTTGAAATAGAGTTGGGGCTGAGTGGGGCTGCTCACAGTGGGTATTATCGTATGTTGTATTCATGTGGGCTGCACTAACTTTTCTTTGTGGTAAGTTCCCGTCAGTATGTTTGCCCCAGATGGGCCATATATTTTATAATTGTGCTCAGTGCACAACTATTTATAGACTTGAGTTTAATTAGCTTCATAATCGATTTCCATTATTGAGCATATACTGCTTTTGGAAATAATTTAACGATAGACAATGCATTTAATGAGGTTTCCTTGTATGCAAATGTAAGAGAAGGAGATTTTCCTCCCATGCTGATGAGGAAAAAAACCCTTGATGCGTATTCTAGTAAATATGGTATTACAATTTTTTGTAAACTATTGCAATTCAGATCGTATTTTGGCTAAGCCATTTTTATTCTTGTGTAATCATATGAAATGGCATTGCACAGTAAAACAAATGTGTGTCTATAAATCATTAATGAAAAATTTAACCAAAATGCTTTAAACAATGTAAGGCAGAAAGTAACTTCAGTTTTATTCTGTGTACTAGAAGGGTTTTTTCGGGGGGAGGGAGGGGCAGGGGTTGTTTTATTTTGCTGGGGTTTTCGGGAGAGTTACTTATGATTTTTAATGATTAGTTATAGGCAAAGTAAAACTGAAATCAGTTGAAATTTGAATCTAGAAGAAGACAAAATCAAACAGAGATAGATAAATATAGTACTGTCTGTCAAGAGCTGCCAAGGACAAGATGTTCAATCAAATGTGGTGAATTTATGTTGAGGGAAAAAGAGAAGGCCCACACTAGTTGAGCAGAAGTAGCAAGAGAGAGACAAGAGTCTTTAGAATATAAAGGAGTACATCCTTGGAGGGCTTTAGAAAATGTTTTTCAACTGGATACTGAATAAAATGGAGAAAAAACAAAAATTGCTAAGCCAGAGAAAGTTAGTTGTTGCATCTCTTCATTTATATGAGAGGAGACATCATGAATGTAAATGCAGTGGATGGAGTCTGGCAATCAAAGGCTTGAGAGGGTTCATAATCCTTGAAGAGAGAGGAGGAGATGGTGTCATGGCCAAGACAGAAATGAAGATGAGGCATTACTGTACTTCAAAAACAGTGCAGGTATATAAAAATGGTCTATTTACAAACCAAGAGAATGTATGAGTAAAAGAGTTCAATTGGATATAGGTGTTATGGAGTGTGTTATAGAATATGGAATCCAATTAAAAGTCTGAGTTGAGGAGACAAGAGATGAAGGCATGTTTGTGGGGGTGTGCACTCTTTCTTGAGCAATATTTACATTTAAATAAATGTATGTATATTTAACTGAGATGAAGCACACAGTTTGGTTAAGATGAGTAAAAGAAAAGAACAAGTAGGTTTTAAAATATAGACATTTTGATATAATAAATTCAGAGGTATTAATTAATATTAAAGATAGCTATTATAAACTAGAGGCCATTGGTAAATAGGAAAGAGAAGAGACTTAGAATTGAATGATCTTATAGAAATGGAGCATTGGTACAGAGATGGAACTTTCTGGCCAGGGAGAAGAAAGTTTGATAGAAATGAACAGTAAAAGAAAGAACCAGACAGACCTAGGCAGAGGGTTCAGAAATCTCCAGTGAGGCTAAGGAAAAGGTAGGAAGTTTTTGCCAGTAAAAATAAGTTGATGGCTAATTATACAAAGGGGAACAAAAGGGAATTAAACTGAAAATGGATAAAAAAAATTCTGGTTGGGCACCACATGTGTATAGGGTGTTACTGATGATTTTGGGTAGTGCAGCCAGCAGCTCTATGATGGGGTTTAGTGCATTTTTAAGAATAGTTTATACAAACACTTTTTTTATAGTTCAGAGAGGGATGATCCTGCCTTGAGCAGGAGCTTGTACTAGGTGACTTCCTGTGGTGCCTTCTAGTCTTACTATTTTATGAATCTATATTCAAGAACACCTCTAATTTGATTTGAGACCAGCATTTAATATTCTCTAAATGTTTCCTCCTAACTCATCTTTTTCTAAAGGTATGTTGAATAACTTAATCCGTAATAGCAGTCCCTCCATATACCACTATATAATTGAAATAGACTCTAAAATAGAGCTTTGTTTACGTATTTTAATTGTAGTATGCATAATTACCTTAGAAAGCATATTTCTGCTACTTTTAAAATATGTGACTTTTCATCTTTTCATCTTTTGCCTATTTTGCTTAGTACCATTTTAGAATTTATTTTCCAAAGACACAATATTCAGCATATACCTCTTGGTCCATAGATTTTCCACTCTCAATCCTATGTACTCCCTTTAACTGAAATATCAGGAGGCTAAGGAAATATATTATTTATGTTTCAGGATCTGTTAGGTCTTGAATATAAAGAGGGAACCACAAAGTGTCTGTCATAAAGCTTCAAAAGATGATGAAAAGAAAAAAAAAATGTTTTTCTTTAAATGTTTCCGGTCTTAGTCAGTTAGATAAGATTGATTGCTGCTGCATGGAACTTGTGTATTTAATGTGTTCTTCTCCTGACTGTCAAAATTATTTATGTCTTGTGTGCCTACCGACTAGTGTAAGCACCATACACCTTAGCAGTGGCAGTGAAGGAAGAAGGGGAAAATTCATTTTGCTGTACAACTACAGCAATATATAACTGACATGTTTCGGGGGCTGAATGTCTAGAGAAATTCTAAACAAGATGTAAAGGTCACTAAAACACAGGTTCCCAACAACTGTGAGTGCTGTTCTTACATATGAGACATAGAAGTAACATCCTTTGAGACACCTACAAAAATAGTCTGAATGAGCTGTTGCCATGATTTTGCCCTCTGGAGATTATACTATTTTGGACTCACCATAAAATGGCTATTTAAATTGAAAAGAGAAGTGTTACAACAGGAAGAGTGACACCAATAATTTTGGTTGCCTAGTTTTGCCATCAGGGTTAAGAGATCCTCCATTTCCTAATATATCCAAAGTTGTCTTCACACACAGCTGAACAAAGAAGTAGATGTACATATTAGATGTGCATACAGTGCATCTTTCCTTTACTGTTATTATTTCTTTTTCCAGTGTGAGCCATGTCATTTCAGAGGTATGAATGCACATCACTGAGACAAAGATTAAAATTTCATTTCAATGGACTAATGTCTGAACTACCTATTTGCCAAAAAAGAGATGGCTGTTTCCCTTCAGTGGAGTTGTACTTGTATATCCCTTCAAGTAGAACAATTGTGAATTTACCTATATGGATATCTGCAGCTTCCTACTTTTCAACCAAAACCCTCCAAAAAACAAATACCTCCCTCCCCCCATCAGGAATATATATTAAACAGAGGACAAAAATATTGAAGCTATGTAAATATAGGAAATGTTTTGCTGAGATACCAGTGCATATTTTAAATATAATTTTGCTCAATCCTGGTTTAACTTAATTATGTCATGATGCAAATTATGTGAGTGAGGGAGAAGGGAATGACGTTAAAAGGAATAAAATTTCCAAATGTAAAAAATCATTGTTTTCCTTCTGACAGCTGAAAATCAGATTATTTAAATAATGTAACTTCCACTAAGAAAGCAGATGACAAGAAATACTCTATTTGTCTTTGTGGTTCCTGGGATCACATGTTTAAAGCCTTCCTCTCTGCCATCTCAAAAGGAAACAAGTCTGCAACAGCTTTGC
The DNA here is from genome assembly GCF_030867095.1 of Alligator mississippiensis. NCBI lineage: Eukaryota > Metazoa > Chordata > Crocodylia > Alligatoridae > Alligator > Alligator mississippiensis. Next base: position 109,076,847 of record NC_081828.1, on the reverse strand, counting down.
TCCTGTTTTGTGAGTTAGGAGGCCTAAACTAGCGTGCAGACAGGAGATTATCAATTCCGTCATGTTTTCTACCTGTAACTTCTTAGCTCTTCTGTGAGGGTTTTGTGGGGTTTTTACCATGTGAATCAAGTGACAATAGGTCTCATAAGTGAGATTTCAAGTTGTGCTCGGTTTTCCATTCCTTCTCAAAATTCCCAAAGGAAAATAGTTTTAATTACCAAAGTTATAATACTGTCTCCTTTGCATATTTTGACACCCATAGTTAAAACTATTTCTGTTGGCACCTTATGGGTGCCCATTTATGTACTCAGTTGCTCATAAGAATCATGGTGTTCAGGGACCAGCTTTTGGATTGGTCTGCACTGCAATAGTCTCTTTTGTTCAGTGAATTTCCCAAGACCTACAGGTCTGAGGCACAGTAAAAACGCTCCTTACAGCCATAGAAACTCCATAATCTGTTGAAGTGGAGCTAGGTATACAAGAGGGCCATTTTGTTCCATCAGTGCAATTCTAAGCCAATAGATCTCAATTCAGGACATCACTGTAGTGCTTAAGTTTCATTTCAGTCAATGAGACTTACACATGTGCTTAACCCTAAGCAGACACTCAAGTATTTTCCTAAATTGGGAAGAATGTATACGTATGTCTAAACACTTTGCTGAACTGAGGTTTCAAACTACCTATGTATCTGCAGGAAGAGTTGTGTTTCAGTATATTTTAATTATCTAGCAGTCTCCACCAAAGTATTACTGAAATGGACTCTCAGTAGTTTCAGATTGCCTTGTAAAGCTGAACTGATTTTGGTTGATCAAAAGACCTTTAGGTATGAGTGCCTCAATTTATACCTAGTTTTACAGAATTACTTGTGGTCAAACAGCATACCTGTAATTTCTAATGTATTCAGATATTTTATTGTTTGCTGCCTAGATTTTAATAAAAGGGTGAGTTTCTTTCATCATTAATTCCGCAAATCTGGTAGTTTGTTTCATAGCCTTTTAATGATCCTTGATAAGTATTTGATAGATAGTTAGTTTAATTGATTTATGTCTATTAAAATTCCAAGGTGAACATTCCACCGTCATGATTGATGCACAGAACAGTTGGAAGGAATGAATTATATATGGTATTACTTAACGCCATATGTGATCACATTTTGTCCTGGAAAAAGCTTAAAACAAGATCCTCCTTTGAGTTTTTGCCCAATAATCGTTCTAACCTTTTGATAAATGCTTGATTCTACTTCTGCTACAATATGCTAGGGGATAATGTTTCTATAAAATGAGTTTATAACACCATTGCATCTTCAACAAGGTATTGACATGCTAGCTAGGCAAAAAAGTTACAATACTGTCTATCATGTAACCCCAAATAATTATTTGATAATTGTCATTGTGCGGTTTAAATAAACAGATATACATCTTATAGGATTAAAACAAATGTGAAGATAAACCCCAAGCATTTAATGCTGGATATTGCGTTTATACACGTACACACACACTTAGCTCTAAAGGTTTAGTCTTAGTAATCTTAAGAAAGCTTTGTTGTTGTTTTTGTTGTTGTTTGAGGTAAAAATTAACTTTGGATATCTTTAGCTGCTTCATAAGGCAACATAATGCTTTCCTAACCTTACTCAGAAGCTGGATCAACTGCTTGCTTTTATCTTTCTGTACTTTGCATTCACTGATAGATCAGTGTTCTTTTCGTGTGTCATGTATTTTTATGTTCATTGAATTTTTGCCTAGAATTACTTACTCAATGATATGCTTTTCACTTCTTACCTCCTGCTGTTTGTAGATGTTTGAATTTGAGTTGTATTATGTAAAATGGTAAAATCAAAATTTAATGATGTGTAATCTCACTTCTTGTAAACAAAACTAGGTTTTCATTGTGGCAGGTTAAAAGGGTTTTTGGAGTATCCCACAAGAGACCTTACTCCATAGCTTTAATACACATACAAAATTATTATTGACTTCAGCTACGTGCACATAGCACAGACTAAGCCAATGATTTTGCTTACGTCCAGATGGCTTCCCTGTATCTTGTGACAACTGGCTTTTTTAAACAACTCTTCATTTATGGTTCACCATGTGGTCTTTTGCTGATTTGAAGAAACTATACACACAAAATTATAAATTCTGCTTGGTCTTATGAAATTCAGGTCAGGGTTCATGTAGACCCTCAGAAAAACAGGAAGCTTAATTAGGAATGAAATAGAAAGGACGTACTTTATAGCAGTGGGTTTTGGTTTAAAGGAAGAACAGACCAAGTGAGAATGAAATTAGCTGTACAGGAGGGGTGGAGGAGACAAAAGGGGAGGGAAGGAAGAAAGCTTTTTCTATTGGCTTTTTATACTTTTATTATTTAAAAAAAACAACAACAACATAGAAGTGTAAAAAATGTGTAGCCCTCCCAAAGGCTGAAAAACTGTCAGTGGAAGGGCTGACAGGCAGAAAAAACCTATCAGCAACAAAAACACCTTATCACTAGATATTGAATCCCTCTCCCTCACAATACCCTTCATGAGGTTACACATTGAGGAGTAGCTATCTATCTTCCATCTTGCAGACTGCCCCCTCAGTGACCCAGCAAAACACAAACTGATCCAAATTTTGATGCAAGGTCCAAATTCAAATGTGACATACACCTGGACCAAGAAGTGGAAGAGTCGTAATGCTTTGTCAGAACTGGTCCCTGTGAGCACTTTTCTGTAGCTTTTCAGAATCGCCATCTTCACCTAGCCCATCAGGAAACTCTCCTCAACCGCTCAGTATGGGATAGAAATGATGTACAACAGTCTTGGAGAAGTCCAAGTCCAGTGTGTGAGACAGCTTTTCATTATACTAATACTTATTTATGTCTGACTTTTTAGTTTTTGTCTGAGAGAGAACAGTTTTCTGAGCAAGTCAGGTGGTTGGATCAGTCATTATTGCAATTCAAATAATAAATTGTACCTAGCAAATACAATGAAGAATTTACTTTACATATGGGATCACCCTACCTTGTTCTGAAATGCCATTAAATATGACACACTAAAGATTGAGTTTGGCCTGCATTTGGACTGGAGATATGCAAGTTAGCTGTAAAAAATGGAGTTATTTCAGTAAGTATACAAACAGGCATCACACTTGACCCAGGATAAACCATTTTATGCCAGAGCAAAGTGCAATCATTCAGATGTCCATGTCTACATTCCTGGCATAAGTTCTAAAAAGGTTCATGGGATAAGAAGTAGTAACAGTTTATCCTGTGACATCACAAAGTACATCTGAATGGCTATCCTAGGATTGCATCATTGAATCAATGGCAGGAAAGTGACATGTTGCCATTCAGTAAACCCTGTGTATTTTGCCACTCAGTAAACCCTGATTAGATGGGTGATGTTTGTATGGGCCAATCCCAGGATATTTCTGTTCATCTATTGCATAGATGGTTCAGGGACAAATGCAAGTATGTTCCTAGTCTAAGTGTTACTTTTTCTGAATGAGGATTGAACCAATGCCCACCATTTTTGTGAAGGGGTACTGGACTGCTATAAGTGCTATTTTTAAATGAAACAAAAGCAGGAACACACACTATTTGAGAAAATTAAGCAATCTATTACAATGTCACAAGTACGTTGATATTGGATGTATAGTTTAAACTTGGTGTTATGAGCAAACTGGGTACTTACATTCTGCTAGGCAGGCCTTACTCTGAGTCTTGTTGGGCCCTCTGCAAAGAGGCACAAGTTAGGGCCTAAACTTCCTGCTCAAAATTCAGTTTGTGACCTCCTTTGATTTGCCCCAAACTTTTTTTTTTTTAACTGTTACTTGTGTTTTGTATAGCAAAGAGGGAGAAAATATATTTGGGAATGGAGTACAAGCTACATGGATAATGAAAGGAAAATAGAGTAAGTAATACAATGCAAACATAATTGGTACAATCCCTTTATAGTTCTCAGTCAGCATGGCATGATATGTACTTATCCCTTTGCTGCACTAGGAAGCAAGTAAGAAACATCTTACTGTAATATGCCACGGCCCCTGGTGCTCAGTTAGCTGTTTTGTTGCAGGTTTAGCATAGTTGTTTGAGGTGGCCATATTTCTGAACTAAATTACTCATGTTGTTGTTTCAGACGAATTTGTATTTCTTTCTGTTGAGCATTGCTTCTGTAATACCATTAGACTGGCGTTATTTCTCTTCCCGAAGCAACTAGATCATGAGACCTTTGCAATAATCCTAAAAATAGAAATAGAAATTATTATGTATTATTGTTGATATAAAAAGACACATCTAGAGAGTTCCAACAAAGACCATGGATTAATTGTGGTAGAAATTTAACAAGCATATCAAAAGTGACCTTCCATGACCTAAAGAGCTTATGACCTAAGATGGAAAGACAGGTAAAGAGCAGAATGTGGAAACAGAAACTGAAAGAGGTGAAGCTATTTGTCTGAATTCAAACAACATATCATTTGCAGAGTAAGGAAAAAGAAAACAGACCCTCTGAGTTTCAAGTTCAGTGACTTATTCACCAGACTGTACTACTGATCAGTATATTTAAAAAAAGTATTAAAGAATTATATTTGGAAGAATGACTGAATAATTTGATGCATGCTTTTAATGATAAAAAAAGTGAAAAGATAAAAGTATATGACCACATGAAGGGAAAGTAATGTTTAAGTTTTAACAAAAACTTAGTTTTAACAAAAACTAAGGTCAATTTGTATTAAAGAACTAATATTCTACCAACTTTATATTCTACCTTTCCTCACTTTCTAGAAATAGAAATGTATATTTGATGATGAATTGGTTATCAAGTAGCGTTCAATGATATAAAATGACTGAGGAAACACAGACGTTACATTGGAGAAGAAAACATCCTTAATGGTGATACTGCTGCTTTTATATTTTCCCCCTATTTCAGAAAGTGTTTCTACATATTTGGAATCATTCAATTTCCCTTTCCTTTGAATACACAATATACGTAACCATTAACCACCTTATGTTAGCCCCTTGGGCTATATTTCCCTTTACCAGTAATGTTAAAAGGTACTTCTCAAAACCCAGTAGTCTAAAGTGACAACTTAAAAACAAAAGAAAAAGAAAAGGTGCAAAACATAAAGGTGCTAAACATAATACAAATAGGTATTTAGTTTCTTAAATGTATATATAACCTGTAGGGAGAATGTGGAAGCTAACATACAACATTATATTTATTTTGTTAGAACTGGGTTAAGGGAGCTTTTATTTATTTTTTTTTACTAGTTCGCAATATGTGGTCAGTGAAAAGATGATTGGCTATCATACTTTGATTCCAGCTGCTAAAATGAATTAAAAGATGCCCAGTAGCCAAAAGTATGTGTTATATAATTTTCTAATATAAAATACTCAGTGTAAAAAATTGCCATAGTTGTAATTTTGTTTCAAATAGTCATGGTGTATAGAAATTCAATATGAGGAAAGGGCTGCTTCACAAGTTACTATTAAGATGAATATCATGGTGTAACTTGAGTAAGGGATCTTGTACTACGTGTAGCCATCACTGCAGTGGGCATTTTTACATGTCTCCTGGGATGCAGCGCTGGGCACCTTAATTAGCAAGCTGTACTAATTAAAAATGCCCGCACATCATGTGTATCAGCATCCCTGCATATCCCCATGCTGAAAAAATGGCAGCAGGGTGCTTTGAACTTAAACTTATCAAATGTGTTTTATTTCAAAGCACCCTGCTGCCATCTGTTCAATGCTGGGATGCACAGGGTTGCTAATACATATAATGATGCCAGAGTGTATCAATTCCCATGCTTCAGCACTGTAGAATTGCTCCCATGCAATGCACTGCAGAAGCCCAATTTGTTCACTGGTTACATCCTATTTTCCTCCATGTGCAAACAGATGAAGAACCAATTAATCTGCTATTGTAAATTAATACATCTTTTAAGTCAAGGAATCTGAAAGAATTCAGAGAAACAAAGTTTGTGGCATAAATATATTTTTTTCAACAAATGTTAATTATAAGAAAATGATTGTCAGTAAAATGTTATGAATATAATGGAGCTAATGAGAGTGTTCACAAATTGTTTTGAGTTTTCCTTTAAATATTTGAAAAATTTAATTCTCTTGTCATGTGTTTGTGATTGGCCCCAGCAGCTTATTGATTTTTGTTTAATTTATGTATTGTTCTATTCCTGTTTATCTGGTAATTGCCATGTCTCAGCCTGACTAAAGGTGCAGACAGAAACTCAGCTCCCTGCTGTAACTCTGAATGCTTTGCAGGAAGTGTTCTGAGTTACAACAATCCCCTGGAACAAACTGAAGTTTGCTGTTGATTCCAAGGGGGAGGATAATTTAGCTGCTGGCTGGGAGTCTGCAGTCAGTTTCCCCTAGCAATGGCCCCTCCTCCCTGACAGCTTATGCTGTTTTCAGAATGGTGGGGAAACGGCACAAAGGGAATTAATTTTATGGGTTCTCCAGCCCATGCTGGTGGGGGAGCCTTCCCCACCTCATGAGGGCTCCAATACACAACCCACCCTACTCTCCAGTGGGAGCTGAAAAACTCCTGGACCAAGCTTCCTCTGCTTTTAGAAAATGAATTGGAAAACCAGAAAGAGTAGAGGTCTCATTCAAAGCCTGTTGTCCCATCACCAGGGGAGGATGCAGATGTAGTCAGTGCAACAAAAAGGGGGAGTTTTCTGTAAATCACTACCTAATTAGAAGCCATGCTGCTGCTGCTACTACTAGCTCTCGTCATTGATGCACGCTGACCTCTGTGTCTTCCTGATGATTATACTAGAGCTGCTGCCCTTCTCACCTGTCAGCAGCCTTTTGATGTCTAGCGATGCAAGTGTCCATGTAGGTGAAAGGTATTTTACATGTAAGAATATTCATATCTGGCCATATTTCAGATATTTCCTTCTATTTTTTCAAACATACTTTCTCGTTGCACAGTTATTCTATTCTTCTTTAATGGTTTATTCTAGTAATGCGTTCATGAGGTTGCAACTGGAAAAGTTCAGAAGCAAGAAAAGAACTTACAGTTGCTGAGCATGTAATATTCATTCTTAAAAAAAATTAAATTAAAAAATTAAATTGACAGAATCCATTTACCTCACCAACAACTTTGTGAAGGTTCATTATTAGTGCTTTGGTAATGCAGCAGTTATATATCAAATGATCATAGTTATTACTTTATATTAACGCATCTGAACCCATTGTAAGCATCTTTATGGTTTGTTTTTAACTGCCTTAATATATATTGAAAAAAGTGCAGTTACTTGTATTGATCTTTAGGCTAATCAGATTATGCTTCGAATTATGCCAATGAAAATTTCTTCTTCTATTTTAGAAAGGGGAGTTGCTTTGGATTTTCATTCTGGTTTTAAAGACAGCAGACTCTCAACCCAATTGTAACCTACATGATACCAATGCCATTAGATTCCAAATCCATCCTCCCTGACTTAAAAGCATGCTATCAAAAGGGCCAAGAAACAGCAGAAAAGGGGAAAAGAATGAGAGAATGTTATCATTATATTTCTAAAAACCAACGTATGGAACATATGGAGCAAATACTCCCCTGAGTGTGATATTAAAATAAAAACATTCAGAATAAGTGGCTTCAGCTGTAAATTGGTAAAAACAAAACAAAACAAAAACAAACAAAAAAACAAGAGTAGGATGTAGTAGGATCAACTGAAATAGAGCCTTTTCCTTAACCGTGGGTACATCTACACTTGTGCTTTACTGTGAACTACACTCATTAATTCCATGATAAAGAATCGCAGTCTATATATGCACCAATATTAGGGTGCAGTAAACTAATTAACTTTGCTGTGGAGTATTTAAATATGATGAAATGCATGTATAGATGCCAACCACAGGTATACACTGCATCCAGTCAGTCCTACCTCAAATTGCTGCTGTCCTAGGTGCACATATAGACATTGTACCCAGAAGCAATTTACTCTAGCTCAAACTGCTCTGGAGTTTATTGCATCACATTATTTGTACAAGCAGATGTACCCCATATGTCATTTTATAGACTCTTGATAGTTGTTTTTATTGATAGTTTTGTGCCAGATTTTTTACAGTTCTTTGGGTCTGCATGAGTTGTGGTCTCAAGTAGCCTTGCAGGTCTTCCCCAAGAGCAGCCTCTATGCTTCCTGCTATACTGTTGCTCTTTTAAAACAACAAAATTAAAGACATAAATAAATAAAAATCTTGAATTCTTGGAAGTGACTTTCTGCATATTGATTTTGGGAGTGGGGCCAGTACATCAGTCATCCTAGTGAATGTAGTGAATCATTCATGTAGCAGCATTGGAGCAGTTGTACCAGACTTACATTTCAAGTTAAGACTTCAAGCAATAATTCATTAGCTACTGGCAAGATAGTATGTCGGGCGACTTATTCTTAAGTTTGTAGGTACTATATGGTTCTTAGTATCCTGGAAACTGTCTTTGCTGCAGATAATTTTCCAAGAGAAACAGGCTGATGATTTGTTATTTGTGATGATGGTTACCATGACAGAGGAACGACCTTTTTGGGTCAATTAATTCCAGTTAATTCATATGAACGAATCACATGATATGGTATAATTTAGCAGATATTATTTTTGTGACCATCATGATAGAGACTGACTTTATGTCCTTGACAGCTGATAAAAACATTCCTTGTTTACTGTTTTTATAAGATATTGTAGTTTACTTGTTACTAATGGGCATGTCTACATGTGTAGTTTAATGCACATTAGTCTTTTTTAATGTGTATTAAGGCAGCATTTAAAAACAGCGGACATTTTTACATGTGTTGTGGGATGTGGTGCTGAGTGCTTTAATTAGTGAGCCACGCTAGTTAAAAGCACCTGTGTATCACGTGTATTAGCATCCCCATGCTGAAAAATGGTGGTGGGGTGCTTTGAACAAAAGCTCATCAAATGTGTTTTAGTTCAAAGTGCCCATCCATTATTTTTTCAGCACAGGGATGCTGATATAGATGACACAGAAGGCTGCCAGAGTTTGTCAATTTCTGTGCTCCAGTTGAGTCTACTCCAATGGGCTGAATTTCCAGGGTGTCAGAGCATCTTCCCACACATTTGTAGAAGCCTCAGTGCTCTTTAGTTAATGCACATTAAGACAGGCTAATGCACATTTTCCTAATACCTCACAATGGAATTACTGGATTTAATGAGCATTAACTAAAGCACATTAATGCATGTGCAGACACGCCCAGTTTGTCGATGATCAACAAGGTGGTGTTTCATTTCAAAATATGAAAGCTATGGAAGCCAGGGAACATCACAAAATAGGACACTATTCCAAAGCACTTTCTACCTTTATTTCATATTCTGGTTTTATTACTTCTAATTAGTAACTTTTGCCAAAATATGAATATGTTGACTACTCCCAGGATCATTACCATTTCAGTGAATTCCTTATTAACATGAATGAATGCTTCTTGGGATTAGATTATCACATTTATATAAAACCAAAAAAAATTCATATTGCTAATATTTACTGTGTACGTTTTGCTTAATTTTTTTTTTTTTAGCTTTTGGGTTAGTGAAGAACTTGAGTACCATTTTAGGCATCCATGTTTAATGAAACTTAGGTTCCAAGTCATTTAAACATTTCTGAAAATGTTACTTCTCTTTTACCTTTGCATTCTTACTATGTTTTTGTTTGGTTTAAAGAGGAATGACCTACTGAGAAACTTTTATATAAATTACACAAGATTTTGGCATCACTTCTATATAAAATATTTCACATAAATCAACAATTGACAAGAAAAAGAATTTCTGTGGTAATGTTTCATAACTCCCTGCCAAAATATGGTATAATATCCTTCTGGTTATTTTAATCTAACCAAGCTAACTAGTTTTTATATCATATACTCCTTTAAAAAAGTTGTGGACTGACATTTCTAAAATCTGTATATCACTACAAAACATTTTTGTTAATTTAGTTTCAAGATTAGAAAATATTCCTGTTGTTGAAAATGACTCATGAGCCAGAAGGGTCTTCAGAGAATTCTGCCTTTTATTGTAAAATCTCCTTAAAATATAACTTCTTTATAGTATGAATGCTGATAAAACAGTGCATAATCTGAAAAAAAAAATATCCAAAGCTAAAGAGACTAGACAATGACAGCCAGATAGAAGGCAGAACTCCAGCAATCTTCCTATCATTGAATTTCCGGAGGTTACAGCCAAAGATTAGATATCCACTTGAAGGGCAAAATAAACATTAAATTTATTTATTTTATTTTTAGTAGTGCATTTAACATTTATATGAAGCTTTGACCCCTATTTGGCTTCTTCTTTTATGATGCCACCATGATTTTCCCAAACCAGACGATTAAAAATGTTAAAATGAAAAGAAATAAGCAAATAGAAATATAGTAATTAATCATATTTGATTAAATTATTCCCTAATTTACCCCTCTATACATCTCCATCGTGGTCACTGTTAACAGCTTGTAACTGCATTAATTCTAGAATTAATACATAGAATTGTAAATCAGGATATAGCTAGTGTGAGAACAGTGCGTGGCAATGGGAGGTGCTCAGAAGGGGTGCAGTGGCAGTCACACACCTGCTTTTGGACCTTCATATGGGAGCAGGAGCTGAGGTCCTTTATGTCCCCAAGGTAGGTCAGCATTTTATCCCTCCCAGCACCCATCCTTTCCCCTCTATGTTCAATATGAACAAGAATTCTGTATGCCTGATGATAGGAAAGAATTGGCTTAATTTAAAGAGAAGGTTGCAAAGTAATATTAATTCAAGGAAGAGAAGGGTAATAGACTGTCAATCAGAAATAGTTAAGACAAAACAAAAATAGAAAATAGGCAGCCACACCTGCCCAATTACAAAAAAAAAAAAGCTTGGTGCTCAGATTTTGAAACCAAAATCAGACCTCTCTCCTTTCACTCTCCCTCCAAAAATTTAAGTACATTAAAAAAAAACAACAAAAAAACCCCAAGAAAAACAGAACTTGTGAACTAATTATTTAAATGATACTTTGAGAAAAAAAAAACCTGACCATAACAGTTAAAATTAGATCTTTAGCTAAATTGTATAATTAAATTGGCCTATTCCCTTTTTCTGAGTTGTTTTTGAAAATGCCAGAATAACATGTGAAGTGTAATATTATGAGACTGTTGGATTGGTTGAAAGTTTCTTGGAGTCAGGAACACAGTACAGCAGCTTGTGTGACACTAATAAATAGTTATTTGAGTGAATGTTCCTTGGTAGAGGGCAGAAGGATGATAAAGTTAAAAGCTGGTTGGCTCTGTTTCACAGTTTCACAGCCACGAAGACACTTATTCAGCAAAATAAGTATTGTGTAGTAGTGTCAATAATGTACATTAAAAGAATGAAAATATCCTCACTGAAAGAGAAATATAGCAGAATAGCATCTTCTAATGTGGGTGTTCTCTGTTTATTTTATTTTTTCTTTGTTTGTTGCTAGAAAGTACAAAAATTGAATAAACTCTGGCAGATGTGTGTTCCAAATTTCACAATTCAGCACTATCAGAGGTATTGTAGATTACCTGCAGATTGAAAGTTTACTCTGTTCCAGCATTTCTTGATTGAAATCACAGTTGCCAGTTACAGTGCTCAAACAAAAACATTAAAAATAACAACATGGTAACTTTTGTTTCCAAGGAAATGCTTACCTATGACTTGCCTTCCAATCATCCATTTTCTAATGTACCAGATGTCACCAGTTGATGCAGAAATTCCTTTTATTGTCTGACACAACCTCAGTAGAGACAGTATATATGAAACAGCTTCAATTACCTGTAAATGATAGCGAGGTCTCAAAATCAGTTGTCTTTACATTGACATAAAATAAGAAGTTGCACCATTTTATTTCAGAGCAGTGAACTTGCATATTGTGCAGATGAAACCCCATACAGTTCTGGCAAGCAAAGCTAAGGAGACTTCAGGCTCCTATAGACGTGCTTGGAGCCTACTTCAAAATCCAGCACATCGGCACAGACTTGATTAATCAGCGTCCCCACGGAAAGACACAGGGATGCTGGTACACATGATGCGGAAGGCTGCCAGAGTGTGTCAATTGCTCCAGCAGACTCGATTAATCGAACAAATTGATGTGCTCTGGCAGTCTTCTGTGTCATGTGTATTAGCATCCCTGTGCATTTCCGCACTGAAAAAAATGGCAGTGGGGTGCTTTGAAATAAAACACATTTGATGAGTGTAACAGGGAACCAGTGATCCTGTTACTGAGCTGCCCAAGAGAAGTGTTAATTGCCAATAAGGCATGCCTAGACCTGCCAGGGAGCTGAGCCTAGACTTGTTAATTGTCAATTAAGATTTCACAGAGGTGAGGTGTTAATTCACACCTACAGACTTTGTATCATAAGACCTGAGACTGATTAGAGACTTCCCCTGGAAGGGGAACTGGACCAATGGCTGGGAACTGGCCAGAGCAATGGAACAGTTTTTCCCATGCGAAGGCGCAGGCACAAAGGAGGAAGCAGGGAAGCTTTCTCTATGGACAGCACACGGTGAAACCTGTGGAGAGTTGCAAGTGATGCCAGCATGGCAGTTTCTGGGACAGTGTCGCGGCGCGCCTCACCACCCCGCTCCTAGAGAGGGGAAAACTGCTGGGGAAAAGCCCTAGCAGCGATAATAAGTACAGCTGTGGGTTGCCAGGGCAACTAATAAGAGTCAGCTGCCTGTAGGGGGCAGGGCCTGGCTCCTATAAAGCCTAGAGTCAAGGCCAGGCTAGCAGTCCCCTGCCAGCAGCCAGAGGGGCAGGGGCAGGGGCAGGGGCAGGGGCAGGGGCAGGGGCAGGGGCAGGGGCAGGGGCAGGGGCAGGGGCAGGGGCAGGAGCTCGAGCTCGAGCTTGAGCTCGAGCTCCTGGAGTTAGGATGAGGAGAGAAGCCTAACAGCAAGTACCGCTCGATCAGAGTTGAGCAATGTTAAGTTATAGCCAGGCAGCTTTGAGTTGAAATAAAGCCAGGAGGCTCGAGGTTATGTTTGTGGTGTTTTGTATTACACCGGTGGTTTGGGTGAGGCTATAAGGGGTTGGAGGAGGCCTCATAGGGACCCACAGTGGTGTGGGGGCCCTAGCGCCAGTGAGGGGCACAAGCCCTAGCACCAGTGAGGGGCGCAACTTGTGGGATGTGTAGACCCCAGCCCAGACAGTGGCATTTAAAGAGCCCAGTGTGGGCACAGCAAGTCCCAAGAGAGGGACGATTTTATTAGGAAGCCCAGGCTGGGCATAGAGAGCCCCAAACAGGGGGCAGTATTATTAAAGAACCCAGCGGGGGCCCGGAAGGTCCCAGAGAAGGGGGACCATTGCGAGGCCCAAGAGGGGCCAGATTGAGAAGCCCAGGACGGGCATAGTGAGCCCGGTAACAGGCTAGCACTATGGAAAACCCAGGACAGGGGCAGGGTGCTGCGGTGGACCTAGACCAAAGGGGTTAGCAGCACAGTGCCCCAGAGAAGGGTGGTGCTGCGGTGGTCCCCAAGAAGAGGGGATAGCAGCACAGTGCGCCCGGCCAAGGAGAGGTTAGTAGTGCGGTGGGCCTGAAAGACCGGAGGCTTGATACAGGGTCCCAAAGCGAGCAAGAGTCCCTGAGTGGGATGACACTTTTAGGGGAGGCCCCAGAGAAGAGGGGCAGCACTAGAAAAGGCCCCAGAGAAGGGGGCAGCATTTTGGGAAGCCCAAGGTGGGCACGGCGAGCCCCGAGGAGGGGGAGCGTCTTATGAGAGAAGGCCCCAGAAAAGGGGGCAGTGTATGTATAGCGAGACACACCACCATCTATCACATCTGCAAGGCTTGGGGCGTGGTATTAGGGGTTGGTAGGAGCCACGTGTAGCCCATAAGGCTAGGGTGCCTGGGGAGCACCCATCATACCGGGAGACCCCCAGGGGGTCCAGGAACACATGGGGACAGAGGTCCCAGCTACCCGTGCCCAGGGAGTCGTAAGGCAGCCTCCCAACATATACTAAACAGCAAAGATGTGGCGGGCGAGAAGCGAGGGTGCCCTTGGGCCAAATTGGCACGGAGAGAGGGCCTTAAGGAGATCATGGCCCTCCTATAGGACCCCGCCGTGACAGACAGGTACTCCGTTTTAATAAAAGACTGTGACTGAAGCCCTGCTTATCCCCAGTATTCTGAGAGACTGTGAATAAGCGAGGTAGGGACCAGATGCAGATGCGGAGGTCCCAGTGATTGTGTCTTATTAAAGATCCCTGCTAATCCCAGGTAGGAGTGAGGGGAGAGGGGCCTGCAAGTAGTATTGGCATGGCAAGCAGCCATTCATTTGCAGGAGCGGGAGCACAAGAAGAGCTGCCCTTTGTGTTCCTTGAGTATAGAGAGGCTGCTGCCTAAGTTTACATTGGTATTATGCTAGCTGTAGCCCGACCCCATATCAGCAACTCGAGATGGCACCAGGACAGGGTGTGGCATGTTATAGCCTTTATTAAATTAGAAGCTTTCCACCTGAGACCTCTTTACTGTTTTTTGTTGTTGTTTTTTGTGTTTTTTTTTTTCAATCGAGTCGTGGCAGGAGAAAATGAGCTCAGGCGCAGGAAGCAGGTCCTAACATGCCCCTTTGATTGATCTAGGAATCCTGCTCACAATGAATTTTAGTTTAAAGTTCCCTGGCACCATTTTCTCAGTGCAGGGATGCACAGGGGTGATGATACATGTGATACATGGGTAGTTTTAATTAGTGAGGCCTGCTTGTACCACATCCCAGGGCACATGTAAAAATGGCCTTAATGAATGACATGAAATGAAAGATAATAATCTGTCAGTGGCTTATTATTGATATGGAGTTTTATATGCTCTTTTGGGTAAGCACTGTGCTTCAGTGCTACATTTCAAGTCATGAGAAAGTAAGAAAGGAAAGTTGAGACTGTCAAATGGAAAGAAACAGCAGCCTTTGTGGATCCAAAATTGAGCAGCTTCATGTTTCAGGTGCTAAGGTTATGGTACAGACAGAGAAAGATGTGGCCTGATTTTCATAGGCATTGAACCCCTTACTTCAGTAAGAAGTTAGCAAGAATCATTTAAGTTGACTACTTAATGAAATCAAGGCTTATACAACTCAAGGACCCAAAATGTATAGCTGGTAAAAGCAGCATGACCTTAACATTCTTGAGACATCTTTCATGGGGTTCTTAATTGATGACAGAAATTTTCCTTTGCAGTATTCACAGCAAAATACTTTTATGAATTTCAGAACCTACGCAAAACAGAAAAGGAATCAGTTTTGTGGAGGAATGTCAGGGCTTGCAGTATATATTCTAATGTTTCTTACTAGCCTTTTCAAAGGACAAAATGGTTGTTTCTTGCACATAACCTAGGAGCTGAATGCATAGACAAGAGTTATCCCTGGTAACTATACCTGTGGGCATAGCTTATTTTAACTTATTACTCTCCTGGGTCCTCTGCTAGGGGAAACATCACTTGAAATGACCTTCTTATGCTATGACTCTTTCCTATGTCTCATCCTATTTCAGGGTATTCAGGAAGGAATATGATGGCTTCAGCTGTAACAGAACTGGACCCAGTCTCTGGTACAGCTCTTCTGACTTCATAGGAATGCAGACAATAACAATTAATGTTTAAGAACAATAAAAAGAGAAAATTCTAATATAATAAAAGCCGTAGCATTTCTGGTTGTGTGTCTGTCTGTCCATAATGCTCTGGGTCAACTGCGCATGCGCTGCCCGGAGCCTTATTGAAAGACAGACACACAGGTGAGGTGGAGGTGGTGGGGACCAGGGTGTGCTCCGCTGAGGAGGGAAGAGGGGAGGCGAGAGGTTTGGCTTGTGGTCTTGTGGGGGTGTAGCACATGGTGGGGCCTGGCGCACAGCCACAGGGTGCCACACAGGAAGCAGGTGTGTGGGCAGCACCCACCAACTGCAGCACATGGCCATGAGGTGGGACATGCCCTCTGCATCCAGGGATTGCCTGCTGGCTGCAGCCATGGGGCATGCAGGGTGCGTGGGGAGCCATGGGAGAGCACACAAGTAGTGCCCAGTGGCTGCAGCACATGGCCGCGGGCAGGGCATGCCTCTCACACCTGCTCCCCACAAGGCACCCTGTGCCCCCCTCCCCCCCATGGGGCTCAACTGCCAGCTGTGGCTGTGGGGTGTGCTGGGCAAGCACAGCCACAGGGTGCTGTGCAGGGGCCAAGAAGAGGAGGGGAGTCACTGTGGCATGCGCTGGAGGGACTGGGGCTGAAGCTGATCCTGGCGGGGGGGGGGGCGGCGACTGTGCTCAGGCCCAGCTGGTCTGCAGGGCCAGGGGAGCCTGGTGACTCCTTCAGGGTCAGGGGTGGGTTAGGGCCAAGCTGGGCCAGGCAGCAAGGCATGTATGTGTGGCATGGGGCTGGGTGTGGGGGTGGCATGTGACTGTGGCAGTGTGTGCAGCATGTGTGTGGTGGGTGGTTGTGTGTGTCATGTGGGTGGATGGGTGTGTGTGTGTGTGTGTGTGTGTGTGGCGTGGGTGTGTGGGTGTGGCATGTGGGTGGGTGTGTGGCTGGGTGGGTGTGGCAAGTGGGTGTGGGGTGTGGCTGGGTGGGTGTGGCATATGGCTGGATGGGTGGGGGGTGGGGGTGGATGGGTGTGGTGTGAGTGTGTGGTGTGGGGCTGGAAGAGTGGGGTTGTCTAGCATGTGGCACGTGGCTAGTTGTATGTGTGCAGTATGTGGTTGAGTGGGTGTGTGGCTGGCTGGCTGGGTGTGTGTCAGGTATTGGGAGGCACATGGGGCCAGACATGGTGGGGATGGTTGTGTGCGGCCAAACATGGAGCGGTGGCAGCATAAGGCGGTAGGTGGTGGTGCTCCATCCCTGCTGCCTACCCATCATTCTTCATGGGCACTTTACTAGTAACATATTAAAAATTTAAATTTATCTACAGCTCAGCTTAAAGGTTAATATATTTTAGATGAGATTTTAGCTCCAAAAAGGAGTTTTATAAGCCAAGCTGAAGATAATGCAAATTGGACAAAAAGAACCTGTCAGAGTGCTACTTTAAAGGTATTTAATGCCATTTTCTAACTTTGCAAAATGTTATTATTCAGTATTTTTGGTTCTTTTAAGATATGCTTTTAAAAGCCTGTATTTTAGGATTACATATCTCACTGTGTCAAATCAATCCCTCATAAGGTGCCATCAGACTTGATTTGATATTTGACTTTTTGGTTATTATAGCATTTTGTACTGTACCTTTCTGAGTTTGTTTATATCCAATTTAGTAAATGCATATGTGAAACCCCCCTTTTCACTAGCCACATCCCTGCTGCTAGCTGTACTCTTACCTTTGATGTAGTGTAGTGGTATGTATTCATTTTAATAATGAGCCTCTCCACCAGGCTTTTAGTATCAAGTTTCCCCATTGTGCCCAATGGATTCAATTCTATAAGAAGCTAATCCCATCCTGAGATGTGATTGAGCTTTTACAACTGAACAAATCTTTACTGAGAGTTGCAAATAGTGCTTTGTGAAAAATTGATTTTTTAGTTTAGAGCCAAACTGACTTGTGTGTAGGGGGAAGGGGGAATCAATTTGATAAACAGTTTCATTCCCCCTCCCTACTTTTTACTGAACTGTATTTAAGTGTATGTGGGGCAGGAATTTAATTAAACTCCAAATATTCCATACAATTGGAAGCATGCTTTGTTTTGGATATTTGGGGGGAAGGACAAAGGAACTAAAAGGCTAGATTCACACAAGTGAAAGTGAAGTGCCATTACCTAGTGCCTCATTTTACCTAGTAGTTCACTGTTTAGGCCACTTAAGATGTGGGAGACCCAGGTTAAATTCCATCTTCTGCTTGAAAAGATTTGAACACAGGTCTCCCACCTACCAACAGCATGTCTTTATGATTTTGTGAGGTACCTGGGATGGGCTACTCTCCATTCTTCTTCTTGACACAGTCTATGAACAATTAAACAGTCACTGGTGTTCCCACCTCCCAGGTAAGTGTTCTAACCAAAGGAATAGCAATTAAGGGTGAACACATGTGAGCAAGAAACAGCAAGTTTTAGTTAAAGCAGGAAGATCTGTAGCATTCCAGTTGCTTCTCATGTGCACATAATTGCCCATATACTATATTACACTAATGACATGTGCATGCTTTTACCCCCATGGTAGCTTATGCAAGTATCTTCCACCAGAGGGCTGGAAAACAGCAGTCCTTGCATGCTTCTCAGCATCTCAGGTCCAGGTGCTCCAAAGGAGACCTGAGCACACAGGAGAGTGCTTATCATGGATTAACCCCAAGAAAAAGTTACTTGTAGAGGTTCACAGTAAGGCATGTATGGATAGTCTCCCAAATTAGGTTTACTCTTGAGGAGTTTATGCTCTACGGCAAAGTACAGTCAGTCAAAAAGCTGGAGGTGGAATAGATCCAAACTATGCAGATTTCTCTAAACTGCTAGTTCACTCAAATTCAGGAAACTCACGTTCATTCTTCAGTTGCAGGAGACAGGAAAATGCCTGCACTGTCCAAGGCTAGAAGGTGGCACTCTCACATGCCTCCCAGCCTGTCAGACATTGCTGAGAGCAGCTGAGCCAAGTGAGGACAATCCCTGGTTGACTACCTGGCACATGCCTCCCCACACTGCTCTGGCAGCTGCAGGCAACCAAAGGAGGGAGGCATGGTCTCACCTGCTCAGTGGCAAGGGGGTCCCTAAGCTTTATCTGGGGTAGGGGAGCAGAGGTCTACCCCAGGCAGGACACAGGCAGCAGGGAGTGGGACTCATGAGCTTCTGGGGAGGCAGTGCCAGCAGTGCACTCTACATTCCCAGCCAGGTTCTTCCCTTGTCCCATTTAGTGAGAGAATTTAGTGTTGCTTCTGGAGGGAACATACTGAGATCTACCAAGAACTCCTGCAGTGCAGGGTCCCAGGGCTTGGATGGGAAAGGGGAGGAATACTCTCAACCCTGTACTGCAACATCTCTGGGAAGGGTTTCCAGGATTTCCTCCTTGAAGCCAATGCAGAATTCCTGGCTGAAGCTGGTTTTCTGCAGACACGAAGCTCCGATTCCCAGGGAGGGGGTGGCCACCATGCCCTTGCAGCTGCAGAGAAGCAGCTTCAGCTGAGTATTTGGTGCTGGGCCCAGGGGAGATATCCTGCAAGCCCTTCCTGGAGCCACTGCAGTGTAGTGTCCCAGGGCTTGGACGGGACAGGAGAGGAACACTCTGTGCCTTGTCAACCCAGCTGGAAATACAGGGTGCACTGCTGGCACCATCTCTGCCCAGTAACTCATGAGCCCCATTTCCACCCTTTCCTGCCTCTGTCCTGCCTGAGGATGACATACAGAGAGCAGAGAGTTCAGGGGTGGAGGTGGGGCTGGCTAGGTGCTCAGGTGCTCAAGGGTTAAGAGGCAAGGAGAGGTTTGGAGGCTCTGTAAAGCCCCCTGGGATACCAGTGGATAGGAACCTACCTTGACTCACAAGCAGACCTGTCACTAATGTTCAATAGGCTGGTGTAGCCTAGATTAAGTCTGATACTACATCAGCACAGGTCTATTTTAGATCAGGATCTGCCATTTTGAAACTATGTGGCATGAACTATTGTTTCATTATGGTTATAGGCCAGTTTTTGACCACCTACACTGGAAAAAAGTGTAATGGCCTAATTATAGCTAGTCTGAAGCTGTGTTCAGTTTTATGGTTCTCATATCTGTGGGGTTATAGTATTTGATATACTATATATTACATTATATATAGATAAAAAATATAATGTAGATCTATCTTTTTATTACAGCCAAGGTTGTTTTAATAAGGCAGTGACTAATATGAGTGGCCCTCCACTGCTCACAGTTAGAAGTGTTAATTGCTTTTAGAATTAGCATTTGACAAGGGCTTTTGACTTGTCACACTTGCCTACCTGTTCTGAGGCAAGGGAAGCCAGGATATGGCCAGACAGTGAAAAAATTACATTTTAAAAGAAGGACTGTAGTGATGACAACTGGCTGCTCAGGAGAGAGAACTAATATCTTCTTATTCTTTGGCAATCCCTTGCAGTTGAGGATGATTGTCTTATCTGTGGGTCTGAAGATGGCTGACAAGGCTGATTAGGGATTGGTAGACTCTGCTGTAACTTGGGAATGTGTTTCTGTGCATGGTGGGTGGCTCTAGATTCTAAATTCAGTCTGTAAAATGCTGTTTCTGTTACTCCTGCTTTTCCATTTCCTGTTGTCATTGTATGGTTTCAAAGATCTGAGGTCTTCTCAGCAGACTGTTCTTCCATTTGGGATGGTCCTGGTCCAATAGCCTTCTATGAGTTGATGTCAATGTTGCACTTTTTCAAGTTGGCCTTGAGGGCTTTCTCTGCCTTCCTTTTGAGTGTACATCTTGACTGAGCTGGGAGAATAAGGCTTGCTTCAAGAGTCTGTAAACAGGTATGTAGATGATGTGGCCGGCCCAGCAAAGTTGATGTTAGATGATCATTGTCTTGATGCTCGCGGCTTTTGCTTCTGAGAGAACACTAATGTTGGTGTATCTGCCTTCTGACTGGATTGGAAGGATCTTCCTCAGGCAGTGTTGATGGTAATTCTCCAACAACTTGAGGTGTCTCCTGTACACTGTATAAGTCTCAGTTCCATAGAGTAAACTGGGATCACAACTGCTTGATAAACCATGGACTTGGTTTTAGATCTGATCATTGAGGTCAGCATTCTGTAAGAGATGGCTTGTGAGGTACAGGAAATACTCAGTGTTCTCCAGAGTCTCATCATGAATCTGAATTACTGGAGCGGAGGACTGTTGTTAAGAGGTTATTGATGGAAGACCTTAAGCCTTCTGAATGTTAAGCATTAGTCTCATTTTCTTGTATGTCTCGGTAAAGACATTGACAGTTGCCTGAAGGTCTCCTTCTGAGTGAGCACAGACATGCATCATCAGCATACTGGAGCTCAGTGATTGAGGTTGGAGCAGTCTTGGCTTTGGCTCGAGGTCAGCTGAGATTGAACAATTTACCTTCCATTTGATAGTTTAGCTCCACTCCAGCTGGAAGCTTGTTGGTGGTCAGCTATAGTATCGTGACAAGGAATATGGAGAAGAGTGTTGGAGCAGTGATACGGACTTGCTTAATTCCAGTCTTAACCTCAAAGCCTCAAAGGGTTATATTGGGTTAGTGAACCTACATGTCTGAGAAGGATGCAAGTTTGTAGTGTGCTAAACAAGCACCTTGGACGAATGAGGCAAGAAGTTACTGACCTAGTGTAAGTCCTCTAGAATCAGTGGGCATTTTTACATGTATTCCCAGTGCAGAGCTGGGTGGTTTTAATTAGTGAGCTGCCCTAATTAAAAATGGCCAGTGCTGCATTGGGAGCAGGTGTATCAGTGGTGCAGCGTACATCAGCACTGGGTAAATAGAAGTGGTACACTTTGAACTAATGCACATTAAACATGTTCCAATTCAAAGTGTATCACCGCCATTTTCTCATCTCTGATGCGTGCTGTGCCACTGATACACGTGATGCACGAGGCTGCCAGCACATGTCAATTTACATGCTTGAGTAGACTCGATAAATTGAGACTGCTTCAATGCGCTGGACTTCCAGCACGTTGGAGCAGACTCCCTGTGTGCGTGCAAGTGCACAAAGAGGTGATGTATGTCAATAGCCAGATAGGCAACAGTACTTAAGCCTTCCTAGAGAGCATGGCTTTGTCTAGTCTTTCCTGGTAGAGGAGAGACTGAGTACCTTAGCCTAAAAAAAGTAAAGCATTTGACATGGAGATGCAGAAAATTCTGAAGGGTCAGAGGCAGGGTCTGCATTTTAACCTGTAAGTTGGCTAGGGGCTGCATCCTTCGATTTAAGCTCCAGGGTAAGAGCAGGTTACTGTTCTGAGATGTTCTTTTGTTTACTTCTTCTTGTAATTCTAACTGTGTCTCACTACATGATGATTTATTTCTTATGTTTGTTCTTGGCTTTTTATAATAAATCCTTTCATTATCACTTTATCACCCTCTTGATGTCACTGATTTTTATGATAGCAGAGGACGTTAAGCATTCAGACTTGCCCCATTCCAAGAAAAGTGGGGGGTCCATCCATTCTGTGCATGTTACCCAGCTTGGCAACTCTTATTCAATTCAACACCTCCTAAAATCAGGACTTGTGAAACTATTTCAACTTTCTATGGGACCTGCTGTGTTTGACAAATTGACATGGTGCATTGCTTTTATCTAAATGGCAAAGATCTTAGCTACATAGCTACACACATCTCCTGGGGGACAGTGATTTGATGATAAGGCAACCACAATAGAGTGTTTTTTTTCTGGGAAATGAGATGCATATCTTTTATATCTGCATGTCTGAAACATGGCAGACTGTCCCAAATGTTCTTTCTGATACTCCTTCCCAGCCTAGGCAGGGGGGAGGCTTAATTTAACAATATGTTTCATTATAACTAGTGCCAGTCTTTGGTGAATCCAGCCACCTTCATTTGTACTGAAGGACTGATTAAGGACCTTCTCTGCCTTAGGCAAAAAACTGGCCATGGTGCTTTTAAATCACTCGCTGAATGAGTGTAAGGAAATTTCTCCATATGTCACTGTTCTGTTTGTTACTCAGGATCATCTGGTGCATATTACATGTCATGGATAATGCTACTTCATGCTGCTTGTTCCTAGTGTTTGGTAATATTGTTCTGGGCACTTCCTGCTTTTGTTTTCTTTATTAGGCAGTTTGTTGCCACTCACCATTATCAAACTAATGGAACAGAGGAATACCTAGTAGGGCTATGCAAAGCTTCGGTCCCTGATTCAATTTGGTGGAGATTCAGCCTGATTTGGTGGCCAAATCTCCAAATACAAATCAAATTAGGAGACCGTTTAATCTCTCTGAATTTAATCACAAGCCTCTGAATTGATTCAGAGAGATTCAGAAAGATTTGACGATTCGGACATAGACACAGCTTTAAATATTTTTTCTACATACCTCAAGGTATCAGATGGTTCATGGACACCGAGATGGTGGGGCAGATGGAGCATCCTACAAGAGCACACAGGTGGGGGGGGAGGGGCAGCACACTCAGCAGCAGACCCAGAAGTGGACCAGAAACACTTCCAGTCCACTTCCAGGTCCACCAGGGAGTGTGATGGGCACCCCCCACCATACTCCCCTGGCTCAGTGACTAGTGCCTCCTGGATCTGGGGACCACCTCGGGTCCCCCCACAGTCAATCACTGAGCTGGGAGGGGGGCATGGGAGGCCCCCCTGCACACTTGTCAGCGGACATGGAAATGGGCCAGAAGTACTTCCAGTCCACTTTTGGGTTTGCCAACAAGCACGTGGGGGGGGGGGGCTGTGCTCCCATGGAATGCTCCATCTGCACCACCATTGCATCATTCATGAGCTGCACCTGATACCTCAAGGTATATAAAAAACATTTAAAGCTGTCTCTATGGCCGAATCTCTGATTCTCTGAATCAGCATTGACTCTTCAGATTCAGATTTGGCTGAATCAAATTAGGACAGTGATCTGAATCAACGAATCAAATCATTGTCCCCGATTTGGGCCAAATCTGAACCAAATATGACCTGTTTCACACCCCGCTAGTAGCTAGCTATTTTGGTGCCATGCATAGAGTGGTGGGGAAGGGGTGTGCTATTGAGCACTGTAGACTGGGTGGGGAACCATCTTACCTGCCGTGGCATGGACACACCACATTCCACCTGTTGCTGCTGCTGTGATTTGAGCTTGGGCTTCCATGGCTGGCTGCAGCAGTGCCTTCAGTGTGAGCTCCCTGGAGGCCGCCATTTTGTTACTGTCATCTAAATCAGTGCATAGGGATAGTGCCTTGCTTGCCCATGGATTCTTATGCTACTGAGACTAGACATAATATTAATAGTAGAAGTCACTAATCAGAGGCTTAATGAAAGAAGGTGGAGGGGGTAGAATGTTGGTTTTGGATTTAAGAGACTTGAGTTAATTGCTTGCTGTTTTCTAGCATTCCTGTATAACCTTGTGAAAAGTCACCTAAATTGTGTCTGTACAGTTAACTTGCCATACCCAGCAGTGATGAGTCCAGGCCTGCTGTGGTGTTTCTAAAATAGAAGTAGTATGGCCATATTTTTGCAGGACCCTAAGTAGTCTGGATAAACTGCGGGAAGGCTAACTATCGTTGTGGGAATAAAAAGACTAGTTTTCCCCCCTCCCCCCATGCTGATTAGGCAGCCCAAAAGGCTGCTCCAATGTATCTACACCGATGTTGATTTAGGACGCCATGTAAGCAAAATACATTGGTCAATTGAGGGTGTCTTTGTACAATACGGTAAGTTTTTGTAGCTCTCATGATTTTGCAACTCCATTATAAAATCCCAAACTCTTTACAATCAGGCAGGTGAACATCTATCATTTTAGGTGCCTGCTCCCTGGCAAGCTGAGATTTTAAAGAGGGCATCAGCTGGTCCCAGAGCATGCCCCTCATGTTATAACAATTTACATTTACTTCATCACTTAGGCACAGATACAAATCTCCAGAGGATCTTGTTGCCTGCCTGTGGGCTCAGTGGACAATACTATGCCTATGGATCCAAACCACAGGTCTCAGGACCTGTAGGGGAAAAAAAAAATACTAAAAATAAAGTTCTGGCTCCCCAGTGGGAGCCAGAAGTCCTCCCAGCCATGCAGCCTGTCCCAGGGAAGTGCAGAGGGAGGCTGCTGGCGCAAAGGTGAGCAGGCAAGGTAATTGTCGCCCTTGCCCCTTGCTGCTGATTGGCTGAGAGGGCTGGCTGCCTGTTGTACAGTCCTTCCCCTCTCCAATCAGCAGTGAGGAGCGCAGCTGCATAACATACAGCCCTAGAAGGGCAGGGCTACTGGGGCTCCTTGGCCAATGAGAGGTGTAAGGGGACCCTGGTCTTGATAAGCCCTCAAAAATAGCAGCTGGCCCTGTGATATGCCTGCAACATTAGCAGGCTGCCTCCTTGATTTGTGTAGACCCCTATTCATATGTGCCCTACCCAGTATGCAGGGCTCAGTGGCTTACCAGGCCTTGCTTGCCCATCTTTTCCTCCCTTCCTCTCTCTCTTATTTTCAAACCTCTGGTGAGGCAGAAGGTGTGACAGTGACCAAAAGGAGTTACTACCTTTTATTTTTCAGCACCAATCCAGACATTTCATGGCTACATCTGCACCAAATGCTAAGTTCTGATCAAAGTTGTTGCCAAAGCTAACTTCAAATAGTTGATATTTGTAGCCTGCTATGTACTGGATCATGTGTGTTCTATGCAAAGAAATAGCATATGGATAATGCATACAAATAAAGGACTGATCTAAATTTGTACAACTAACCTTAATCCTGGGTTTTTGCTTTTTGGGGTTTTTTTAACCTTTTTTTTTTTGTTTCATATGGACAATAGTGTAACTTGCATGGGGCAACTGGGGTAGCAGCTGTAGCCACTGACTTGGGCTTGGGGGTAGGGGAGGGATGTAAAAAACAGCTGCTGCAGCTGCACTGTCATCTTTGCAGCATGGTGACAGCTAGAAGTCACTGCTGCCTCTGTTTATTGCAGCTGCCTCAGGGGGTCAGCTGACTTCTTACGGGTCTGTCCACAGTGGCATAGATGAAGATGCAGCACCCTATGCAGCAAGAGCCACAAGGTCAAGACATCCAAGAGTGTAATGTGTGATTGTCAATACTTCACTATAGATTTGAGAAAAAATTCTAGAAACATTTTTGCAACACTTTAATTGGGCAGGTAAAGGAATAAGCAAAGAACAGTACAAAGAGGTATAAGAAAGGGATTATCAGATATAATTTTACCCAACCAGTTCAATGCCTTAAGAGTATCCAAAGTAGTAGTTTTTTGGTTTTTGTTTTGGGTCTCATTTACTCTTGTGACTCATCATAGGGCATTTTTTCTTATTAGGTGTTTGGCGGTGGTCATGTGTGCAAGGGACAGGAGTAGTAGTTTGTTGCAATCATAAAGGACTGGATTCAGTAACCTAGGAGGTCCCTTCCAGTCCTACATTCCTGACAGATTGCATGCCAATTGGTGCACATATGACACAATGCTACACACAAAATAAAACTCCAAATTAGTTTAAATGCTCATTGACAAAGTAAGTATTGTGAAAATAATCCAGTACATTATAAATACATTTTCTTGTTAGTTTAATGTTCACATTGTTGTGCTAATCAAATATGGGACCCCTAGTAACTGAATAACAGCATGCATTCTGAAATATTTATACTTTGCTTTCAATTACTGTTACCCAAATCATTAATTAGAAGAACAGAAAGATAACAGTACACTTTCTGGAAGGTTTATCTTCCCCATTTCTCTCACAGTTAAATGTCCACTGGTAAGCCCCTGTGGAAGAAGGAGGCTTTTCAGTCTGCTCAGAAACATTTAATCCTACTATCATCATCTAATTAACAGGAATGGGAGTCTCCATGCTGCAGGCACAGACACTAACACAAGTCTGAGGAGCCACTGTGTAGACATCAATGAACATTTTATTAAATTACACAGTTTTCTAAGCAGGCACAGTCTCTCAATGCCCCAATTCTTCATGCTTTAGTGAACTGTCTCTGCTCTCTGAAGCTGTAAGGTTTCAGTGTGAACTGAAGATATAAACTCTTGATGAGATTATGACAAGTTTTTAGATATTTGGCATGCTTCTCTGCTCCTTCTATTTCTCTGATAAGGAGGATAGTTGGCTGGCAGGTGAAAGCATTAGAAGTACAGACTTGGAGCCTTAAAATGTCGTCTGTTCTCAAAGAAAAGTATTTTTTTTACAAGAGTATTGTTACTCATTATAATTCACTCTGGTCAGAGAATCCTCCTCTACCCTCCCACGCACCAGGGCAGGGGGAAAGAACATTAAGTCCCAACGACTGTAAGTCTCATCATCTGTCTCAATTGAGGTTCCTGGTAGTATTTAAAACATTTTATAAATCTTTTTGTTAGCAGAAAATCAAAATGTATCTAGAAGTTTGGAACAAACCTTTTAGGCTCCAATATGCTTTAATGAAATAGAGTAAGAGGAAAATAAATGCAGTGGTACCAGTATTTCTACAATTTCTCTGGCACATTGTTTTCCCCCCACAATTCAGCATTACAGTACATTTCAATAATCCAATATCATAATTTGAATACCCTCATTGATTACAATTGTTCATACAGCGTGTGAACATCATGGCTGCTAACAATTTGGGAAACAGTGTTGGACGTTCGCATAACTATTCATCATACTATATTTTTTCTCCTGTACTTGCATTTTTTGTTTCTCAAATAAAATTTAGTTTGTAAAACAGAGTCAGGCAGCATGCACAACATTATGTTTATTTTGACATTTCATTGGCTGCAACATTAAAGTGACAATGGTTCATTAAAAATATTGAATTTATAAATTCCTACTAGCTTCTACAAACCTTCCTGAAATTTTGCATACCATTTCTCATCACAGACCTGATAATCACAGTTCTGCTATCTTGTTTATAGTGTGTTGATCCTTTTCTTGGGATATTTGCTAAACAATTAGAAAAGCCATTTTAAAATTGTGATGGTCTTTCCACCCTGTCCCCCAACCTTTTCTTTTCCTTAAAGCAATGACATCAACTGCCTATCTCTTTTTTGCTCTCTTTTTTTTCACTATTTCTTTAGACATATTTTTTTTTTTTTGTGGGAGGGAAGAAACTAGTGTATGTATATTAATCAATGTTTTAAAAAAAGATAGACATTTATGGCTTTCAAGATAGCAAAATTTAAACCATCAGTATTGTAAACACTCACCTACGAGCTTTAACAAGGCATAATAACAAGTTGTGTGTCTTAGGGAGAACCCTTCCAGAGAGTGGGCAGGGGGAGGTGCTGAACACCAGAAAGAGAGGGTGGGGAGAGAGTCTTACCTACCCTGAGGACTCAAACACCCTGATCTCTGCCATCGCTTTGCTGTATGTCTATCTTAGCTGCTGCTGTTAGAGTGGCATGGTATCCCCACATCAGGCTGCTGCTCCTATTTTCTCTGCTGTGGCACTGATCCTTTGGAGGCTGCCATTCCACTACCCACTGTAAGTTGGCACCCAGGGCTGATGTCTTGTTTGCCTACCTGTAGTTATGCTACTGAAACATAGGGAAGAATTCTGTTTCACTTAGGTGGACAACTGAAGTACAGCTTGTGACTAACTGATTTATCTAAAGTTTAGAAGGGATTGTATTATCCTCTTTGAGTTTGCAGATTCCTGCCCATTATAGGAATAGGGAGATATCCGTATGATGCTATTTCTATAATGAGGGCACTTAGCAGAGTGGCTAACAGAACCACTCCTACACTTTAGTCAGGTAATTCAGAGTTGGTCTGAAACTGCACTATGGTTGTTGACTAGGTGAAATAGAGGGACACTATGGGCAAATTCTCTTTTAAGGTTTTGTTGCTGTGATAGGTTCTGGGATAAGCCAGAAGAAATGAGGCAAAGAGAGGGGCAGAAAAACTTGGAAGAGAAATACTTTAGGAGTGTGAATTACTTTAGGAAGGGGATCTGAGGGAAAGACCATGAAAGAATAGCATGGAACTGGGAAAGACAGAAAAACAACTGTGGGAAATGATGGCTAGAGGAAGGACTTCATAAAATATTATTCTGAGGGCTTTAGGAGGAGTCAGAGAGGATGATGGAGGGAGGTTAGAAAGAAACAGCATTTGTGAGAGAACTGAAGAAAGCAAAAAAGTAGATCATGGAAAGGTGGAATGTACCGGGAGAAAATAGACTGAAGAAAAGTGGAGAGGTTTTGGAAGAAATGGCTGAACAGTACTAGAAGTATATACAAGGGCAAATGTAGGAGTTTCCAGGTGTGGTTGACAGCGGTCAGAGGGGATGGGAAGGGAATGAATGGCAGCCAGGATGCAAACAATGTACAGAATTATTGTGAAATCCCTACTTATTGTAAAAGGACTCATTTCCAGTCAGTGAAGTATTGTGGGTCTCCAGTGTCCGGGGGCCAATGCTTGCACTTGCACCCCCCCCCCCAACCTTCTCATAGAAGTACTTAAAGTCACGTCGCATGATTAAAAACTCTGAAGCATCCAGTCAGCACCCCCCCTTCCCCTTCCACCACTGTTTCCAGTATTTGCTTACCAATTTCTTGTTCTGAGTGCATCACAAATTTTTGCAAAGATAAGGTAGCATCATAGTGAATGATAGAAGATTATGATTAGGAAGGACAGACTGGATCCATTGATTATCCATTTAATATGTATTTGATATATTTATGTGAAATTTTAGAATTTTTGCTATGTGATGCACAATTTTTGCTATTTGATGCACCCTAGCCTTTCAGAAACCTTTGATACATTCTTCTGGTGGTCATCCAGACCTTGGCATGCTCTTTTGCCCCCAAACCAGGTCAACTCCTTGGCTTATGGTGCCTCAGCCTTACCTATCTTGTGCAGGCCTTGCTGGCCCTTAGCAAAAGGGAATTTGCTAGATAGCAGGATCACACCCTTGTCTGGTCATGAACTTGGAAAAGATGGATCTCCTTTCTGTAGAATGAAGAAGCTTGTATGGGCAAAATATTCTAGTATCATGAGTGTCACTAACATCAAGTGGTTTATTACATCATAACAAGGGGCATATCCAGACAAGCATGATCATGCAGTATGTGACACTAGTGCCACATATCACACAGTCTGGTGTTCTCCACACTGTAAGGGCATGTTGCCCGAGCATGCACTGTACTGGCTTCTTTTTTTTTTTTTCTGTGGGTTTTTTTTGGATATCCAGGGGTAAAAAAAAACGAGGAAAAAAGCCCTGGTGCAATGAATTCTTGGCCAGTGTGCGTTGCTGAAAAGTGGAGCTGGGCCGCTCGGAGCCACGGTGTGGCTGCTGGCCAGACTCCGTATGGCAGAATCATGGATGCAGCCTCGGGAACGCCACAGGATCCTAGATAACACTTATGCCAGCCCAGTGCTGGCCCCAGCCTCCCCTACACCACCCGGGGCAACTTGCCACATGCCAAAGCACGCATGGCATGGGTGTTCCCTGTGGACAAGTAGTGGTGGAACAAGGTGCATTGCCACTGCTTGTCCCTGGGGATCCAAACGCATGTCTGGATGTGCTCAAGAGGGCTTTATTATATATAAAACCCCTAAAAACAAGAACAAACATAAGAGATCAGTAATCATATAGTGAGATACAGGCAGAGATTTAAAAGTAAACAAAACAAAATATCAGAGCAGTAGCCTGTTCTTACCCTGCACCTTAAAGCCAAGGATTTAATCCCTAGTCAGCTTCAATGAGTTAAAAACAGACCCTGACTATGACTTTTCTATCAGGACCTCCTTCAGTTTCCTCTGTCAGCTTCTTTAATTATCTTACATTGCTCAGGCTAAGGGACTTCAGCCTGTTTCCTGGGAAGATAGAAGAAAAGCCATGCTCTTCAGGCAGGCTTAAGTGCAGTTGCATATCTGGCCATTCACATATTCTACATCTTTGATTATAGTGGGGGTTCACACTATGTCACTATGGCTTCCTGCTTCCCAAAGGTGCATGTTTACTTAAGCAGAAATATTTCATGATCCAAGTTAAGACCAGGGTCATATGTGCCTCCTTTCAGACATGGAGATTTACTAATTCAATATATGGTCATTCTATTTCAAGAACATTTCCTTTTCAAATGTAAATTCACCATTGTCAGGTCCTAGTCTGGCTCCCATGGCTTAGAAAATGTAGGCAAGGGTGATGAGTCAACCAACCTGCCAGGTGCTAATACTCAGTGATTAGTTTTTCTAAGTGTGAACCACCTCACTAAAACAGCCCTGAGTATAACATATATATCGAAATTACATTGATATCAGATACTAACCCAGTTTCACTCTAGCTACAAATAGGAGAAAATCTAATTTAGGAGAATATCCATGCATGGCACAGAGTGAAGCCAAAAGGCAATTTGTTTTGAAGTGCATCAGTGACATTATACAAAAGTGAATGGTACTAATCATAACACTTTGACTAAAGAATATACAGTTTAAAGAGTAAGATGACCTACCTCTCTCAAAAATACTACATTTTCTTGACCTAAGTACAACCAGCTGCTGTACTACTGCTCTGTATTTTATTTTCCTTACAATTTTTCTCTGTTTGATTTTTTTTTTTTAATTTGTCTCTGAAGTGAAACATAAGGCCCAAAATGTTTCAGGGCCTTGTTACGCAGCAGTTTTGGGCAGCTCCTGGAGCTTTTAGTATCTGGGTTGTCTGTACACACATTAACACAGGGGTGGGCAAAATCCAGCTTGTGGGCTGGCAGTGGACTCCATTTCCCATCAGCCCCTGCCCAGATAGTTGGGGCCAGTCTCCATGGAGATCCCAGCCACACCTGTGCTGTGATATCACTAGGCTAGGGTTGCCATGGAGACCGGCCCCAGCTGTGCTGGCAGGGTATGTGGCAGGGCAGGGCAGGGTGCTGCTCCAGAGCCACTGGCATCTTGTGGTGGGGGCAGCTTTGTCTGGGGCCAGGGCAGAGCTGTGATCTGCAGCCTGCACTCTCTGGGTAGGGGTATTCAGGCAGCAGATCACAGCTCTGCCCCAGCTCAGAACCAGGATGTTACTGCTGCAAGAAGCCAGGGCAGATCCATAATCTGCTGCCTGCATGCCCCTGCCCACAGCATGCAGGCTGCATATCACAGCTCAGCCCTGCTCCCAGACCAAGATGCCCCACCACAAGATCTCTGTGGCTCCAGAACAGCCCCATGCTCTGTCCTGCTGTATGCCCTGCCAGTGTGGCTAGGGCCCATCTCTATGGCAACCCCAGCCTTGCACCATCACAAGTGAGGTTGGGGTCTCCATGGAGACCAGCCCCAGCCATCTGGGCAGGGGCTGCTGGGAAATGGAGTCTGGCTGCTGTCTGGATCTGCCATTTTGCCCACCCCTGGCTTAACACCTGAAACTAGTTTTAAGTATGCATTGGGCAGGTCAAAGTAACTCCACACCAGGCAGGATTACCTCTGATCCCTGTTACCTAGCTTGTGTTACACTGAGGTGTAGCCACTGTAGGCTACATCCCATTCATCTCCCTCCCACACTGGTTTTTGCTGGACTGAACATATAACTGCTCCTATCTCAACCTAGTACTGACACCGATCACCATTTGTACAGCTCACAGTGCAATATAGAACAGGACCCTTAGTTGGAGAGAAACTTTCATTTTGAGTCAAGTAGTTTGAAATAGAGAAAAGCAGGATCACTATCACTGATCAAATATATATTTTTTAAACAAAGTGTTTTTATTTCTGTTTGTTACCAAAACACACAGACATTGATTACATTTCTAAGTGGGTGAGAAGCTATACATATGACAGAATTATTTAGTTCAAAGATTCAGATATCTATTTTTACAAATTTGTGTTGTAAATTAGCAATCAAGATATGCTCGGAACACTGTATATTATATAGGCATCTAATACATTTTGCAAAATAGCTGTTTTATTGACATTTTTTATTAGTTCCATAGTATAGAACTAGAAGTATATGGAGATTTAGACACTTTTTCTAGTATATGGCTACATCTACACAAGATTCTGACTACACAATCATTACTGCGCAGTCATTTAGCATTTGTTTCAGTCATTTAATACTTGTATAAACAAGTACTAAATGACTATGCAGAACTCTGGTTACTGCACATTAGAATTGCTGAACAGCATTTTTGTGATGCTGAATGCGCAGTGGCTTGTAACTATTGTGGAGTAGTTATATCATGCTTTCTGGCAACGCTACTTGCATTTGTAACCAGCTACTGCACAGTCAGTGTCTCATGTTTACATGGCCTATAACTAGTAAAATGAAAAATTCTAAACTGTAATGCACTTAATTATAAGAATGGAATCCACTCAGGGTTGATCATTGGAAAGAAAAGTTCGCTTCCCTACCCTTTCAAGAATTCTTGATTCAGTGTTTGCTAGACACCTGTTTGTGAGGGACAAATTTGCATTAAGGGGAGGGGAGGCACAAATATTTTGTTTGGAAAAGCCAACTTTTGTGCATTCAGAATTCGTTAGACAAGTGGGCACTTCATTATGTTGTAGTCTAGAGAATATGAAATATTTTGCTTTTCCTACTTCCCATTTTTATTCTTCTTAAACATCTGACAAAAGAAGTTAAAGTACCTAAATTAACTATGAGGCAAGAGTGTTTTATATTTTCTATTGGACCTTTAAAAAAAAAATCAAATTTCACTGTGTAGTAAAACATGAATCCTAAAATGTCTGACCTGTGTAGAAAGTTTTTGCGCCATAACACCACTCTAATACCACCAAGTTAATAATGAATAAAGCTTTTCTTTCACTAATCCTCTTGTTCTCAACCTTCTTAGACTGTAGACACCACTTGGAAAATGACAGCTTTTGGCTTTCCCATGTTTTTAACTACAGCAAAATAATACACAAATTCTTCTGTTGCAAAGAATTCAGAGAGAGCACAACAGGTCAGAATGTTTTTGATACTGTGGATTCTTATTCAAAATCTCTTGGTTTGTCTTTTGAATCATGTGTATGCATTTGTACACCTAACAGTGCTAATACTGTATAGTGCCCCATGGCACCATGAAAAAGATCTCACGGCACCATAGTTGAGAATCACTGGGTTAATGGAAAGATGAACCATTTGTATGTCTAGTTATTCCCCCATATTCACTCTGCTAAAGGCTAGATGTAAGAACTAGTATTTTAGAATCAGGCCTAAGAATTTAGAATTCACTTACTCTACTACAAATTAAGGGTTAATGTATTATTACCACACCAGTTTAAAGTTACTATGAGAACAATGTCTATTTCAGTGTTTCTCACCTTCCAGTCTACAGCTGGATTTGGCCCACAGAGCCAAAACCACACATTCAGAAATGTGGTGGTTGTAGAGCAATTGGTGTGTTAACTGGCAAATTAACTGGATCTATGGAGAACCCTGTGCAGCAGGTGACATGACTCTCTGTACCAGATTGGGCTGGCATGTGGTGGTGGTCCATGGCCAAATCTAGGTCACAGGGTCAGTCCATGGTGGATCTAGCACATGAGGTCAATCTATGGCTGGATCTGGCATGAGGGTCAGCCCCATGTATTGGATCCAGCCTGTGGACTGGCCTTTCACCATACATCCAGCCTGCAAGGCTGAACAGGTTAGGCTCACCTGGTTTATCCCATTATAGCCAATAATAAAATGGAAATTTACTCTTCTTAAACAAACAAACCAAAATCCCCCAAACAAATTAAAAAAAAACAACAAACCCCTCTCACACCATTTAGGATAATTTATCACAGGACATTTCTGTGATATTTTGTGGGCACGTCTACTTATGCAAGTAATGTGTCTGAATTTTCTGTGCAGAAAATTCAAGTGTATTAAGCTGCACCCCTGCATGTATCTGAACCTGTATCCATCAGGAGCAAATTTATTCCCAACCGGAGCAGTTCAGTATAGGACTGCTCCTGCCCTGTTCTGCCCCCCTGCAACAACCAGGGGGAGATCCAGGCTTTACCCGGTGCCAGTTTACGACTGGCAAGGGGGGCACAGGGTCTGGTTCCAATTTTCATCATGTGGGAGAGAGCTATTTCATTTTCTGGGCAGGATGCTGCCTTCCAGCCACATGGAAATGGTGGCTGGGAGATCATGTGGCCAGGAGGTAGCTGTCCAGTAGCCAGGACGGCTGTCCTAGCCCCATGGAGATTGGAATGAGTCCCGATCTCTACAGGGCTGGCAGGCAGTATCCTACCAAGCTGGCACAGCTCTCTCTGCCCCCTGTGGCCTCCTGCTGCCTAGGCTAACCAGAAACATTTAGCTCCCAGTCAGCATCTACACATGCACTTCAACACATTAGCTTAATGTGCTGATTTTTATTACCTGTATCGTCAGGTACTAGAAAACAGTACATTAGACTAATATATTGCACAGTAATTGCTGTATATGTGTAGATGGTGATGCTTTACTGCACTTTAAATTAGTCTAATGTGGAGTAAAGCATCTTGTGTAAATGTATCCTGTATATATCATTTATTCTTCTACTGATGCCATGCAGGAAGAAGCATGTGAGGATTGAACTATAATTTAAAAGAGGCATAATTTAAAGTTTCATTTGAAAAGTTTTAAATTTAAAAATCAGTTCAAGTTTGATGGTCGAGTTTGGGATAAAACATCTAGGTCACTTACTATTTTAACTGAACTCTTAGTGCCTGTCTCTATTGGTAATCATGTGAGAGGGGTCATTCTACTTCAATATCCAAGCCAAATAAATTTAGATAAGCTTTTGATCTGTGCATCAGTTATTAATTTAAATACAATTCTGTTGACTCACTGAGGCAAGTGATGCTTTAATGCATAGCAATGCCAGGGAGATAGGAGTAAATCCCTGGGGAGAGAGAGAGAGAGAGAGAGAGAGAGAGAGAGAGAGAGAGAGAATTAAAGTTTTAAACTGAGAAATCTTAGGAGCAGACAAACCCATAAAAGACTGGACTGAACATTTTAGTATCTTCTTTATTTGGAAGAGAATAAACACCTCTTCCACTGTCTACAGAGGCAGTGAACTGAGTCTGAAATGCAACAGATCAGTTCTGTTCTGGTTTGGCTTTATTAACAAAGTCCTTAAAAGCATGGAACACTTTGGTGATAAGAAGGCTATTCATTAGGAAAAAAATAATATATATATAAATGTGCACACTTATTTTTCACACAAATCTCACAGGATTAAAATAAATGTTATTACTTATGAATTAGGAAGTGCTGTTGCTTATGAGCTTCACTGACATCAGTATAATCAATACAGGCACAGAATTCAATATCAAATACATATTCTCTATGTTGAGTAAATAATTGTGCTCTTTGTGTGACCTTTAAGGAAGGAACATGTGCTAAGGGTTCTATGTTCTCATTTCCGTCCCTCAGTTTATTTGAAACAGAGAGTAATATAGATTTACTTCTCTTTAAGAGTGACAAGAGTTCATATAAAGTTTCTCAGCTTGATATACTTAAAATGGTTGTAATCAGTTATTTGATAACCTAAATAATGGTATAGTGTAAGGTTGATTTAACAGTTTTACTTGTGGCTGAGATTCATTTTCTTAAATGAAAGTACTCTGAAGATATGTTGAGATAGCCAAGAGTACAACTGGAGTTGTTAAATATTATTGACCATCAGAGTAATTCTAGGAACCAAGAAAGGGTCAAAGAGGCAATCCCACAAAAATAATGCATACTTTAATAGCATATTAATGAAAATATAGATAAGATATAAATGAGCAAACAATACAGGTAAAGCATATGCTTAATGACTTAAATAACTAGGCAAAGGACTCAAATTTGTTAAAATGTGCATTCATATAAAGAAATAAGAATCTTGGTAACATTTGAGAACATTTAATACTAATTTCTTTAACTCCTAAAGTCTTTAAAATCTTCTACTAGGTGGCCAGCCTGTTAGGGAAAAAATACTTCTCATGTAGGATTCAAATTACATTTTAAAACAGCACTTACCATCTGCAGATGGGCTTTTCAACTAGTACCATTGCTTAAGGCTGAAGAGCAAAACTTGGAGGTAAACCCAAATTTTTATACACTATTATCTAGCTCAATTCCAAAAAGCTTACTAAATAAGGCAAAACAAGTTTTAAAATATGGGTGTTTTTACATATGCACTTCATTGGAGCAGAGTCTACAGGCACCTTATATGTTTCTACTCTAGTTGTACTCTTGGTTCTACTCTGCTTAATACTTATATATCAATTTTTGTTGGTTTTGTTTAAAACCAGATCTAACTAGGATAAAACCACTGAATTTACTCTGTGCAACCTTTAGCCTATTTCTTTTACCCTGTCATTCTGGAACTTCCTAAAATTATTCTCAGTTCCCACATTCATTTCTTTTGTGTCTTCTCTTTCCCAAACTTTGGTTAAACAAATGCTTTACCAAATTGCCATGAAGCAGCTTAGGGCCTACTTTCACCTACAAAAGTGGTTCTTAACCAGGGTGAGAACTACTGGTTTTCCACTGGTTTTCACTGGTAACTCCTGGGGTGCTCTGAGATTCATTCAAAGGTGTTGTGGGGTGCCATGCCACACAATGTTAGCACTGTTTGATGTCCAAACATGATTCTTAAGATAAAACCAGGTATTTCAAATAGGAATCAGTAGGTTATAACCATTATGGCCTGTTGTGGTCTGAGTTCTTTGCAAGAGAAAAATTGTGCTAGTACTTTTCTGTAGTCAAAAAAATGAGTCAAAATGAAGAGCTGGTGTTTTTTTTTTTCCCCCAAGGGTACCTCTAGTTAGAGGGAATCTTTAAATCTAAAAATCTAAATAAAAAAGGGGAGGAACCACTGGTCTACAATATGACATAATTCTTGCTAGTAATAATGGTACTACATTTAATCACTTAAGGAAAAGAGGATTCTGTGTGGTTAAGCAACTAAATTTTTCAGCAGAAATTTCATTTTTGGTTTTGTTCAACACAACATTTTCTCCCAATCAAGCTTTTAATTGTATTTTTTAGTTACACTCCAGAAAACACATTGCAGTGATATGTTCTGCTTTGAAGCATACTGTTTCATGCTCAGAGTACCCTATAAATGTTAATCAAGGTTCCATGCTCAGAGAGTTTGTGAGATTGTGATTTACTGTTTCTACCAGTTGTTGATAATAATCAAGGTATTCCCCCCCACCCACAAACACACACTTTGGCATTTACTTCAGGACATATGTATCGCTTGATGGATTTGAGAGGCTATATTAAAGGGCTTCTGGGGTCTCCTCAAACAAAGGAATAGATCTTAGAGGAAAGGCTCATGAAATAATTTGAATAGCCAGTTTTATTTAAAATCATTCAATGTTGTAAATAAATAGTAAAGAAAAAAGTATTTCCAAATGTATTCTGAAGACATTTACTTAAAAAAAAAAAGGTTAAATTTTGTTGGATTCCATCTAACTATTCCACCAGGCTTTAAGCATATTTCCCATATATTTCCAGTTGCACTCGTTGTAAAAAAGAACAGAATTAGAAGATGGTAACAAATTCAGTTTGTTCCATCACTAATTAAGCTTTGATGAAGAAACATAACATTCAGTGAGCTATAGTGTATAGTATAGTGCTTGGTACTTTCTCTTTTCAGTGTCCTTCATATTCTTCTATCTCTCCCTAATCTAATTGTCCTCTTTTCTTGTAAAGTTATTCATATAATGACATTTTCACTACTTGTTGCAGTATGGAAGGGTTGAGTTTTCTTTCTTTCAGGCCACTTTCACACTTTTATTACATTTAAAAGAGCAAAGCAAAATCAGACATAAGTCTTTGGGAATACAGGGTAAGGATGGTAAGCCCTCCTATGTAAATCCATTAAGCAGCCTGGCCTGCACAGTCTATGCACATTAGCTAGCTTTGTAACTTTAACAAATTCCATCTGAGCTTTCATTCCACTGACCTAATTTAACAAGAAGGAAATTCACTAGCAACCCCTAACACTAAAGTACCATATTATTTCCCAAGAGGAATTTAACATGTCTACATCAAATAGTAATGTGGAATAGTGAAATATACATACTTATGAAAACAAAGGAAGAAAGAGAAATAGAGTTAAAAAGAGGAAGAATACTATGCTCTTTTTTACAAAAGTAATCCAGTAATGTTCCATCTGGGTGAGGGAAAAAAAGGTCTACGAGCTAAGTCCAGTTCCTGCAGGTGCATATGCAACCCAAGTGACTTGAGGAAAATATGGATTTCTCTAAAAGCAGGGTGTCCTCCTCCTACTTAAAAAGACCCTCCCCCCCCCCCCCAAAAAAAAAAAAAAAAAGCTATGCAAATGTGTTAGGTACTTCCTGGGGGGAAAAAAAGCAAAAACAAGATACCTGTCCCACCACATACTCAAGTGTATACCTTTTCCTGCATCCTTTCCTGCTATGTATATCTTTTCTTGCATCTTTTCCTGCCATTCTTTGTTCTTTGAGTGAGGTAATACTGCAATTGTATGTTGTTATTTGGCAGTCGAATGTGCATGCTCATTTTGGGAAAGTTTGGCACATGCAAAGAAGATAGTGTGCTGAATGGAAGTTGCAGGTAAAGTATTGGAAAGTTTAAACCAACAAATGCCAGTAGTCTCCTTATAGTTGCCAAAATTACCCCACTATACATCAGGGGACCCCAACAAATTGAAGACATCCACTACTTGGCCACATTGTGTCTCCCAGTAGACTAAAATCATGGAAAAGTTTCCTCTCTGCAAAGCAGAGCCGCTGGATGAAACACCAAAGCCACACAAATAAAAATGTGGCAGACAGTTACAAATGACCCAGGTTGGTAAACTAAAGTTAACATGTAATTGTGGACATACTCCAACAACACAAATACCATGTACAAATGTGGAGGAAACTTTCAAATTTCAGGGAGGACCTCACTAAGGCTACAGATTGATCAATAGTGTGTGCCTTTTTCTGGACCCAAATTTGAACATGGTGACAGGACATGAGAAGAAGATTCTTTATTCTATAAGTACTCCTTTCTCATACAAGTAACATGTGCTGGGCCTGGTTGAATACTATTATAATGGAGTACTCTTTAATTCTCATTTTGTTGTATTCATCACCATAACACATCCTTTTTAGTCAAGGATGACAGTCCTCAGTTGGCAGGGGCATAAAAATAATGTGGTAAGTGTGCAAGGGACTGAAAAGTCCAGTGTGTGTGAAGCAGTCTCTTTCATATGTCTCATATTTCCCTCTTAACCAGTTTGTTGCTGCTGTCTTTTTTACATTACATATAAAGGAACCTCATCTATTTTAGCCTTCTGCTTAAGGTAGGATTATGCCTGACTAAACCATCCCAGGCAAGTGCCTGTCTAACCAGCTGTTGAAAATTTTCAAGCATGGCCATTTCACAGTTTCTGTAAGTAATGTGTTTCAATGCCTGACCACACTTACAGTAAGAAAGTTCCTCCTAATCTTCAACCTAAATTTTCCCTGCTGCAGCTTGTGGCCATTGCTTCTTTTCCTGTCCTTTATAACCATAGGCACTAACTTTTTTTTTGCCAGTGACTGCTTGCAGACTTAAAAAAAACCCAAACCCCCCCCCCCCCCAAAAGTGGCACTTTATTTTAAACTCAGCATGTTCCTGCCGTTAAGTCCCACACTTGCTCAGAGGAGACAACGCATTACTACAACCCAGCTGGCCTGATATCTGTAAAGATTGGGTGCATTATTGGGCCTTTTTGGTACTTTTATCTAATAGCTGATGGAATCACCACCAGCGCTGAACAGAGCAGAAGAGTCACTTTCCTTGAGTTGCAAGTTGATACAACCCAGTATGCTGTTGGCTTTTTTTGCAACAAGAGCACACTGCTGGTTCACATTCAGTTTGTGGTCTACAGTAACTCTCAGTCTTCTCTGCAGTAGTACAGCCTAGCCAGTCATTTCCCAGTCTATTTGTGCATGAAATTCTCTCCTAAGTGCAGGACTTTGCACTTTCCCTTATTGAATCTCATGTAATTGATTGGGGATCACATCTATCCAAGTCATTCTTAGTCCTTGCCCTACTCTCTGGAGTATCTGCAACTCTTCCCAACACGATGTCATCTGTAAACTTCCTAAGCATGCACTCCATCCCATTGTCTAAATCATTCATGAAGATACTAAACAATGCTGAACCAAGGACAGACCCCTAGAGAACTCCACCCCAAACCCCCTCCCAACTAGACATTGGGTTATTGATGACTACTGTAATGATCCAACTAGTTGTACATCCATATTACAGTACTTTTGGCTAGTCTGTATTTTCTTAAGTTAGTAAGAATGCTGTTACAGATGGCTTCAAAAGCCTTACAAAAGTTAAAGTATATCATATTCATTGCTCTCCCACAATCCATGGATCCTGTCATCTTGTAATAGAAGGAAATCAGTTTGGCCAGGCATGAGTTGCTCTTGGTGAATTCATCTTGGCTGCTCCTGAGCATCTTGTTTTTCTCTCAGTGCTTCACAGCAAATTCCCTGCAGACCTGCTTCAAAATCTTTTTAGGTATCAAAGTCAGGTCAAGTTCCCCAAATCCTCCATCTCCCCTTTATTACAGAAGAGAGCTCAATGTTGGCCTTTTCCAAGCATCCAGGTCCTCACTTATCCTCCACGAGTGGCTCTGAAGCCAATTTCTTCAGTATTCCACATTGTACCCCAACCCACGTAGGCAACCTGAACACATCTAGTTTTTCTAAGTGATCTCTCACCTGGGCCATTTTTCTCTTTCCCTAGCTTTACTACCCACTGCACTTGTTACTTAGTAGCTGCCCTTGTTTGTGAAGACAGAATAAAAAAGGCATAAAATACATCATCCTTCTCTACATCACGCATAACTAGATTGCTTTCTCCATTCCGTAAGGGACTTTGGATTTCTCTGATCTTCCTCCTACTTTTACCTACTTGTAAAATCCTTGTTATTACCTTTTATGTCTCTTGCCAGTTGCATCTCAAATTGTTCTGTTGCCTTTTATATATATATATAATCTTTTCCTTTATATATTGCCTTTATACATGGGGTAACTTCACCTTTTTCCCCTTCCTATCCTTTGTGAACAAGTTATACTCATCCATGGCCAAATTCATCATGCAAATTAACCTACCATGTCTCTTTAATTCCAATAACATCATAATTTTGTGCTTGTACTAGACCCTTCAATTCTCCCTGTTCCTTCCCTGTACTTCTTGCATTAGTATATAAATGTTTCAGGTATCTTATTGGCTGCCCTATTATCTCCCAGAGAATGTTGCTTCAAAATTGCTTCACCTTAATAATTTTTAATCCGGGTCCTCAGTCGCTTTACTTTCCTCTGGGCTTTTGTCTCCATCCTCCAGTAAACCTTGTTTAAAGCTCTAGTTTAAAGAGCCTAAAGTACTGTCACAGTTCAAAATAACCCTTGATTATATTTCCCTTGTTACACTGGTGGTTCTTCTAGTCAAGGGCTCTAAGTGATCAACTGGTTTGTTGCTTTACACCAGGCAATACGTAAAAAAAATCCTTAACATGCTTCCCAGGGCAGCCATACTTCCTTCTGCCAAAGTATAGGTCACTGTGACTGGTTAATTATAGGCATTTTTTCTGTATAACCAACCAAATAAGATGACTCTTCATAATTAATGTTTTATACTCATGCAGTTGGCATGCTGTGAAACTTCAGCATTTAATACTCAATCATGTCAATAGCAAGAAACATAAGTGTATCTTGTGCAATCTCTTTAGCTGCTGGATGTGTCCTATGTATACCACATTAGTTTCGTGTCAGTATAGCAGAGTCTTCAGTATTGGTGTCCTGTAGCCCTTCACCTTAGCCAGGCTGAGCAGTCTTGTGCTGAAGCTGCTGGCTGCAGCTGTCAAGAGTGTAGGATTCGGGTGGGAGGGCAGAGGGAGGGAGCCCCCACCACCAGCTGGACCCAACCCAACCCCCACTCCAAGATCTGATCCAGAAATCTGGGGGGGGGGAGGGAGGGGAGAGGTTTGAATGGCAGGAGGACTCCCCCCAATCCCCTTAACAGATGCAGCTTAAGATGGTCTGGCTCAGGTTTTGACCATGCTGGGAACTGAGGGTGGAGAGAGAGAGAGTCCCTGCCACATGGACCCGACCCATTGAGTCCCTGCCACATGGACCTGACCCGCCTCCCTCAACACCTGACTCAACAAGCTGAAGGGGGCCTATGTAGCATAGCACAAGGGCTTTCTTCCTCCTCTCTCACCACCCAGACACTGCTGACAGTTGCCAGCTTGCAGGAGGCAGGACTTGGGAGAGGGACCACTCTAGCAGCCTGTGGGGGGTGCTCCTGTATGCCTCACCTGTTGGCCTTGGCCAGTGCAGGCAGGATCCGAGCCTTCCCTCCAGAACAGTGAATGTCTGTTCAGTTTGCTTGTGCTCTTACTTACAGCACTTTAAGTAAAGCACAGTAATTAGAGTGCTTCCACCGGGGGTGGGGTGGGGTTTGAACATCTGTGTTTAGCTGTGGATGACAGTATTCAACATTGGATAAAACCTACCATGCTGCCTTTGGACATCTCTAAAATCATGTTTTTAGTGAGCATGACATCAGGACCCAAACCAAATTTTCTGTTCCTGGCTGTTGTCATTCCTACCTTGCTATATGGGTGTGAAACTGGTAAAATGTACTAGAAATGCATGTAAGCTTTGGAACATTACTATAAGCAATATCTTTGATAAATTCTACATATCAGTTGGAAGAGCAGAAGAACTGCTGCCAATGTTTTGGCTGAAGCAAACTCTAGCAGCATTGATGCCATGTTTATATGGTATATCATAAAGATGCCTAGTCACTGGATCGCAAAAACAGGTCCTCTACTCCCATCTCACCAATGGTCACTGCTCTAGAGGTGGGGAAAAAAAAGAGGTTACCAAAATTGTTAACATCAATGCTTGGGAGACTCAAGCACAGAATCGTCCCCAATGGTGCTATGATGTACAACAAGGTATTGATCTCTTTGAGTAAACTCGCATCACTATGGAGGCAGACAGACAAGAGAAACAAAGGGAGAGAGCTGCAACTTGACATTACCAGAATATACTTCTTTCTCCTTAAATTATTTGCTAGGTCTGCAGTCAAACATGCAGATGCTAGCATACAAAAGTTGCCAGTTAGTTTGTTTGGAAATCTTAGACCCCATTTGTAGTCTAGAGAAAGTATGGTACATCCAAATGTACTTGGAAGTGAAAATGTATTTCAATATCCGCTGTTCACCCTGCCCAATATAGTGGCATAAAGCAACATAAAAGGATTGATTCCAGGATACAAGAAAAGGTTAGATAAAATTTTGTTACAAGAAAAGGTTAGCCAGGTCACCAGTCAGATATGATATTCTGCCAAACCTAACTTCATGGTGCTCTTATGTGGCGATAACAATTACTCAGGACATCCAAGCTTCCCACTGAAGTTCCAGAGTTAGGATGAGTTGACAATGTAAAGCTTTAGTGATTTCAGAGAAGGCCAAGTAGAAATCTTGGTTTTGTTAGTGGCACTTTTCTTGAATTTTGATCAGCTAGGTCTACTGTTCTGAGGATATCTCTGAAACATTTACTATTGGATTTCCCTATCCATAATGTACAGCTGTGAATAGTACAGAAGAATCCAAAGTAGAATCATGTCAGGAGTAGCCAAGAGAGAGATCTGCCAGTGCTTGACTTCTCACTTTTGCC
Organism: Alligator mississippiensis; assembly: GCF_030867095.1. NCBI lineage: Eukaryota > Metazoa > Chordata > Crocodylia > Alligatoridae > Alligator > Alligator mississippiensis. Next base: position 109,032,722 of record NC_081828.1, on the reverse strand, counting down.
ATTATAAAATGAAATAGCAATTGTATTGTTAAAGTCTGTTGTCATTAAAGTTGAAGCAAAACCTCCATTTGATTCAATGGGAGTCCGATCAAGTATTCAAATTATACATCCTGGTAGAAGAGGACATATATCATTTAAGATGTTGTGCTGATTATCAACGACTTAAGATTATATATTGTCCTGGAGAAACTTACTTCATAAATATCTTCAAAATGAAATATTCCATAAAGAATTAAAAGTCATACACTCAACTAGAATTGTTTAGCTAGGAATGGTCCTACCTGGAGCAGGGAGCTGGACTAGAGTATGTCCTGAGGTTTAGAGCAGCCTACTTTAATATGATCCCATAATATTTAAAAGTCACTTTTAAGTTAAGAGATTCCTCACTACCACATCACTTTTGCTTAATATACCAAGGAAGAGAGGGGCAAACAAAAGGGTACAAAATTGACATTTATAATGAGAAATGCCAGTGAATATATGCAAATTTGCTTGTAAATTTTTAGCCTTATATACATCTCTCTTACAGTACAAGTTTTTGGTAAAGTTTTCCAGCCTCCCAAACACTGATAGTGATAAAATACCCTCATGACTGAACCTAGAATCTGAAGGCAAAATTTGGCTCTTGAATTTAATTTGTTCTTGTGGTTGAACCACATGAAATGGCTAGATTTCACATGCTCTCTACCCCATGCTATAAATCACTCCCTTGTGATGAGAAACTTCTTACATACTTGAACTTGAGTGAACCTGACTTGAGTTACGTTGGTAGTGAAATCTCCAAAAAAACAAAACAAAACAAAACAAAACAAAAACAAAAGGAGAATAAAGTTTGGATCTGTATTGAGCTCTTCTTTGAAAAGTTTGAAACATCTAGTGCCTTTTCATCCATGATATAAAGATAGTGAAGTCAACAGAGTTATTTTAAGAATAAATGTAATCAATGTCTTTTTCTTTCTTCTTAACTACTCAAGGATGTGCAACTAATCATGGATACACCTAAAATCTACCTAATAGTACTGCTTGAGGTTCTTTGTCACTATAGAATATACCAATTCTGTATGTGGCAGAACTTTAGCTCTTGCCTATAAATCCTTTTCTTTATTTATAGATTTAGGAATATAAAAGATTTCTGAAGTAAAAAATAAAGAAATATTATGCTACTCACAAAACAAAGAATAAGGTAATTTCATATACTGTCATACTTTAGCAGCAGGAAAAAAACAACAGTATTTCCCATTTTGCATAAATCGGGAACGCTATGAACATATGCGAACAACCTTTCTTTTTCAAGAAATAATGTTCTAGTTCTAGTCACAAAATATAAAGACTACATATATTGCATATGCAATGACTGTCCTATTCCATTTATGATCCTGAAATGGGAGATTTAATATTAGTTGTATTAATATTGTATTTAATATTTTAAGTAATATTTTTATATTGCAGTTTATATCGCTTGGTTACTCAAACAAATCAGCCTGAGTCACATAAAGATTTGCTCTTAAGAATTTGATATTTTCCTGGTTAAACTTTCATGGGAAAGCAAATCAGCTAATGGTTTTAATAATTCAGAGGGCTAAATTAGGATAGGAGTTTCTGTTTGATAATGAGAGAATGCATTGTGATACTCTACCTATATTTGTTTTTACCATGGTGCAGATACCTTAAATACCTTGCTTTTGTGCCACTAAGAAAACTGAAAATGAGGCAAATCAACAAACAACTATTTTCCATTCCCTAACCCTGCCCCGCCCACACAAAAACAAGAACAAAAAATCAAACCAAAAGAGTGCCACACTAAATTTGATAGGAAATGGTTATTTTTTTTTTCTCTCTCTCTGTAGTACTTGTATATAAACAGCTACATTTAAGTACACTGCAAACTAAAGTTTTCCTGGCCTCTCTGTGCCCTGGCATCAGAACAGATGAGGTCTTAGGCCTTTTATCAGTTCTTCTATATTTAAGATTGAGTTTGAATGTTACATTGGTTTATACTGTAAGTACTTCAACCTAGGAAATTTTTATTTTAAAAAGTTTGCTTCTTGTCATGTTGTATTTCTTCTGATGCATATATGATGCTCTCTTTTTGCCATTTAAAGTACCTTGGGGAACAAGTGTTTCATCATTTCTTGGTTTCTAAAACTGCTTTGCATTAGGCTTTCAGGCCTCTTGATAACAAGATTAATAAAACACTGGATTACTTGTAAATCAAATCGGGTGGAAACATTTCAAGTAAAGGCTGCAATATTGAATATGTAAGTGCTAGTGGTATTAATTCCCCAGTCATCTTTAAAGTTCCTAAATTGAAAAGTTTAGGGCAAAAAAACAGCTCACTATATTTTTCCTGTGTTTCTCCTATAACATTTTGAAAGCAGCTACTTAATATATTTGTAGACCTCCCATTAGGTGGGAGTTGTCAGATAACCTTTATAGTCACCACCTCAGCCATTAGTGATGTATGCATGGGAGATAACCACATTTCTTTCTTTGCTATATGGCTTTGCAGCTACAGTCAAATATGATCTGAAGTAAAATATGTTCATAGATTTCTTTGACATTAGGGCTGAATGGGACCTCGGAAGATCATCGAGTCCAGCCCCCTGCCCCAGTGGCAGGAAGTCAGCAGGGGTCATAGGATCCCAGCAAGATAAACATCCAACTTTTTCTTGAAGGTGTTCAAAGTAGGTGCTTGAACCACCTACGGTGGCAGGCTATTCCAGACCTTGGGGGCTCAGACAGTAAAGAAGTTCTTCCTTATGTCTAGCCTGAAACAGTCTTAGAGGAGTTTATGACCGTTTGGCCTTGTCATCCATTAGGGTGCTCTGGTGAACAAACGTTCCCCCAGATCCTGGTGAGCACCCCTTATAAACTTAATTAAAAGTTTTCAACTTATGCTGTGTATTTTTCTGTTTACTTTGAGGATTCGGTGGTTATGAATAGAACAGAAATGACCTACTGGAAACCACTCTGCTTCACTGCCAACTAGAGAGAGACCAAAAGATAAACGATTTACCTTGCAACTTGCTGACTTGTAAGGACAGTCAGCAGTGGAGAGCTATGATAATACAACAAGTCCTAGTTCTGCTGCTGCTCTGGGTATATCTGCCACATCCCTGCTGTACAGAAATGTTCTTCAGAAGGACTACTGAGCACCAGCCAAAAGGCTTTGTGACACGTGCTTCAGGAAGTGATGGGAAGGCGCTTTACCGCCAAAAACGAGGCTGGATGTGGAACCAGTTCTTCTTGCTGGAGGAATATACAGGATCTGATTATCAATATGTTGGCAAGGTAGGTCTGTGTTTTAGTTTGATTCTCTATAATTTTCTTGTGTATTTCCTCTCCTATTTTTCTCAAGCTATTGCTTGTGACTTTTTCTCATAGATTCAAAGAAGGTTTCTAGGCAACTTCACATGTTCTGTTAGAAATCCTAAAAATAATAAGAATGAAAACAGCTGGTTAAATTTACTCAGAAATGTTCGACTAAAACAAGCTAATGTGTATTTTGCAAGTAATTGTGTTTTTTTCTTTTTAACATAATTCCTGCTATAACCTATTCAATTTCCTCTTCTATATCTGAGTCTAGTATTTTACATGTCTAAAAACAAATACATTCTAAAATTGTATCGTATTTTTCTCTTTAACTGTTTCTTGTTTCAAGCAAGTTATTACAGACTCCTTTTTTTGGTTCCTGTGCTCTTTGCATAGAGTCCTTCTAAAAACAAAATGCCCCCTTTCCAACTCTCCCTGTGTCTAAATAAATTGTAGAGGTTGACCTTCATTAAGAGAAGGTGTGAAAGGGAAGATATATGCAGGATGAAATTGTGAACTTAATCTTATTGACACTAAAACAATTTCTATGCTCCCAGATCTAAGCACAGGTTATTAAACTACTTAAACTACTTGTGGGTAGCTTGTTTCAGTCCCATGTGTTTGAAGTCTGTATACTTGCACTGAGGCTGTGGTAGTGCAGATCTCACTCCAATATTTTAACATCACACAATGATAGAATAGATGGAATGGCTACAAAACAAGAATTCCTGCAAGGAGAGGTTTAGATGAGTGGCTTTATTATATATTATGACAAAAAAAGATACCTTTGTGTCTTTACTTTTGTAACCCAAAGCATATACAAATGGGGACTGCTGGAAAAACAAATTTAAGTAATCAATAGTAGAAGTGCCATGGACAAAATGGAATGCATGTACATAACTGCACTGACCACACAACCCATATTCCTAAATCTTCTCTTTATACATTACCACAATCCATCAAAGACAAAGCCAAGTGAGTTCCTGTGCTGTCTTTTTAGATCTGTGAGTACCAATATTCAGGCAGAACAACCCCCTTCCTCACTCTGGTTTCTCACATTATCCTTCCTAGCTGTTAGTCTCTCAGGTTTTGTGAGGTAAAAATTTGTTTTGCCTAAATGTTGGCTGATGTACCACTAAGGCTTTACCTTTTATCACCTTTGTAAATGGCAAATTCACTGAGATTTAACCAGCATTTGGAATTGCCCTTTAATGTGACAGTAAGTGCCTATGATGATATGATTTATTATGCCACAGTATTGTGAGTGATATCCACATTATAGAAAAGCACCCAATTCAAATAACCTCATGGGGCGCATCCACCTGAGTGCAAATGTGCATCTCGCAGCATCTCAAAGCCCTTTGATCTGCTGCAAGAGGCACCTGCAGGAATGAGAAAATGTTTCCCATGCTGCAAATATGCATCACAGGGGCACAATTAGACCCCTGGATATCCAGGGGTCAAAAAAAAACCATGGCAGAAAAAAATGGAGCAGGGCATAGGACCGTGGCCTGAGGCAACCAGAGGCTTGGTCCTCCACAGAGACATCTGTGCAGACATCAGTCCTCCCTGTGTCATCCAGCCAGGCCACTTCTGGGCATGCAGGACCTGGGATGGCGTGGCCAGCAGTCCCTGCAAGTAGCGCACAGTCTTGGGTAACAGCCTGGAGTTGCCTGAAAACACAGAGCTCCGCTCCATGCTGCATCATGCTGCACCATGCCAAGCTGCAGCAGTGCACTGTGGCAGAGGCCACACAGATACCTGAAGGCTGGGGCCAAGCCATGCTGCCTCCCCCATCATGCAGGGGGGCTGTGCTACAAGGCCAAGAGCATGGCTGCTGTTGCTGGTAAGCTGTGGGGAGGTTGGAGCCAGGTGGGGAGGGTGCAGGGGGGCTGCAGCTGAGCAGGGGAGCATGCAGCGGGGCTGCAGGCAGGTGGGGAGAGAGCAAGCAGGCCACAGCTGGACACAGGCCAAGCAGGTTGACAAACCCACCCCTCCCAAGTTGCCCCCCTATGGTCTCCTGCACCCTCATTAGTCCCCATCTGCTCCTCCAGCTCCCCCCATCCCCTACTTACCTGGCATGGAGCCAGGTCCCAGTTGATGTGACCCCTGTCCATGTGGTGTGCAGGGGGGCTGTGCCCTGTGAGGGACAGGGGACCCACCCCTCCTGAGCAGCCCCACCTTGTAGCCCCCTCCACACCCATACTCCTCCCACAATCCACCCACAAACCCCACAACCCCAAGCCACCCCCAAAAACCTCTCACCCATATTCCTGGCCCTGTGGGGCAGGAGTGAAGGAATGGGGTGGTGGGGTAAGTTGTGGGTTGAGAGTGAGGAGCAAAGGCAGGGACAGGGCAGTGGCACATCAGTGCTGCTCAACTCTGCACATCCTGGTGAGTGAAGTGGGTAGTGGCAGCTCTGATTTTTCTATGACAGAGAAGCCCAAAGTCAATGCCAAACTGTATAGATAAGTAGAATTTATTTTATTATGATGATGGAGGCACTGGTAGGCTTCCAAGTTGCTTTACAATTGTAAATATATCAATACAACATTGCCCAACTAATCTCTCTCTCTCTCTCTATATATATATATAGAGAGAGAGAGAGAGTGGGTTTTTTGTTTTAATTGTGGAGGAACATGGATTTTGGGTTATTTTAAAAAGTGAACTTGGGATTTTTTTTCAGAGATTTTGCAGGTTTTAAATAGAGAACACTGGGATTCCTGCTAGGGAGACCAGTGGCAAGAACCAGGCAGAAGATCCTAGTCAGGGCAGGCATCTAGGACCCAGCTGGAGGTGGCTGACCTCCTAGCCACTTGGGGCCAGAAGGACATGCTTTGACAGTTCAAAGCATGCCACTAAATGGGAACATCTTCCAGGTGATGGCTGCCCAGATGGCCGGGCAGGGGCATACATGGCAGTTTTGCTGCATAAAGGCAACTATGCAGCCATAGCCCACTGGCAGTTGGCCCAGAGGGGCAGGTGCTTTTACTGGCCATGCAGTCCCCATCTGGGTCTGGCAGGCATGCAGCCTTGGGGCCACATGCTGTCACAGGTGGCAGCAGGTCACAGCCAGGCAGCAGCCCCCACTGCCAGACTGCTGCAGTGGGTAGAGTGTGCAGGGAACTCTCAGGGCTGCTTCAGCCATGCAGCTGACACAAGGGCTAGTGTCCCGAGATACCAATTGGCCAGTTTCCAGAAACTTCTGAGAGTAAGTAGCCCTGAGCTACTTGCCAGGGCAGCTTTTTTATTGATGGGGCCAGCACAGGTGCTAGCCCTGGGCTCTAGCTCCCCCTGGATGCAGATCCGGGAGGAGGCAGGCAGGGTTATTTTGCTCCAAGTGGCACAATTTGCCGCACACCAAAGTGCATGTCAGGGCATGTGTACTGTAGCAAAAAGCCCTGGCTCAAATTTGTACTGCTTCTATTTCAGCTGCTGTAAGTGCACATGCTTGCATGTATCGACATGCCCATGTAGTTCAATATAACATGCTGGATTATGTATGTTTTGTTACTCCCTACAGACCCATGTGAAAAAAAAAAAACAAAAAAAACCTAAATAATTTGGGTTTTTTTTCCAAGAGTTAGCACATTTAATTGACTTGGGTTCTAAGATGAGATACAAAAATTATAGCAACAACCGTGGTTTTGATCTGTGAGGTCCATCCCCTGTGATTTTATTGATTATCACTGAGGTCTTTTTTGCACAGGCAGAGGAGTCCAAGCTAGAAGACCTTAGTGCAAGCCTTAGTTTGGATTTAGGCTTTCAGGGTTCATCTACACAAGCAGTTAATTAAGGCAAAGCAATAAACCCCAGAGCTGTTTGAGCCAGAGTACACTAGTTCTGGGCACAATGTCTACATGTGTGCCTCGGATAGCAGCACTTTGAGCCGGAGTGGAACTGGCCCAAGCTAGCAGCAGGCTCATGATGTTAGGCCCAGGCTCCAGACGGCAGCAGAGGGTGACAGAGGGGCTAGCTGGGGCACTAGGGTGCCAAACATGTGGAGCTATGTGGCCAGGCAGCAGCCAGGAGTCTGGTCCCTGCCTGGTCACTGTCTACACGTGCATTTCAGTGCAGTTTATTATTCTATTGTAAGTACTGTTCCTGACAGTACTATCTTATGGCGGAGTTCATTAGTTTTTTGCAGTCTAATACTAGCACATGTATAGATGGTGATGCCTTACTACAAAGCTAATGAGTAGATACACCTTCAGGGTGCATCAATACATGCTAGAAGCATAGTAGACTAATTATACTGCACATTAGAGCATCAAAGAAAAAGTGCTAATGCGATAATGCACAGTAGAATTAGTCTGCTGTGCATTAGTGTCAAGGAAAAGATGTGTGCTAGTGCTACTGTGCAGTACCACCAATTATGGCACATTAATTTAATATTTATTCTTACAGGTACTAAACTTAATGCACTGTAATTGCAACACATTAATGCATATGTATACATGCCCTCAGAGTTCCATTTTAAGCTTGGGTTTCCAGGTACAGGCAACCCCCGCTTAACGCTCTTAATTAGTTCCTGAAAAAATGAGTGTTAAGCAAAACCAAATTTCACTTTCACTTTTCACTTTCTAAAGCCAACAAAATCACCAGAATCAGGCTGTCAGGATTAGTGCCAGTTCCAGTGCCAGCAGTACGATGCCTGTGAGCATTATAACAAAACTCACTGAGCATGAAGTGAAATTGGGTATCTATGTAAAATGAGTGTTATAGCAAAACAGGTTTTGCCTATACTCTAAATCATGAAGCAAATCTCGTTGGAAGTCACCTATCATCAATTGATGTTAAGTTAAAATTGTATCCTTATGGAAAAATTATATCAAATACAATAGGTGATACCATTATAGATTGTAAGAATGGAAGGGACCTTGGCAAATCATCGGGTCCAGTCCCTGCACCAGGCAAGAAAGATTAACTGGCGGTCAGGTGACCCCAGCAAGGTGACTGTCTATCACCCCTTGAAGATTTCCAGGGTAGATGATTGCACCACCTCTGGAGGGAGCTTATTCCGAAGCCTGGACACTGTGAATAAGTTTTTCCTAATGTTGAGCCTGAATTGATCTTCCAGGAGTTTGTGGCCATTTCTCCTGGTTTTCCCCTTGAGTACCCTGGTGAACAGTTGCTTACAGAGTCCTTGATGTATTCCCCTAGTGTAGCAGTAAACTGCCACCAGGTCCCCTCTCAACTTTCTTTTCCACAAGCTGAAGAGTCCCAGATCCCTCAGATCCCCTTTCCTCATATGGCTTGCCTTTTAAGATTCTGATCATATGGGTGGCTCTTTGGACTCTCCAAGCTTGTCCACATCCTTGTTAAAGTGTGGTGCCCAGAACTGGATGCAGTACTCCAGCTGTGGTCTCACCAGTGCTGAGTAGAGCAGAAGAATCACCTCCTTGCTTTTGCTGGAGATGCATCAATTGATGCATGCCAGAGTATTATTTGCCCTACTGGCTACAGCATTGCACTGACAGCTCATATTCATACTGTAGTCTATTATTAGCCTGAGGTTCCATTCATTCATGGTGCTGGTCAGTTTGGTGCCAGTAAGTCTGTAGGTGTGTTGGGGATTGCTCATCCTGATGTGGAGCACATCACATTTCTCAACATTGAATGTATCAGGTTCCAATCCACCCAACTTGCTAGCCTGTCTAGGTCTACCTGTATCTGTAGGCTATCTTCAAGCATGACCACACTTCCCTATAACTTGGTGTCGTCCTCAAACTTGGCCAGTGAGCTCTTCACCCCCACATCCAAATCATTAATAAAGATGTTGAAAAGTACTGTACTGAGTACTGACCCTGCAGGACACGGTTGCCCACTTCTCACCAGGATGACACACATCGTTCACTACGACTCTCTGGGTTCTATCCTGAAGCCAGTTTCACACCCACCTGGCTGTCTCAGAATTAAACCTACAATCCTCCAATTTGTTTGTGAGGCCATTGTGGGATACTAGATGAAAGGCCTTTTGAAGTCAAGGTATACGATGTCAACCTGCTCTCATGTCCAGATGGAAAGTTACCTAGTCATAGAAAGAGATGAGGTTGGTAAGGCAACAATGAAGCCATGCTGGCTGTCATTCACAATCTTACCTTCTGCAAGCTTATTACAGATAGACTCCTTGATGAAATTTTCTGGATTTTCCCTAGGATGGAAGTTAGGCTGATTGTCCTATAGTTACCTGGGTCCTCCCTCCTGTACTTCTTGTGGATGGGCACAAAATTGGCCCTCTTCCAGTCCTCAGGGACTTCTCCAGAGTACCACGAGTTATGGAAGAGATTTACCAGGGGTTCTGCAATGACTTTGGTCAGCTTCTTCAGCACTGTCGGATGAAGATCATCTGGTCCCACTTACTTATATATGTCTAATTTATTTAATTGGTCATACACCAATACTATGGCAATAGTAGGAAGGCAATTATTTATACCTGGTGTGGTTTTTCCCTTGGTCCATTGAAAGCCCAAGGCAAAGAGGTCATTCAGGAGTTCAGCTTTCTCCTGGGTATCAGTAACCAGCTTTCCTGAGTTGTTGAGCAGTGGCCCCACAGTCCCACTGGTTTTCCTCCTGTTCCCTATGTACCGAAAGAAGGACTTCTTGTCCTTGATTCCTGTTGCTAATCTAAGTTCAGTTACTGCTTTAGCCTGTCTTATCTGTTCCCTGCAAATGCGGGCTGTCATGGAATAGTTCTCCTTAGGGCTTGCCCCAAGCTTCAATTGTTTATAAGCCTCTTTCTTTTTTTCTTAAGAGGAACGTGATTCCCTGTTTAGCCAAGAGAGCTTCCCAGCCCTTCTGTTACCTTTTCTTCACATAGAAATGGGCTTCTTTTGTGCTTCAAGGATTGTGTCCTTATGGAACAACCACTTTTCATGCACATCTCTTACTTCCAGTCCCTGGTCCTGCAGCATTTTTGACCTACTAATGACTTAAGCTTGTTGAAATTTGCATTTTTGAAGTCCAAGACTTCAATCCTGCTATCCGATGTGTCTGCCTTACATCGGGCAGTGAACATGATAGTTTCATGGTTGCTGTTGCCTAGACTTCCATCTATATTTAAGTCAGTCACAAGGTCATCTCCTTTGCCTAGGACCAAGTCTAGCAGACCACCACCTCTGGTTGGCCCATGCACCTCCTGAATCAGGAAGAGCTCCTCGACACAGGTCAGGAAGGATCACACCAATTCAACTTGGCCAAGTGTTTCTCCTAGGAGATGTCTGGATAATTAATATTGCCCATGACAACTAAACCATGCCTCAGTCAATTCCTGGTCAGTTCCTCTCTCTGGTTTGGTGATGTGTAGTATACACCTATAATTAGGTCTTTCTCAGCACACTCCCATCCACCCCTGCAACTTGACCCAGGGGATTTCAAGTTGTCCATTTTTAGAGCTGATGGCCTCCAAGGAGGTGTACTGATCTTTCACATAGAGAGCAACACCACCACCTTTCTTCCCCACCCAGTCCCTTCTTTGCAGGGTGTAGCCTTCTATAGCTATTCTCCAGTCATGTGAAGAGTCCCACCAGATCTCCATAATCCCTGCTAGATCATAATGCACACTAGAGAGTAGGAGGACTAGCTCCTCCTGCTTGTTCCCCATGCTCTTGGCATTAGTATATAGACACGTGAGTCCTCCTACTGAAGCCCTTGTCTTCCTGTTCCACTGATGGAGAACAATTCCCTCAGATCCCACAAAAGTGACTCTCCCAGTGTCTCTATCTTTAGGGCTTACTTGTATGTTGGTCCTTGGACGTGTTTGGATTTATGTATTCCCATCTCCCAACAATCTTAGGTTAAAGTGCTGTCCAAAAGCTTGGCCATCCTGGCTGTGAACAGGAACTTATCTTTCCTCATGAGGAGGATGCTGTCCCTTCCCAGGAGTCCTCTGCTGGGAAGTGTTCTATACAAAGTACTGTTTAAAAACCTTTAGAATTTGGGTGGTTCTTTAAACATATGTAATGAGTATGAATATTTTATATTACATGCTATAGCACCATTCTATAAAATAATGAATATTTTGTGTTTTCACTAGAGGTGCACTGATATATCAGTGCCACATCCAGTCAGCACTGAGAAAAGGAAAATTAGAATCATTGGCTATAAGGTTTTTTGGCCAGTGGAGCTGAAAATGTCACCAATAAATGCCATGTGCCAGGAAGAGGATGGCACAGCTCCTGACCCTGAGCCCTCAGCAGGCAGCCTGTCTCTTCCCTGTACACAAATCCAGGGGGGCGCATGCCCCCCATGCCTTTCCTGGAGGTATGCACAGCAGCGGGGAGTCTTCCCCCTCCCCACCCTCCCATGACCCCTGGATGAGCCATCCATGGCTCCATCTCACTCCCAACCCTGGGGTCACATTCACCACCTCGGCTGGGCAATGCCTTCCCCAGCCCCTGCCCCACTCCCTCCCTCACTGTAGGGGCCTCTATCTGCCTCCTCCCTCACTTCCCTTTCCCCACCCCCACAGACTGGATCCAAGCAGCAATCCAAGCTGCATCCAAGCTTGACTTAGAGCAAGTAGCAATCCAAGTTGCCTGACTTCATTCCTGTAAATTGCTCATTGGATCAGTATTGGTTGATATGGCTGGTTAATAAATGACCATTGATATTGGCCAAGAAAATATTTATCAGTTCACCCCTAGTTTTCACTAGAAACTGGCTGAACCAGAGTTATTGTCCCTGCTCCTAGGACCTTGCCTATTTGCATTAGACATTGGTTATAAAACAGAAATAAGCATGGTATTAGGGACTAGAACTCAGGTTTCTCTCTGTCCAGAGGAATGCCCTAGTCACTGAGCTATAGACCTTGGCTTCCTCTTGCTTGCTATCCTTTTGGCTTCATGATTCCTACATTCTCAGATGCCCAGTGGATTTATAAGCTTGTGTTTAGGAGCCTCTTCCGAGAGGCAGGATATATTGGTTTGAATACTCTTAGGCTGAGGAGGGTCCACACATCAAAGCTCCCACTTCCTGAGTGAGTACTCAAGACATTATGATATGCAAAAAGTGGAACCCTTCCAATGTTTTTTGAGTGAAAGTCATCAAGTGTCAATGCTGATCTCAGTGTTATTGATGCGACTTAGGCATATTCCAAAGACACTAATGAATGGATTGGGCCCTTTCAAGAACTCATGTATCATTTAGCCTTCTCCTACCAACATTTTGAATTATAATAGAGCTTAGGTGAGAGTTAGATACCTAGGCATTCAAATGGAATTGTGTCTGAGCATATAGAGAAACCCAAATGTAGGTGCGCAATGAAATCTGCAATCCAAAATGGAGGCATCCAGTGAAATTAGTAGACAGAGCTAGTTTGCATAGCTTTTTGGTATTTGATTGCCTAAATTCCACTTAGTTCCAATACATCTGCCTGTTTCTTATCTTTAGCCACTTAGTCCCATTTATAAGCCCATTAAATCAATGGGATTTAGATATCTACATTCCTTTGGGAAGCTTGGTGTAAGTCCCTTCACCATTTTTCCCTGCTAATCCTACCCAAGGTCAAATTCTGAAGGCTTTGGATAGGTGAGGAGTTCCACTGGAGTCAGTAGAACTGCTTGTATGACTGCAAGTATTCTAGGCTTGGACTGATACCATCAGAAATGTCTGTTCAAAATATACGCAACTGGCTTCTATTCTTGCCATGAAATAGTATGAAAAATGAGCTGTAAATGGACCAAAGAGTTATGAGGTATCAGGGTTTGAGGAAGGAAGCAGTATACATCTTCTTCATTAACACCCAGAAACCTGGTGTTAGGGAGTGGAAAAATTCTCAAGAACAGCAGTTTATTTGTAAATGGAAGTTGCTGTTAATAATCAAGGATTCTTATTAACACCTTGGTGGTTAAGCATGCTTATTTTAATTGTGCTAGCCCATGTTTTCACTGAAAAAATGCTTGCAAAGCAATAATATGATAATAAGACTTGAGCTTGTTGGCTATGATCCCAATAGTTTTCTTAAATATTTTCCTTTACTAGTTCACACACAAAGGTGGTGTTGCAACCATGACTACAGCATTAAAATTCATGTAGAAAAAAAGCCTCTATTTAGTAGATCCTTTTCTTTAAAGGGAATATACTTCATGCAGACTGTGTTATTTTTGGTTTTTGCTTTGTTTTGTACTCCAAAGGAGGGAGGACTTATTAAAATTTCCAGTAAATCAGTAAGCAGCAAACAGGAATTCAGAAATGACAGAAGCTCAAATGTGAGTAAATTGCCTTTGTCAGCCACTATTTCCATTTATTATGCATTACTCTGTGGGTTTGTAGTTTCAATTGCAACCTTTAAAAGTAATTAGTGTTTGTATTTACAGTAGTACCCATAGTGTGATGCACTCTCAGCACACTTTTTATCATTTATTTCTCTTTAAAATGTATATTTTAAATGATGCTTATTCTGTTCCAAGTATTCCTACCAGGAATTAAAGATACAACTGCAGTTACACCAGCAGTATGTCCATTTCTAACTTAGGATATAATTAATTGGTGATGAAAACAGATGTCCAAAATACCATGGAGGATTCACAAATAATAACTTTCCTTTTATTCTAGCTTCCCCCTCCAAAACTGAGGAAATAAATGGGCTTGAAGTATGCCCTAAAATGCAATTTCTCTAGCTTATGATTTTAGATGAAAGAAAGGAGTAAATTGTAAAGTTAAAAGTTCATATATAGTACCCCAAACCAGAAGCTTGTTCTCTTCCATACCTATTTTTCTTTTGACACTTCTTTTGCTTGAATATGTAGATTCCTCTTCTTCTTTTCTTCTACTTATTATTAGTTAACAATATTCTTGTGGTCACGATGATAGAAGTAAGTCCTTCAGATAAACCGAAAAGGAATTGGATAATGATCTTATGTCCTGAAGTCTGGGCTTTAAAAGAGCCTTATGAATGGAAGGAAGGTAATGGAGGCAGTTATAGCAGGGGATGCAGTCAGAGCATTGAGGCTGACATTTCTGGAGGAGCTCATGATTAGAGGCAAAATAGTAAGAGGACAAATCAGAGTAAGGAAAGAGGGGGCAGAACTAAGAAGAAACTGAAGGATAGGTAAAGTCAGCAGTTTAATTTCGTAATATTTGCTTTGTAAACAGGAATAAATCTCCTTTTTGTGTTCAGAACAGGTGACCATAATACCCTTACCTGACAGTGTAGAAATATTAATATATATTTCTGTAGAGCCACCTCTACATCAGATGCATGCTATGATGCTTTGCAGTTGCCTTATTAGGTGCAGAACATTAATTAAAAATAACCTAAATTTCTAAAAAACCCCAATAAACAAACAATTAAATCCTCATTCTGAAATCTAGGACTTCTAATTAAATATAGAATAGGCATACCTGCCTTCTAAGTTCACGATGGAGGTATAGAAGAGGAAAAAAAATAAGCCCCATAATCATTGTTACTCGTGTTTATTATGGCAGTACCTAAAAGCCAACAAAAAATGAAGCCTTGCTACATACTTCACAGGGGGAAGTAGGCAATCCTTCCCTTGAAGAGGTTTTGATCTAAGTAGGTATGGCAGATGCACAGTTTCTACCCTGGGATGAGAGCAATGATTGCAGTTCAATGATTGAGCAATGATTGCAGTGTCAACATACCTGAGCTAGCTTTAAACCATCTAAATTGGATACCACTCAGGGATTACCATGAGCTAATTTCCTGTAAAGTTTAGGGTAGTTTTCTGCAAATGACACAGTAGCCCACTTGTAGAAACAGGGCCAATGCTAAAGCTACCTTGGGTGTCTCAAACTAGCTGTGATAACTACTGTAAGCATACTTATTTCAATTGTCCTAGCCCATGTCTTCACTAAAAAATTGCTTGCAAATTATTTTATCTACCTTGACAGTAATGCGGAGAATTTTCTCCTGGGTTGGGGAAAAGTGTTAGAAAACACAGTAGAATGAACAATGCCAATGTAGCAAATGATCAAGTTCCTTATGTTAATGTATTCATTTTTGTTTTTCTTTTTTTTTCAGGAATGCATAAACTTAATAGAAAGAATAAGGGACAATGAAAGAACAGGAGTGAAGATAACAGGGCAGCATAGAAAAGGCACAAATGTGGAGGGGATCTCAGGTAGAATGGCCTGGGGGTTAGAACATTGTAGGAAATAGCCAATCACACAAGATAGAGAAGATCCAATAACAAAATCAGAAAGTTCTTTAACTGCTGATTAGTTTCTGATCTGGCTGCTTCCGAAGTTGCTTTTACCAGTTGGAGACTCTTGCAGGTTCTTCTGTTTACTTTTTAATACTTTTACCCACAGTTACTGTAGATGGGAATGCTAAAATGAAACAAATCATTCAAGATGGCCAAAATGTAGGGACATTGTCTGCTGAAGGCAGAGTGATGAAGACAAAGTGTTTATGCAAAGTTCTTGTAAAAAAGAAAAAAGTACAGAAGAGCAACAGCTGTAATATGCATTAGTAAGACGTTCAGCAAAGATACAACCAGTGGAGAACAATTTTCATTAAGATTGTGAATTCACTACTTTTAGATTGCTAAGCGTATGTTTAATTTTTCTTTGCTAAAAATTGTAAATTTATTCTATCTAGAAATTGCAGAACAGCCTTCAGGCTGTTAACTATCACATTATCCCTTGAAACGAATGACAGAGGTTCAGAATGCAGTTTGTATATCCATTTGTTTTATTCACTTTACTGTTTAATCCAATTCAAGAAAGTCCAGCTGGCAGAGTGTTTTAGGAGTATACAATGCTACATATCCATGATCAAAGTATAATATGCCCATTTAGGAAGAACCAAAAGTCTCCAAGAAAAGTCAGAAAAGCACATTATTCAGATACAGTCACCCGCTGAAATATAAAAGACAGCCTGGCATATATTGCAGTAGTTATGGACTCTTTACTACATGTTTCTACACTGACTTTTTTCTTTGAGGTGGTTATTAAAAATCCAAATTACTATTTTCTCCCATTAAATTGTCAGAATTAAAAAAAAAATCTTTGGGGCTGAAGCTAAAGGCTTTCTTTGTTTAACTAGTATTGAGCTATCAATAGTAAAGCACAGCTTATATGCAGAATCTATGTTTTCTTGTTTATTAAATTGTAATTGTTCTGGCAATCACTAGTGCAGGGATCTTCAGGTTCCATGCAGCTGGGGTCACATACCCCACAGGCCACATCAGTAGGGGCCTCCACACTAAGGCCCTCAGGCTAGATGCAACACAGACACTGGTCCTGCTGCACTATGTGCTCATGCAAGCACCACTTCTGCCCTACAACTGCTGCACTACATGTATTCAGCCCATCACTCTACTGCATGGGCCATGGGTGTGCAAGCATATCCCCAACCCCATTAGATATATCACACTCCCAAAAGGCACTGGCCTCATCTTCTACTCTGCTACTGTGCTCCACCCCTGGGGTAGAACCAGGAAGCAGCAACAGGGGAAAGAGAGTATCCTGGAGATTCTAGTTCCTGTTGCCTCCAGAGCGATGAGGGCAAGAGCATGGGGCCACAACTTAACCCTTCTCGAATTGCATGAAGCCTTCAGACCACTATGTGGACAAACCTACTTTAATGAAAAATGAGCCCATAAAACAAAATAACTTCAAAATAAGAGAGGCTGTATATATTTATTGTAGAACCTCCTGAAATATCTTTATAAAGAAATCATAGAAGATAATGGCCAAAACAAAGCCACTTTTTCATAATTCTGAAGATGATGCAAACGTGCTCAAAGTGAAATTAAAAACTCTTAACAATAATAAGACCATTTATCCAGATTTATTTTATAATAATAGCTAAGAATTTCATGTTGTTTTAGCTATGAAGATTAATGTGTGATCTTAATATACTTTCTTAATATGCCCAAGGACTCATTCATATTTTTTTCCTCTTTTTTATTTCAATATCAAGTTCCAGGTTTTATTTATTCCCTTTCTTAAGAAAGCAACGATATTACAGGACATGAGTCATTTTCAAGCTTGTTCTGCAATATTGGATTTATCCTAAATATATCCAGAAAAAAATTATCTAATGACATTTTCCTACAGAATGGAAAACTGATAGTCTTACAGTTATCAGATGGAGGAATTACCAGCATATGCCAGGAATATCATAATTCACACACTTTTCTTCAAAGATGGAGAAATAAACCTATCTTGGTGCTTTTTTTAGGAACCTAAATTTCAGATTTTTCCACTCAGCTGTCTGTTTGCATTGAGCAAATCTGAGTCAGCTGTAATAACAATTTTTTCTCCCCAACAAAACTCCAGCCTGTTCATAGCAATTATCTATATGAGGTCAGCTGCAGTGAGTGTTTTCAAATGGTTTGCAAAATCTTCAGTCTTCCTATTTTTTTTATGTGAAATATATATCACAAGAAACAAATTAACATATACAAAAGAATGAACAGTTTGATAACACTAAAGGGTGCTTTTCCTTCAATTTAGATTCTTACCCAGTCATTCTGACTTTGTAGAGTTGTAGTGACTGGGTACATTGTAGTAGGTAAATAGTTTCCTTTTTCATCTCTAAAGGAATGGGTTGCTGCCTTTCATGTAACTCTAGTGAAAATCCTTTTGATAGTCTAATCATCATAGTTCTCCTGGATCTATACAAAAAAAGCTACTGAGTGATGCAACTTGACGGGGGGAGCACCAATAGGGAAAACCACTTTGGGTGCTGACTTGGAGGAGGTAAGTGGAGGAAACTGGCTGCTTTTGGCAGCTGTGCATTAATAATTGTGAACATGGTAGCAACTGGAAGTCACTGCTTCTACTTTGCCTTTGGTGTTTTGGGACATCCCTCCATTACTGATTAGCTACCAGACAATCTGGCATTACAGTATTACCAATCTCTTCTAGTTTGCATTGAAAGTTTAGCTGTAGTAACTGATACACAAAGCCACTAGGGGAGCTTTTCACTGGGAAACTCAAGTGTATATATTTTTTTTACCATTGCTATTAATCAGGCAGGCTTTTTTGTTTTGTTTTGTTTTTGCCTACTTCAGCTTTAATATTAAGCACAAAAGTAGAATAATAATTTAAAGAAAATAATTCCCTGTTTATATTCATTAGGTGAGTACAAACTAAAGAATGTAGTTTAAGTTTGTTTGAATAGGTCTTACAGTACTTTCCATTTTGGTACTATTGAATAGGCCTAAGAACTAATTAAAGAGGAAGGTTAACATTTACTGGTTCACCCCGATTCAAAGCTCAATGAATCTAAGTAGATACTTTAAAAGATTCTTGTTTCAAAAAGTTTCTTATATTGTTAATGGTAATGTCTTCCAATTAATAGGCAAAGTACTGATAGGTATTTTCTGGCTACATCTGCCACTGTCTCCAACTGCGTCTGAAATTAAGAGGCAGAACGTGCAGCACAAAATAGTGTCATATTCATAGTCTTGGAAGGTACTTCAAAGAACAGCTAGTTCAACCCCCTGCATGGATACAGAATTCATTATTCCTAACCATCCCAGATAGATGTTTATCTAGCCTCTCCTTGAAAATTGTATTCCACAACTTTCCTCTATATGACTGTTCCAGTGTCCTACTGTTAAGGCATTTCTCCTGAAATATGATTTAGTTCTGCTTTAGTGTAGTTTAAATCAGTTTCCTTAAGCCCTACTCTTCGTGGCAATAAAAAGCAAACTTTTTCCATCTCTTTTGGTAGCCATTCAAATAGCTGAAAATTGTTGTTATGTCTACCCTTATTTCTTCAAAATAAGCATGTTTTGTTCCTTCAACTTTTCATCCTATGACTTGTTTTCCAATTCTTATCATTGTCATTGCTCTCTTCTGGATCCTCTTTAGTTACCCTTCTTGAAAAGTGGTGCACAAAACTGGACCCAGTATTCAAGCTGAGGTCTAACCAGCAATAAATGAGTGACATTATCATCTCCTATACCCTTCATAAAGGGTGCATGTACACGAGAAGCTACTTCACTGTTGTGATATGCTATGGCGATATAGCTCATCGCTACTGTGATATAGTGGGCACTAACCGTGATGCTGCCACTACTGCCTAGTAGCAGTGAGTTACTATGTAGGGTTGGAAACAACCTGTGCTCCACCAGGACTGTGCAGTACTGGTGGATACTGCAGTCATTTAGTACTTGCTTTAGAAGGTGGAGGAGAAGGAGGACTTGCTTTAGCACTTCAATACCTGCTTTAGCAAGTACTAAATGACTGCACAGCATCTGTGCAGTCAGGCACATGTGTAGATCCATCCACAATGTTTCTATTAATGCAGTGCAAATGAGTATTTCCTTTTCTTATGACGGCATCACCTTGGTGGCTCATGTTGAGTGTATTCCTGAAATTTTATCCCCCAGTAGTTTATGTGGGAATCTGGTTTTTTGTTTTTTTTCTTTCAGAGGTGTAGCATCTTACCTTTTGTTTTAGTTTAATTTGATTTTGTTGTATATTCATAGATCCATAGATGTTTGAGTCGGAAGGGACCTTAGCAGACCATTGAGTCTGACCCCCTGCCCGGGGGAGGAAAGAGTGCTGGTCAGGACAGCCAAAGCCAGGTGTCTCCTCTTAAAGACCCCCAATGTAGGAGAGAGTACCACCTCCCTTGGAAGTCCATTCCAGATTTTGGCAACCCTTACCATAAAGAAGTTCTTCCTGATGTCTAAGCTAAATCTGCTCTCTGTCAGTTTGTTACTCCAAGGGGTGCCCAGGTAAACAGAGCATCTCCTATACCGTGCTGTCTCCCCCGATGCATTTGTTGGCAGCCTCAAGATCACCTCTCAGCCTTCTCTTGCAGAGGTTGAAGAGATCCAGGGCCCTCAGTCTCTCCTCATAGGGCTTTACCTGTAGACCTCAGCCATATGAGTGTCCCTCCTCTGAATCCTCTCGTGGTTGTCCACGTCCCTCTTGAAGTGTGGCACCCAAAACTGGACACAATACTCCAACTGTGGCCTGACCAATGCTGCATAAAGGGGAAGTATCACCTCCCTGGACCTGTTTGTCATGCTCCTACTAATGCATGGTAACGTGCAGTTAGCTTTACTGATCACTTCGTCACATTGACTACTCATATTCATCTTGGAGGCAACAGTGACTCCAAGATCTCTTTCTGCTGCTGTGCTGCTGAGAAGGTCCTCCCCCAACCTGTAATCATGCTGGTGATTCCTTCTTCCTAGGTGCAGCAACTTGCATTTGTCCTTAATGAACTGCATCCTATTCAGTACTGCCGACTTTTCCAAGCTGTCCAGATCCACCTGGATTCATTCCCTACCCTCTGGTGTGTTAACCTTACCCCATAATTTGGTATCATCTGCAAATTTGGACAGGGTGCTTTCCACACTCTTATCCAAGTCACTGATGAAGACATTGAATAGCACCGGTTCAAGGACCGAACCTTGTGAGACTCCACTGCCCACCTCTTTCCAGGTCAATACTGAACCATCCACTACCACTCTCTGGGTGTGACCCCCTAAGCCAATTTGCCACCCACCTGACTGTGTAATCATCTACATCACAGCCTCTCAGTTTATCCGTGAGAATAGAATGAGATACCATATTGAAGGCTTTCTTAAAATCCAAGTAGATGACATCCACCTCAATTCCTGCATCTAAGCATTTTGTGATCTTGTCATAAAAGGAAAAAAAGATTAGTCAGGCAGGTTCTACCTGCTCTGAATCCAAGCTGGTTGCCCTTTAGCACTGCTTTCGCCTCTGGACTCACACAAATGTGGACCTTAATATTTTTTTCAAAGGTGTTCCCAAGGATAGAGGTGAGACTAACCAGTCTCTAGTTACCTGGATCCTCCTTCTCCCTTTCTTAAAAATAGGGACCACATTGGCTCTTTTCCAGTTCTGTGGGACCTGACGAGCTGTGCCAGTGGCCAATTCCTTCAGCACCCTTGGATGAAGATCATCCGGGCCTGCTGATTTAAACACACCCAGCCCCTCCAGTATCTCTTCACTAAGTTGGTGCTAACAGTTTGTGAGCTGGTTTTCCCTTTGTGCCTGTCTATGATCCAATTGGGAGATTTGTCCTGATCCAAGTTCAGGAATACAGAGGCAAAAAACTCATTGAAGAGCTCAGCTTTGTCCCCACTATTTGTCACTAACTGCCCTAGTTTGTCTTGTAGGGGTCCTATGCTACCCCGCACCTTCTGTTTGCTTCCTATATACCTGAAGAAGGACTTTTTTGTTGTCTTTAATTTTGGTTGCCAGCCTAAGTTCCATTTCTGCTTTGGCCTTTCTGACTGCCTCCCTGCAAGGGCAGGCCAAGTAGGGCACATACTCTGCCTTGGTAGCTACCTCCTGCTTCTACAGCCTATATGCCCCTTTTTTTCCCCCTAAGCTTTCCTGGATTTCCCTGTTCAGCCAAAAGCCTCCTTTGCTGCTGTGACAGGGCTCCATCCCCAGACCTGTCCAACGTAGGCCTGACCCTCCATCTCTGGGCTACCCACCTATCTATCTCTCCTGCCACACCTTGATGGAAAAATAATTATGGTGTTACTCAGGTGGGAGGCTGCCCATTTACTACCCCAATACTAGGGGGTCACTATCCACTGCTCCAAACCTCCTCTACATGGTGGTTCACACCTTGCAGATGGTATATAACTGTTGATTTGTGCCTTAGGGCGTTGGGTCAGCTCATTCCCCCAGTGCCAGGGTCCGATCACCCCGTGTCACTGCGCGCCTTAGCACAAGGGTCTGATCACCCACTGTCACTGTGCCCCCCTGGCACTGGGACTTTGCACAGTAGTGTGCCCCAATGAGGCCTCCTCCTCCCCAAATAGCCTCAACCTAGTCCACTGGATAAAACAATAACATAAGTATGAGCCCCTGGTTTATAACATAATACAAGTCATAAAAGCCACACTGTGGCTCCTTAAAAACCCCAAACTGCTCCTTGCACATTGAGCATGCCCCCCAGCTCTAGGTACCTTGCAGACTCCTAGAGCCTCATTAGCCACAGCAACAGTCTAGCCAGCAGCTACAGTGTTCCGGGGTAGTTCTGCCATGCATGAGCTCTCTTCCCCTGGCCACTTACCAGAGACCTCCTCCTGCCAGCCTCAGCCCTGGGGTTTATATGTACCCAGAGGCCTATCCCCTTCATGTCAGCTGATTGGCTTCAGTGGTTGGGCTATTAACCCCTACCCTCCTGGTGCTTGTTGTTCCTGTAGACTCGGGTCTTAAAGGGGCATCCCTGCCTCTTAGTAACAGGGCTAGGGTTCCCTGTTACACCTGCACAAAGGGATTGTCTCCTTCTGCACCTGTAGGATTGCTCCTTTTAGGAATGACCACCCTTCCTGGACACATATATCACCAATTCTCCTGTTCTTCAGTGTCTCGCTAACTAATCTCCTGAGCACACTGAAGTTAGCATTCCAGAAGTCTAGCACTTCTGCCCTACTGGCTATCTTTCCCACCTTACGCCAGATAGTGAATTCAGTCAAGTGATGGTCACTGTCCCCTAGGTTACGTTGTGTTAGTAGATCCCCCATCAAATCATCCCCTGTAGCCAGGACCAAGTCCAGTAAGGGGTTTCCCCTAGTAGGACTGTGTACCTCCTTTGTTAGGTGAAGGTCCTGTATACAGGTTAAGAACCTCCGTGAACAGTTGGATCTAGCTGACTGCTCCTCCTAGCAGATTCAGGATAGTTTAGGTCTCCATGACAACCATGTCCCTTCACCGTACAGCCTCTGAGAGCTGTTTGGAGAATTCCAGGTCCAACTCCTCCTCCTCATGTGGCAGCCTGTAGTAGACCCCCACTACCAAGTCCCTTTCCCCCCATTCCCCTTGCATTCTGACCCACAATACCTCAATTTGCCCCTCCTCTGGTCCCATCTTGATTATGGAAGATGTATATTGCTCCTTCATGTAGATAGCAATACCTCCCTCCCCTTTTCTCCCTACTCTATCACGTTTGTACAGCTTATAGACCTCAATGCTTACTGCCTAAACCTGGGTGGGGTCCCACCAAGTTTCAGTTAGCCCAACTAAATCAAAGTTCCTGTTTGCAAGCAGGAGTGCACGCTTCTCCTGCTTGTTCCCCATGCTCCTAGCATTAGTGTGGAGACATTTGAGCCCCCTGATAGGTGCCCTTGGTGCCTCCCTGTCCTGATGCCCATCAGGCCCCTTAGTACTTACATGGGCTGTTCCAGTGAATGGCTCATGGTCTGTTGATCCTCAGTTCTCACTGTCATCTGCATCCCTGTCCCCCCCAATGAATCTAATTTCATAGATTTCATACACATTAGGGCTGGAAGGAACCTCGGAAGATCATCGAGTCCAGCCCCCTGCCCAAAGGGCAGGAAGTCAGCTGGGGTCATAGGATTCCAGCAAGATAAGCATCCAGTTTGCTCTTGAAGGTGTTCAATGTAGGCGCTCGAACCACCTCCGGCAGCAGGCTGTTCCAGACCTTGGGGGCTCGGACAGTAAAGAAATTCTTCCTTATGTCCAGCCTGAAACGATCTTGTAGTAGTTTATGACCATTCAACCTAGTCGTCATCCCTTGGGGCGCTCTGGTGAACAAACGTTCCCCCAGATACTGGTGGTCACCCCTGATAAACTTATAGGTGGCCATCAGATCACCCCTGAGCCTGCGCTTTTCCAGGCTAAAGAGCCCCAGGGCTCTCAGCCTGTCATCGTAGGGTCTTTTTCCCTGACCTCTGATCATGCGCGTGGCTCTTCTCTGGACTCTCTCAAGCTTCTCCACATCCTTTTTGAATTGTGGAGCCCAAAACTGGACGCAGTACTCCAGCTGCAGCCTCACCAAGGCCGAGTACAAGGGGAAAATGACGTCCCGGGATTTGCTTGAGAAGCATCTATGGATGCAAGCCAGCGTTTTGGTCGCTTTACTAGCTGCAGCATCGCACTGCAGGCTCATGTTCATCTTGTGGTCAATGATGACCCCCAAGTCTCTTTCTTCCTTAGTGCTAGCCAACATAGCACTGCCGAGCCTATAAGGATGCTGTGGGTTTTTCTTCCCAAGGTGGAGAACCTTGCATTTATCGGCATTGAACACCATCAGATTCTCGTCCGCCCACTTGTTGAGCCTGTCCAGGTCAGCCTGGATCACCCCCCTGTCTTTGGGTGTGGATGCTTTGCCCCAAAGTTTGGTGTCATTGGTGAACTTGGCCAGTCCGCTTCTGACTCCAGTGTCCACATCATTAATGAAGATTTTGAACAGTATGGGTCCAAGGACAGAGCCTTGGGGGACCCCGCTGGTCACAGGATACCATGATGAGTGACTTCCATCAATTACTATCCTCTGGGTCCACCACGGAGTCAATTTTCCAGCCAGTGGATCGTGGAGGACCCAAGGTGACAATTGGCCAGCTTCTCCAAGAGGTGATCATAGGAAACCAGATCGAAGGCTTTTTTGAAGTCAAGATATATGATATCAATCTCTTCTCCCTTGTCCAGGTGATAGGTCACCTGGTCGTAGAAGGAAATGAGATTGGTCAAGCAAGACCTACCCGCAAGAAACCTGTGCTGGCTATCCCTTAAGATGTTGGCGTCGGCCAGTCCATTAAGGATGGCCTCCTTAATAAACTTTTCTAAGATCTTCCCCGGGATAGAAGTCAGGCTGATGGGCCTATAGTTAGCCGGATCCACTTTCCTCCCTTTCTTGAAGATAGGCACCACATTGGCCTTCTTCCGTCTTCGGGCACTACACCAGAGTGCCAAGAGTTTTCAAAGATCCATGCTAGAGGCTGGGCTATGATGCTCGCCAGCTCCTTGAGTACCCTGGGGTGAAGATTGTCAGGGCCGGCTGACTTGAAGGTATCCAGCTTCTCAAGATGTTCCTTCACGAAGTCAGCATTAATGGAGGGCAGGGAATCACCCTCACCTGGACTTCCCTGGCCCATAGTGGGCATGCGCGTCCCATGGGACTGATGAAAGACTGACGCAAAATACCTATTTAATAGGTTGGCTTTTTCCTGGGCGTCAGTTGTCAGTTGCCCCATCTGGTTCAGCAGGGGTCCAATGTTGCCCCTGCTATTCCTCCGGCTCCCCACGTATCTGAGAAAGGACTTTTTATTGTTCTTGATGCTCAAAGCTAGTTGGAGTTCAGTTGCAGCCTTGGCTTTCCTGGTATGCTCCCTACAGGACCGGACCAGTGCAGAATAATCCTCCTTGGAGGTGACTCCCATCCTCCATCCTTTGTAGGCCTTTCTTTTTAGCCTCAGGAGGTCTGCTAGTTCCCTTGAGAGCCAGGGGGGCTGCTGTGCCCTCTTGCTGCCTTTCCTCCGAGATGGAATAGACTTATTTTGTGCATTGAGGATCGCTCCCTTGAGGAGCAACCACTCTTCTTGAACTCCCCTCTCCCTGTGGTCATGGTCCCTTAGGGCCTCACTGACAAGCCTCCTGAGCTTGTCAAAGTTGGCTTTCCTGAAGTCAAGGACTTCCGTATTGCTGACTGACTTGCCAGCTTTTTGGCGGATGGTGAAGGTGATCAGCTCGTGGTCGCTGTCACCCAGTTCTTCAGTTTATCAAGATTGCTTGAATTATAATCCTATCCTCCAAGATGTTTACAACCCTTCCCAGTTTGGTTCACCTCCATATTAGATTTGTATATTCTCTATCACTGAAAAATAAGTTGTTTAATAATGATATTAATAGCACTGACCTCAGAACAAATGCCCATAAAATGTCATTTGAGGTTTCCTAGTAGTCTGTCACTGATACGTTAGTGGTAACCCTTTGCTTGTGGATATATAACCAATAATGAATCCACCTAATGGTAATTTGTCTTAGCCTGCACTTCTCTAGCTTTCTTGTAAGAATGGTATGTGTGACTGCCTTAGTAGCCTCAGTAAAGTCCAGATATTTTATATTTACTATTTTCATAGTTTCATAGTTTCTAGGGTTGGAAGGGACCTGAATAGATCATCAAGTCTGACCTTCTGCTCTGGGCAGGAACAAGTGCTGGGATCATAATACCCCAGCCAGAAATCTATCCAACCTCCTCTTGAAGACCCCCAAGGTAGGGGAGAGCACCAGCTCCCTCGGGAGCCCATTCCAGAGCTTGGCAACCCTAACCATAAAGTAATGCCTCCTGATATCTAGCCTGAACCTGCTTTCAATCAGTTTGTGACAGTCATTCCTTGTTATCCCAGGTGGTGTCTGGGGGAACAGAGCCTCACCTATTTTCCTCTGGTCCCTCCGGTAAGTTAATAGATGAACACCAGATCCCCTCCCAGTCTTCTCTTGTGGAAGCTGAATAGATTCAGGTCCATTAGTCTATCCTCGCAGAGCCTGGCCTGCTGCCCCCTGACCATGCAAGTGGCCATCCTTTTTTTCCCTCCCTATTTTCCCTTATCCACCAAGCCTTGTCTTGTCAGAGAAGGAAACAAAGTTGCCTTGGTATGATTTGGTGTTAAATAATCCATACTGGCCACTAGATTAATATCACTTCATCCTCCAAGTATTAAAAAAAATAAAAACAAAGCAGACAAAAAAACCCCACCCTGACTTCTTAATTTACTATAGTACCTTTTCAGGTAATCCAGTCAGGCTGACTGGTGTATAATTTTCTGGTTACTTTTTTCAGATGGACATTATATTAGCCTTTCTTCAGTACTTCACATCCTCACCTGTCTCTAATGACTTGGCAAATATTATTCCTAGTAGCTCTGAGTTTTATTCAACTAGTTCTTGTAGCATCCTAAGGTGAATTACAGCAGGTTCTGTTAACTTACTTTCATTCAGTTTTGTCCACATTTCCTGGATGCAATCTTTACTTACTGTGATCTGAATCCCTCTCTGTTTCTTGTTCAGATTCATTTTGCTATTATCTGGCCACAGTTGCACCTCCCCTCTCCCCCCCATCGCCACCTTCCCCTCTTCCCCTGAGTGAAATTTGAAGCAAATTAGGCATTAGACAGCTCCACCTTTTATATGTCTTCCATTAATAGCTCACTTTTTTTCTGTTGAGCTATGGATTCATCATGTTCCTTGTCTGCCTTTTCTGTCTGACATCTTCATAAAACTCCTTTGTGGTTTCTTTAACATCTCCTTATGGTATGGCTATTTTTTGCCTTTGCTTCTGGATTTTTTTCCCATATATGTTTGCTCTTCCTTTTTATAGCTCATTAGTGACATGCCATCCCTTCCATTACCTGTACACATCTCTCTTGATTTTGACATGCCATTGATCTCTTGCTGATCTTATTTTTCTTCTGTGTTGGAATAGCTTGATTTTGACCCTGTAATGGTATGGCTGTTTTTAATTTTTTTTTTACTTTTGTTATAACTCTTATAGGGCGTGTCTACATGATGCTTCGAGTGCAGTACACTGATTCTAGTGTGCATTAGCGCAGCAGGCAAAACCCATGCTAATGCACTAATGCCCAGTAGAATTAGTCTACTGTGCCTTAGCATCACCAAAAAAGTGTGTGCAATGGCAAATGCACAGTAGCACTGATTATGGTGCATTAAGGTAGTACCTGTAATTACAGGTACTAAACTTAATGTGCCATAATTAAGTTAGAAGGTTGTTAAAAGGATGTTGTCACTTTACTCTTCGTGTATGGATGATACTTAACGTTATGGGACTATATAGGGCACATATAAATGTTTGGGAAAATTAGGGGGAGGTTAGATAGCATTAAAATGGCCACACAATCAAACATAGTTTGTCCATGTGCAGACCTTATACTTAGATCCTTACTTAGGTGGAGCTAAATAGAAACTGTATAGAAGTTTCAGGAAGGTTAGATCTGTCTAAAAATGGCCAGCCCAATCTAAATTGACCCCATCTCTGAGCTAGTCTAACTTAGATCGGTTGGGCATTTTTAGACCAATTTTTTTTGTCCCAAATTTCTATACAGTTCCCAGTGGAGCCCCAGGGCTGGGAAAGCCCAGCCACTGACCCCCAGGCAGACCCAGCCAGGGACCAGCCACACCCCCTAACCCACCAAACCCTCCATTCTACAAGCTGCTCCTGGTTCTGTTTTTATCAGCGTTTATCAATGCTAGGAACCAAGGAATTAAATCCTGATGTGGAGAAAGGTAGAGTGGGAAGGGGTAGGTTCATGGGGGTGGTTATCTGGTGAGGACCAGAGGGATAAAATACCTGCTGGTCCCTAGGGGAGTGAGGGAGAGAGTCCCACCTCCTCCGAATCCTGAGAGCCCTCCTTGAAGATCCTGTGAGGTCCCCTGATCCTTCCAAATCAGGGGGCCTCCCTGGACTCCCCCATGAACCCTGCCTCCCCCCCCAATCCTTCCCACAGATACCACCTTTCCCACAATCTCTTCAATCACTCCTGCAGACCTCACTGATCCCCCCCACAGATGCTGCCTATCTCCTCCCAATTCCCCCCAGTATCCTCCATGGATCCTGCTAGCTCCCCTGACCTCTCCATTCCCCCCACAGACTCTGCTTGCCTCCCCCCCCATCCCACCCATGGATCCCACCTTCCCCCATTTCCTCCCACACAGACCATCCAATCCACCCCTGCCCCTCAATCCCCCCATGGGCCCCAATCTTCCTCAGTCTACTTGTCCCCCTAACCCCCCAACTCCTCCTGCTAGTCCCCCCCATCCTGACTTATCTTAGATCAGATGGACATTTTTAACTCAAACTAACTTCCCCTTAACCTTTCTGAATGTTTATAGCCAGCCCCGATGGCCTCATAATCAAGCAAACCATATCATGTTGTATATGTTTTGCAAATAAGACTCTTCAAACTGTTTTCATTCCTGAAGAAATGAAACATTTTGTGAGTCACATCAAAGTACTTTCTGTACATTATAATTAATGTTTTATATATGAATGTTTGTAAGTTCTGCCCCTCTTTCCTCTTTGCTCCCCTGTTCCTGAAAATAAAACTTTGATCAAGCAGAGGTGGGGTGGAGGAGAAGATCAGTTATGCTACATAAAAAAATGTTTTTTTCAACCCTTCTTTTTGGGTGAAATATCCAAAAGTTCAAAACAAAACCATTTGGATTAATTCACAGTCTGTGAATTCCTTACACACAACTCATAGCCTGTGGTCACCGTGCTCACAAAGCTAATCACCACTGAAGTGAATGGTGACTATGCAGGTGAAGGTAGCCTAATATTTAGCCTAATATCTCTATTGTATTAATTCCACTACATATTGGTATGTTAAAACATTTAGATAACATAAAAATTGGCTGCCAGGCCTGTATTTACAGAAGAAGAAAAAAAGATAGCATTTGCAAACAAATTCTCAAAGAGTAAAAGTACATGTGACAAAGGGTAGTGTTAGAGTAGCAGTGAAGTTCATGACTGCAATTTCCTTACAGTAGTCATACATAAAAACCTTAAATACTTTTATTTTGAATCTGAAACAAGAATATACAATGTGGATCATAGTACTACAGCCCAATGCATGTAATATAAATAAGTAAGATGAGTCTTAATCAAAACTAAGATTCAAAGTTTAATGGACTTCTGCATTATTTTGGATCCAAATTTAATTTTGCAGTTCCAACAAATTACACCTAAAATGAGAAGAGAAAAAGGTCAATTATGCCCAAAAAGAAGCAGAAGTCAATGATCTGTGAAAAATAAATTTAGTAGAATAAAACACAGGAAGATCTATGATTGGAGTTACCAGGGTACATGTTTACACCATGACAGCAGCAACCCCTAGTCAAGCCATTTACAAGCCCCACAAACCATACTGGAAGTTCACAAGTTAAAGATATTCCAGGGCATCCCTCAGCAGTCACTCTAGAGATCTCAATCAAAAAGTATACACAGTGGGAAAGACTTTGGAGCACATGCACTAGTACATTTTCAGGTTTGGAGCGTCTGCACAGTGATGGGTAGGCAAGGTGTGCATGGGAACTTCTCTGCTAGGGCCAAAATAGATAAATCCTAGTACTGTAAATGTATCTAATACTATTACAAATGGTTTTAAATCTATTATATTTAGTCACAAAACGAGTAATATATGCAGGGAAAGAAAAAGGCAGCTTCAGAATTTACAGGTCATCTAGAATCCACTATATTCTGTGTTTTCCATCTTTTCCACTATGTAACTTGATACGTCTTAAGTCATGCAAGTGTATTGACAAGCAAAACCAGAATTGTTCCCAACGTTTATTTTTCAGTTCCTAGTTCAACCTTATTGTAATTGCTTTTACCTTGGTTACAGTCTAACAGAATCAAGAATTTAGTAGTTAATTTGTATCCTGTGTAATCAAATATATAGAGAAAATGATATTCTCATATAATTTCACTCATGTTTTTCTGATGAAGCCAACCACCTATTTGAGGTTTTCAACAAACTTAACAAGATACAATCAGACCTTATATCTTCAAACTTTCAAAATAAAACACAAGCCATGCAAACTGCATATTGTCTCAGGTCTCCAGCAAAATTCTTGAGAATTCAGTTTTGGCAAAATATGTCAAACGTCACTATTTATGTAGCCAATAATCTTCTTCTAGGAATCCCACCACCTTCCATTTCCTTCCCTTCAAATAGAGGAAGAAAGAGGTAGGGTTGTCCTTTCTCTGTCCTTAGTGAGCATATGAATTAATTTGGCTTTCCTGCACCCCACATATGCATATTGTCAATGTAAGCCCATCCTTCCACTAACCTATTGTATAAATGATACAGCCCTCTAGAAAAGCAGTATGGGAGGGTGAGTCAACCATCTGCCTCTTCAGGCACTAGGCATGGAGCCCTAAAGGTCTTTAGTCCATTATACATTTTACTGTAGATAAATTATGATCTTTTGAGTAAAAGTTAGAGTTTCATTAGCTAGAAGTGTGGGTAGCTTCCCAGTGATAGAGTAGCCTTGGGACTCCTAAATATTATGTAGTCAAATGAGACATTTCTGTCTAGTGCTAAAAGAAAATGCAATCACAGTGTTCACCCACCAAAGAAATAATATGGTGGTAACAATGTAGGCAACAGGCGCCCTTCTACCAGACATACAAAAGTGTCAGTAAGATGCTCTCGACTTCTATCATGGATAGCAAACTCAAGACTTGTAAGTGATTATGTGCTAATATAGGCTGTTTTTCTCCTCTTTAAAGCAATTGGCACCTTTAAAATGGCACCCTTTCTTCACAATAGTGTTTTAGTAAATATACTAGAAATATAGTGTTTTAGGAAATACACTTTTTTCTTCTTTTTAAAGTGACATCTTCCTGTTACAAATAAATACTCCAAAAAAGTAACAAATTGATTGAACTGAGGTAATTTGTATTCAGACCCACTGCTGTGGAAAAACAGATCCCACTTCATCACAGTAGACCCATTCACTCCAGGAATTAAAAATATAACAAAAAGGAAGCTTCAGAAATGTTTGACCTATACCTTATTTAAAGTTACAGATGTATAAATTGCTGTGAACTCTGTAGTTTCAACAGTGATTTAAAGCCTGGTGCTTTAGGGTTATTTCTTTTATCAAATGCATATGACCTTTTAAATATCCTGTGTATAAAGATAGCATGGGGGTGCGTAAGTGAGGAAGAATAAATGTCTTACAACAAAATACCCATGAGGAAGATATATCTCAGAAGTTAAAAATGAATGTTTATCTTTTAAAATGCCTATTTGGAAGCCTACCAGTGCAAGCCTACCAGTGTCCCTATCATCATAATAAAATTAATTCTAAATATCTATACAGTTTGGCATGTACTTTTGGCTTTTTTTGTCATTGAAAAATCAGAGCTGACCCTACCCTTTTCACTCACCAGGATGTGCAGCACTGAGCAGCATTGATATGCCAGTGTCCAGCCCTTGCCCTTGCCCTTCACTATCAATCCACAGCCTGCCCCCCACCACAGTCCCCTCACTCCTGACCCACAAGTGTGGAGGTGGCTTGGGGGTGTGGGGTTTATGGGTGGATTGTGTGGGGACTGTGGGTGTGGGGGACATATAGGGGGGCTGCTCAGTAGGGGTGGGTTCCCTGCACCCCTCAGGGAGCAGCAGGGATGCTGGGGCCAGGTTGGGGAGTGATCAGGAGAGCAATCTGGGGCTGGGGGGAGCAAGCGGGGGGGAGCTGGGGCAGGGGGCAAGTGGGGGACCCACCCCTCCCAAGGTGCCTCCCCCATGGTCCCCACACCCCTCCTTCAGCCCCCCATCCCCTATTTACCTGTCACAGAGCCTGGGTCCAAGTCCCTGCAGCCTGCACTGCTGCTTGCCATAGAGAAGCTCTGCAAGGCTACCAGAGTGGCTCTTTGGAGGATCCAAGCCTCTGGTTGCCTCAGAGCATGGTCTGGGACTGTGCCCTGCCCCACCTTTTTGTCCCAGAGTATTTTTTGATACCTGTATCTCCAAGTATCAAATTTTGTCCAGTGCTACAAATATGCAGCATGGGGAGCATTTTTTGTTCCTGGCATATGTCTTGCAGTGTCTCAAAGGACATTCATCTGGAAGCACCCAGTGATTCTCAACCAGTGTACCAGGGCATGAAACCCTTTAAAGGGTGCCACAAGAAATGTGAGGAGAGAAATAGGTAAGGAGAGACTCCAGCTCTAGGTGTCAGGAGATGAGGGGTGTGTTGAGTCTAATTAGGGGTGCCTCAAGTCTAAAGTAGTTGAGAACAACTGCCCTAACCATTAGGTGCCTTTGTACACACCATAAAAATTGACCTTTAAAGCAGCTTAAATGTCCTTTTACATCGCTTTAAAGGCATTGCTGTTTGCTTGTTCGGCAGCGTATTCTGCTTTAATGGTGTTGCTATTTGTATGCTCAGTGGCGTATTCTACTTTAAATGACTTTGGAATGTACCAAGATAAAACATCTCCAAGGTGTTTTAGTTTGCTACTTAACAAAGTGCAACAGTGTATGGGGGGCTGGAAGCCGACATGCTCTGGGCTTGGTGGGCCCCACACAGCTCAGGGCTGTGGGACCTCGCAGCAGCCCGTGCAGGCAGGCTCCACTGAAGAAAAAAAAAAGGTGGCAAGCTCTCTGGAGCCTGCCTGAGCTGTGAAGGGGACCAGTGGTTCCCTCTGGGGCTGCAGGGGGGAGGGGAGCAGTGCTTCACTCTGCAGCTTCAGCGCACCCTGGGACTGCCCAGGTCATATGCCAGTGGGTAGGTGCCACCTGAGAGACCCCCATGCAGCTCAGGGACTGCTCAGCCTGCCAGCAGCTCACCCCCACCCCTGCTGCCCTAGAGGCAGATAAAGATCAGGCCCCCAGCCTTGTGTACACACCACGAGGGTTTTGCTCAGTTTAATTCTTCCTAAATTGTAGCAGTGTTTTTAAAAACCCACTATTTCAATTTAGGGAGAACTAAACCAAATTAACCTCCCGTGGTGTGTACAAGCAGCCTAGTATCCTAGCTACAGCGAGAGTTCTCCTTAGGACCCTGGAAGAGAGAGATAATGATATTATGGGACTGGGTCACAATATGTATAGAAGTCTTCTGAGTCATTCCCCCAGGTGACATTGTCCTTACTTAAACTATTTTCTTTCTTTTTTTTTAAATCATATAAAAAGAAAATAAAGAATGCTTCCTTATTATTCAGACTTCAGTGCTGGCACTGGTAGCCCGATATATGCATCGCTGTGGTCAACTGCATTTTCCAAAAAAACAACTTGAGAATTATAGGATTCATTCCCTTATTTGTAGTTGAGAGGCTAGGTATACTGCAACTTCAGCTCATTTGGCCTTGCCTCGTTATTCACAGAACTGGACAAGCTGGTATTAAATCCCTGTAGCTTTTGTACCCAAGTAAACTCTTGGTAATTGTGAGATGTAGTTTGTGATGTTCTACGGTAAATCTACTGGCATGACTGTTATCTTTTGGCAGCATTCCTATTTAGAATAATTGTTAATGTGGCCTCATGTTAGAGAGGGTTTTTTATACAGAACGACTCATTCTTCTCTCAAAACAATTATAGAGGGATTTTTTTTTTCTTCTGTTGGGAACAATTTTGTGTTGTAAAAAATGGTTGTATTATTTTTACTAAAATGCTCTTATTGTATGGAGTAGATTAATTTATATAATTACAGAAGATGCATTGAAATATAATGCATAAAAGCAATAAATAAGCAATGTGAAGAACATCCCTAAGCACACACGTACTGGTGCATGCTCTTTCCTCAAGTATATGCGATCAAAATGTACATCAATATGTTCAAGTTTGTGTGTTTCCACATGGACTTTTGCAAAACTTAACATGGAATCAGAAAATTAGGGTTGGAAGGGACCTTAGGAGATCATCTAGTCCAAACCTCTGCTTAAAGCAGGACCATACCCATAAGGACGTTAATAACATGTGTGCAGTTTTGAAAACAGTTTTTTAGAATTAGTATAAATTTTAAGCACTGTTTTCATTACCTACACAATTGTGGTAATCTGGTAAAGGTTACAGTGGCCACATCTACATGAGATGCTGATGGCACAGTAGCTCATTACTGTTGTGCAGTAGTGTTGCGTGGGATGAAGCGTGATGCAACACCGTTGCACAGTAGTAATGAGCTACTGCACAGTCAGTGTCACCAAGAAGCTATGCGGGGACACTACTGTGCAGTAATGCAAGTACTAAATGATTGCATATTAACAACTGTGCAGTCAGCGTCTCATGTAGATGTGGCTAGTGATAATAAAAAATAAACAGTGATGATTTTTGGTAGCTTTCTTGAGCTGTTTGAACAACTAAATGGATATGGTCATATATTAAATAGAGAGAGATATCTGTGTGGAAAAGCACTTAGGTAAAATACATTTTGACTGGTGCTGGGCCACAGGTACCAACACTAGAACATTTTTTTTCTCTCTCTTCTAATATGTAGAAAAAATATTGCACAGTAAGTTAATTACATTTTTAAATGATAATGTAATGATGTTGTCTCGTATACTTAGGAATGACCTTAGAGCCCAGGAAAGGGTCTCAGATAGATTGATAATTAATGACTAGAAAACCACTGGGCTCATCTACATGTGCCCCTGACTGAGCATTTGGCACTGCATAGTCATTTAGTACTAAATGACTGTGCAGTACCCACCAGACTGCACAGTCCTGGTGGTGCATAGTTATTTTTAGACTTTACATTGCCATACTGATGAGCTATGGTGACATAGTGCCTCAAGTAGATGCACCCCTTGAAGAGTACCTTGCTGAAAAGCAATATAAATGTGCTAAGTATTGGTTGTCATTTGATAACAACAATAGCCGCATCTTGGGAGTATCAGCGCTGACATACACGCAGACATGTACAAACAGACATGAAAAGTCAGACTCAGGACATGGATACTGTAGCTGCATTGCATGATGGGCTCTCTTGGGTGAGGGCAGAGTCTTTACAGGCCAGACCAAGGACTTAAAACAATTTGAGTGGGAAATATAGAGTAGCAGGAGTCAACAACCTACAGTCACAAAGATGTTGATTCTTGTCCATGAAGGTCTGATTCAGCCTGGAACAGCACAGAAGATCAAGTGGCAGCTTCATTGAGCAGTCCACTTCTTCCCTGCTGCACTCTCAGTTTCACTCACCTTCACTGTAGAGGCGCCAGGGGTGTGCAGTGAGGGAATGGATTTACAGTGTGAGGCAAGGAACCTGGTTGCAAACTCTGGCTCAAGACAGGAAACTTGCCAAACATCCAGCTAAGAGCAAGATTTAGCACTTCAACAAGAAGTATTGAATTGGCTAGTTAGCAGGGAGGCTACCTGGAGTGGTATTAGCCAGATCATTTGACAATTCTATGGTTAAGAGAACTGAAAAGAGCCCAGAGCTGTCAGACCATAGAATAGGTGTGGAAAAATGGAAAACTTTTCAAGTGCAAAATTTAATACTTCAAAATTTTTTAAGTTGAAAACTTAAAAAAATGTTCATCTGTTAGGTACCAATTCCATTTGATACTCTAATGTAGAATACCAGTCAAAAATAGTTAAAATGTACTCCTAAATACTTCAGAGCATAAGAATTAGGGCTGTGCAAAACAGCTATATTTCAATTTAGTTTTGGATTAGGCCGTTTCAGAGGGACGGTGATTTGTTTTGGTGTTTTGGATCACTGTTCCATTTCGATTCAGCCTATAACTTTGTCATTTCCTGCTTGATTCAGAAGAAAATTGCAGGGATGTAGCCCCTTCTGAGGGCATGAAGCATGCCAGATTTCCAGCAGATAGGTGCAGGGGTTTACCACTTCCCACCCTCCCCTCCCAGCTTGTTTCTCAGCCCCTGATGCCTCAATTTACATTTCCACTGATTGGCTTTCTTGCCTACATCCCAGCTTCTGGCTTCTTTAGTACTCCTTCCATCCAACAGCAGATGCTCCCTCAGCCTGACAAAGGGTTTTTAAACCTGAAAGTTTGCTAAGATATATTTCTCCAGCTATTCAGTTGGTCTACTAAAAGATATCAGATTGCCCCAAAGATCCTTGTCTGCCTTGTGTGTGTTAAGCTCTGAGAGCCATTTTAAAGCACAGGGACTGATTGATACACAAGACGTGGGAAGCTGCTGGAGTGCATTAATTGACACATTCCAGCAGACTCAGTTAATCAAGTTTGCTCTGACCTGCTGGAATTACAGCATATCAAAGCAGCCTCCCTCCTTATGTACAGACACCCTATAGTTTGAACTATGTAGTTTATTCACAAATAAAATAAAAGCTTATCTTCTTGCTATTAGCTTAATTTTACCTTCAGTTAATTCATATGCGAGTCATGATTAAGGAAATGTGAATATGAGAATGGAGAGTATCAAGATTTGCCCCATAATATTTTTATTTATGTTTTCTGGCAATATCATGGTGATGCTGGGTATTTCATCAGTTCAGACGTTTCTAAGATTAGTGATATACTGTATATGGGTTTGATTTATCTTAAGGGTAACAAGAAGAAACTTCATAAATTGTTTTCTGAGGCAAAACAAAAAAGCCCATGAACAATATAAATGCATATTTTTCTGGGATTAGAAAACAGGTGAACTTCTGAGTTTTGCTGAACTCTGAATGTAGTGTATTTGTAATCACCATTTTAAGGATAACTGCAACATCATACGTGCATGCACGTGTGTGGATGTCCGTCTAAGCCTTTAGTTTGCATATGTATATTCTCCACCTTCATTCCACCTTAATCTTGTTTTTCTCTGGAAATTATCTACTGTTGCTTAGTGAAGTATAATGTGATATAAATTGACTTCAGTTTCTACTGGACATCTGTTTGGCAGCTGGAACAGACCATATGAAAGCTAAATTATCCTCTTACCTCTGGAAGTGGTCTTGCCAGAGTAGAAATGTTATGCATTGTCCATGCAGAATGTATAGATGTCTACTACTATCCAGTGTAACTCTGTAGTTTCCAGGATCCTTGTAAGCATGAACTTCATTTAATGAAAAGAGACAAAAATATCCGTGCTGCTTCTAACAATTTACATTTTACAGTGAGTTTATTTAAAAACAAAGAAAATCTTCCCTTCTGTGTTTTCAGTGAGCCTCCAGCAATAAACAAAAAACAAAACAAAACAAAAAAAAAGAATGAGAGAGAGAGAGCTAAGAAGCATTGATGTTAATGGAGCGCTGCATTATTTCAAACAAAAAGGACTTAATGCTGTTTATACCTAATGCAAATTTGGTAGCAAGATGTACGAAGGCTAATGCTATTTTAATGCTTATTTGGTTAATACTTAAGCTCCTTTATGAAGTTATATTTAAGCCATCTAATAAAAAATACCTTAATAAGATTTAAGATTTAATACTTTAAGTATTAAGATCACCTCAAACCATTGCTTAATTACCCCTTTGATTGTTGTCCTTATTGAAAAGCCTATGGGGCTTAATATTTTTTTTTTAAAAGAAGCAAAACCAAAACAAACAAAAACTATGCAAAACTTTTAATAACTATTGTATTTACAAAGTTTTCAGTGCAATAAAAGAAAGGGCGGTGTTGGGTTTCAGCACCTGAGGCTCTGTAATTCAGCTCAGACCAATTTCCATGCTCAAAGTTGCTGATGAAAGTTTAGCTGAAGGGGGATAAACCCTGGATATTGCTCATCTCTTTTCATCATGCATTCATTTATGCTACTCCAGAACTAGCAAGCCAGGCACAAATGAATATTCCATTCCCTAAACATGTAACATATGCATACTGAATAATAATGAGTTTGGAGAAACGTAAATAGTTTTTCATGAGCAGCATCTTCCCCTCCCCTAATACCACACACCAGGGGTTCACAACTCACATTTTTTATTGAGAGCCACTTGGAAGGTACACTTTCCAAAAGAAGGCAGCTGTTTGTCAGATGGACTCTGATCAACTGTACAACAAATTCACAAGGAAGAAAATTGGATTGCACACATGCAGGTTGATGAATTGCCACATAGCAGAGGCACAGAACCCATTGTTTTGCTTTTTTAGATCCTGTTTCATTTACTAAAGAATTGTGAGTTTGCTCTGGTGAGCCACATGCAGCCCACAGGTCATATTGTGTGCCCTTGTCCTCTAGAGTCTGTTGAGATAATCTTTGAAGAAGGGAGAAAATATGAGCTAGCTGGCCCTGGGCTGGAAGGGGGCAGAGCCAAAAGATGTGCATTACCTTTCCAAATGTGCATCACCTAACCAAATGTGATTACCTAAAAAAAGTTGATACACCTTGTAATAGTATCAACTTTAACACTCTGCTATAGAAAGCCTATTTAAGAGAGGTCCTGTAGTAACCTAAGGCTGGAGGTGTTAGACTAAGCTGCCAAGGAACGGAAGGGAGATAGAAAGTGCCACAGGCATTATGAGAATGGCTCTGTCATTGTGCAGATTAGCAGATGCTACTCTTCTCTTCATCCAAAATGTTGCCACCTTCTCAAATAATGTGGGAGAAGCTCCATAAGGAAAACCTCATACAGTATCCTTCTTTATATGCCTGGAATATTATCAGGAACAAGTTTCTGCATATTTTTACCTATCTACTTCCAATGTTTACCTGTTGTAAAATGACAATTTACACATATCTTGAACTTTTTTTTTAAAGGAAGAAGAGAAATTTAAACATTAGCCTGATAGCACACTTCAGCTCTTTATGCATGAGATGAAATTAGTCTCTAGTTGCCACTGGCTCAGCCAGATGTGTTTGATCTCTGCTAGGATGAAAGTATGGCAGCACAAGGCATATGCAGCTCTGGCTTTCTTAAAATCAACTGGCAAAACAAACAAACAAAAATCACATAAACAAAATAACCCCCCAAACAAACAAACAAAACAAAAAATAGTAAACTTGGCCATGGGATGGATGGCCAATAGATGCATTGATTCTGTACACCCATGATGAAGCCTATGTTGTTTCTGTGTAGTTTGTTATGGAAAAGATGGCTGCCTTTCCTAACTAGAAATTCAAAAAGGAAATGTCAGTAAAAAGGCTACCTGCTCTTGCCAAGAATATAAATCCCTGTTTTTGCCTGGCTGTCAAGGCAGGAGGTTCATTGGCAAAGATAAATAGAACCCTTTATGTAGTTTGTAAAGTGACTTGAGATCCTTAAGGATAAGCTCAGTGGCCATGTAATAGATTATTAGATGAAGCTGGCACCATTTCTGTCCCTGATCTTGTGGCACAAAATTGTTTCTCCAGTGAATTGAGAGAGAACCATAACAGTGTTTTTATTCTTTTGTTCTTTCTTTCTTTTGTTCTTTCTTTCATTCATTCTTTCTTTCTTGACAGGTGTGTTTGCTCGGAGCTCTGAGAGTTTGTTCTGTAAGCATTTCTCCTTCTCTTGCTTTGTTTTCCCTCCCTCAAACAGTCTGACCCCTTTCTCACCATAGCCCCTCACTTTTCATTACTTTTCCTGCCTTTTTTCACGTTTTTGTCCTTTCTCCTGCAGTAACTGTCTTCCCCTCCCCTCCCCCTTCCTCCGGGGTTATTTTTTTCTTTCCCCCCTCTCACTTCACCTGCTCTGCTTATTCCTTTCCCTTCTCTTCCCTGCTGTATTGCTCATATTTGTCCCCTCCTCTGGTGTTTGTTTGTTTTCCAGCTTCTTTGTTCCCTGCCAGGAGAGGACTGCTCACCCCTCTGGTTCCTTGCAAGGTTAACCTTTTTTTTTTTTTTTTTTTTTTTTTTTTTTTTTTTTTTTTTGCTGGAATGGCTGAAGGCAGTTCCCAGTGGCCCACTGCTGAGAGTTCTGCCCCTCTGGACCGGAGCTTTGGTCTCTGGCTTCATGCCCCTCCCTCCATTGCAGTGGAGGAATACGCTGCTGCTGTGGAGGTACTGGTAGGCTGCAAAAATGTCCTTTACGCTGTCCAGGTAGTTTAATCCCTTGCCTCATCCTTCCCACTCGTCTTGAATGATGTGGCGGTGGCACCGGCCCTCGGCACCTTGCTTGCAGTACTAGATGTGAATGTCTCAGACAGTGCCTATTTGGTTTCTTTTCCATGCCAGGCATGAAAAAGGGGTGTCATCTGCAAAGCTAGCTACTTTCCAGAGCTGTAGGAGTCAGCTTGCTGGGGCTGTTTCTGATGCTGCCCTGGGATTGTTCCAGTGTTTGGTCTGGGCACGCCTGTCACCACAGTTCGAACCTGTGGTTCTCCAGTGGAAAGTACTTGCCTTCCAGACACGTTGGGCCATTTCAGGGGTGCTCTGTGGCATTGAGGGTTTCTGTTTGGTACTCACACTTGGATCCTTCCCCTCCTCCTGGGGTACCAGTGAGGGACCTAGCAGATGGCTGTGGTACTGAATGTTTTTGTTTTTGATTTTGTTTTTTTTTACAATTGTGAGGACAGACCTTGAGGACTAGCCCTAGGCTCTGTCTTCTGCACTTGGGCCCCTGTGTGGGCTTTCTTTTTTGTTTTGTTTTATTATCACCTATTTTCCCCCTAATAAATGTTTATAAAAAGTCAAAAGGAAAACTTTTTTTTTAAAAAGCAAAAAAAAGTCAAAAAAGGCAAAAGTCTTTCTTTCTTTCCATCTTTCAGTCTTTCCTTCTTGCTTCCTTATTTTAACTTTAACGCTTGATACCACTGCCTGAAAACCCTTTGAACTTTCACCTTTTGAACAATGTAGATCATCGCATACCATCATTATGAGAGAAGAAAAGTAGAAAATGTCTCTCTGCTAAATATCATGAAAACATGCAATGAAATTAAATATTAATTATAGGG
This sequence comes from Alligator mississippiensis, assembly GCF_030867095.1. Classification (NCBI taxonomy): domain Eukaryota; kingdom Metazoa; phylum Chordata; order Crocodylia; family Alligatoridae; genus Alligator; species Alligator mississippiensis. The sequence continues at coordinate 108,991,441 of NC_081828.1, read as the reverse complement.
TTGTTTTTTGTCCTTTACACAATAGCAGGTAGGCTAAGGGTACCAATGAGCCAAAATAATCTTTGCTGCAACTCAATCACAGTTATACCAGCATAGAATTTAGTACAGTAAAGATAATGAAGTCAAATTGAGACCAACTAATCTAATCTGAGAACACATCACACAGTAGAGTTTTTCATTTTTGTGTTTGTCTTTTCTCAGCAAGTAAGAATATTTCAAAGCTTTTACTACCTCCCAGCCAAAACATACTTGCTGTACTTCCTTTTAAATTTGTTTTCTCCTCATCTTTCTCAGTCCTGCAAAATTTCCTTTGTGTTTCTCACCTCTTTTAAACACCACAATAGCAAAGGACTCTCAAACTGTGACAATACAAATGAGTGAGATTTCAGAAAATTAAGAGTGTGACTGTCTCATTGAAACAGTGCAAAAAGTAACATAAAAAAAGAGTTACTTTTAAAGCTACTTTTCAAGCTTAATAAGATGAGATAAGGAACTCTTATTACAAATGAGCAGGATGTGGCTCAGAGCATTGTCACTTAAAACCCAGGAACCATTGAACAGGTTGTATGGGGCAGATGCACAGAAAAAAATGGAAAGGGAAAGTGGTTTTGGCACACCTCTTCCAAGTCACACCTTTTAGACTACTAGGAAGAGATACTAACTCAGCATCTGCTTTATACTTCATTCTAGGGAAATAACTGTTCCTTGATCTTAGAAGCTGGTAGTTTTGCTTGTTTGTTTGGAGCTTTTTTTTGGTTTTATTTTCATTCCTGCACGATATAACCTTCTAGGATAGTAAGGTACTATGCTGCAGGGTGTCCAGAAAAAAAAGTTAAAAATAAAAAAACCCTCCAAAAGATAAGAGGGCTTTTTTATGTATTTGAAGAGTACTGAGCTAGAGTGTAGAACTACAGCAGTGATTCTCAACCTTTTGGGATTCAGTGCACCCCTCATTAGGCTTAAGGAACTCCTTTGTTTTGTGAACTGAGTGGCACCCAATTTAAAAAGAATAATTAATAATTACAATGCTTATCTCCTTGCAGAGGGGTTTGGCAGGGAGAATAGGGGATCTTCCAGACTGGGAGAAGGCAGAGCTTGCTCATCTGCTTAGTTTAGGCGCTTATCTCCTAATAACACCTCACTTATCTCTTCATACTGCATGGCACCCTTTAGAAGATCCCAAGGTGCCCTAGAACCCTGGCTGAGAATCACTGAACTGGAGTTGAAGCGAGAACACTTTCTCAGATTATATTTTACATCACATGGCTAATATGATTAACTAGAGAGCAGCTAACAGATAAAAATAGTTAAACATAGGATCTGACATCACCCTGCAAATTTAGAGGAAATTTAGGACTTTATCTGAATCTAAATATCATCTCTGAGTCTCATTGCTACTGTATTAATCATATCAAACTGGAGGCTTAGAAAATGAAATGTAGAAAAAGTGGAGACAAATTTTGCTGATAGAAATATTACATTGTAACCTAAGGGAAGTCAAATGTATTTGGGAAGGTAGTAACTGAATAGCCTGTATCATTTGGTGAAAACTGCTGAGGAAAAAGTGAAGATTTGTATCAGATGGGGTTGGTTATTAAAATAAGATGAAAATAAGACGAAAACTGGCTTGAACTGAAGGTTGAAGATCCTAAAGTAAGAATTTGGACTACCAGTTTTATTTGTTAGTAACTGTTCTGTTTTGAACTACAAATGCACTGCATTTACTTGTTACCTGATTATATGGATTTTAGATTATCCAATATTCAGACATTGACCTCTGAATATGAAATTCAAATGGAAGTAAATTTTATCAGTCCTAAAGTATGATAATCTTACATTATTATTGGCCACATTTATATACAAATACATTGGACTATGTCTTACTCACCTGATCTGTTCCCTGTTAGTCAAAATATTATTTTCTGACTTTCTTGATGAAAGTGGGATTAATATTTTTGTTATGCCTGTTGGTACTACAGGAAAAGCTGATATGACTTTCAGATTACATGCAGAACTTTCAGTGTTGGCAATTAGGGGGTGAATATTCTTTTACTTATGCAATAGGTGGATTTTATCTGGAATCACCAAGCTTCAATGAAGGTTGACTCCATCCCCCAGTACTACTTTCAAGTCACTTTTCTGAATAGAACTACTCTGATGTAAATTTTGAATATTTTGATAGATTTGTGTAAGAAGACTCAAAATCAACAAAGGTATATCTGTACAGAATTTTCTCCAGCATTTTTTCCGTAGTTGCCTTTAGATATATGTTGGTAAGAAACACAATCTCATTTAGCTCTATATTTTTGCAATTAAGATACATTTTCTAACAGTTTTCTATATTTTTCAATTGTTCTAATAATGCTTCTAATAAAACATGCACATAATAGCCTGTTGCTCTGGCCCTTTCCAGATGTGAACCAATATTTATCAAATTGCCTTCAGTTTAATATTACTATTTAATACTACTCTGATGAATATATTCTCAAGTTTAAAGACTATATTAATCTTACTATAAATACATAAACATATATACAGGTCTGTAACACAAAGTAATTATTTTTACCACAGTCATTCCTAAGCAGAATTGACAGCTAAGAAGTTGAAGAGTTCATGTGGGAAAAGAAGTAAAAAATTCATTGAAGAAAGAGTTTGCAAAATATCAGATACAGATACAAAAACAAAACCACATCTTTACAGCTGATCATTTTATGAAACAAAATTGCTAAGTGAAACAGATTTCTCTCCTTTTTTCAGCTTGGCTGTCATGAATCACAGATGCCTGTTAGCCAAAAGAGCTGTGTGAAACATTTTATACTTAAAGCAATGCAGGGAAATTTCATCAGCTTAATTTTCACTAACCTCTAACAGAAAAGAAAAATAAACTATCAGTTTTTACTTGGGGTAATTTCCTTAAAAGTTTTCATAGGCTTGTTTAAATAAATGGATTATTTAAGTTTTGAAATCTCATTTAGAACAGGATGTGATTTTTTCGTGTGATATTTCTGGAATGTAAAACCAAAGCACAGCACCTGATCTCATGTATATCACAATGGGGGCACCGATACATGTACTTTACTGCAAAGTTGATTAATTAGCTCTTCAGTAAAGTGCCACTGTCTACATATGCAGTGCTATTAAGCCAGAGTAAACTAATTAATTCCACTGTAGGATAGTAGTGCCCAATACACGCACTATCCTATGGAGGACTTATTTAGTGTACACAATGCACATTTAGACAATGACTGGGGCTGGCTGGGGCACAAGGGTGCTATGGATGGGCTGCTTGCCAGGTAAGCCCACACTCTAACACCCTTTGTTCCCCAGCCAGCCCCTCTGCAGCATATTGAACTGGAGTGGAGCAGCTCGAGGCTGGCAGGCTGATTCCCTAGGCCCCTTGCCAGCTGTGGCTGCATTGCCCTGGCTCAACGTGCTGTGGTCCCGGGTTCATGTGTAAATGCTGTGCGTGGGAGCAATAAAATATGGTGCAAACTTCACCAGAGTTAATTCACTTGTGCTAATTGCATGTATAGATGTGCCTGGTAAAAAACAATGGAACCTCGAAGAAACCATGTTATTTGCGGGGCATGGAAATGACCCCTGCAAGCTTATTCAGCCATTCAGTATCAAGAATGGGTTTAGGATTCAGCTTCTCTGATGCCCAGGCACATGCTCCTACCAGTCTGCCTTTCCTAATGATGATTTGATTGGTGGCAAAATGCTTATAAAATGGAATGTTTTCTATCATTTCATTTCTGCGGTTTATAGCTGCATTTCTGGAATTGTCACCAGTAGACTCACCCATAGCTCTTCAGCTGAAGGGGAGATTGTGCAACCTGTTTCTGAACCCTTTGAGGGACTATTAACCTTTCTAAATATTCTGTCCTTGTGCAGGTTTCATCATTTTAAGGTTGTTCTCAAAATACTTTGTTTAATAAGGTGTTTGATCCTTTTACATACTGTAGAAAAAGAAAACCCATTATGACCAGAGATCCTGCTTTTTTCTGATTATAAAAAAATCCCCAATTTTTGGTTAAAAAATAGTAACCTCAAATCCATATACAGGTTTCCCTTGCTTTATGCTGTACATGTGTTCCTGGAAAATGGTGCATAACTCAAATTCGCATAAAGGGAACCCACATTACAATGTAACAAATAGGGATACGTTCCAAGACCTCGACTGTACTGACTCCCAGACCTATTTCTACCACTTTTACAAGACAATTTTGGTACTCACCAACAGCAGACAATACACACAAGCACAGGGAGAGGGGTAGGAGATAAGCTAGTGAGAAACATAGAAGCCAAAATGGGGACAGCAACTACAGAAATATGTCGCAGACAATGAGCGAGGAGCACAGATCCACACAGGAGACTATTTTTGGTGTGCATCAGTCCCACAATGCACCACACAAAGCAGCTAACTGTGGGATTCCACCACACTGATTGCATAAGAGTGAATTTACCTCGCATATAACGAATTTTTGGTATAAAAAGGGTCATCGCATAAGAGCGAATTCACACATACAGAACCCACATAAAGCGAGGAAAACCTGTGTGTGTGTGTGTGTGTGTGTGTGTGTGTGTGTGTATTTTAGTGGTGGTTCATTTTATCATGGAAAACTGTGGATTTTAACCAAAAATAGGGATTTTTTTTTAAATAGAGAAAACCAGGATCCCTGGTAATGACTGAGATCCTTGTTTTAAATATAGTTTAGGGTGTGTACACGATTTCTTCAGCAGTTTAGTATTTCTAACATTAATTTTATTTCATTGCCTGTTAATATTAATGATTGCCCATATATAAGGGGAGATATCTTTCCAGCTTTAAAATAGCTTTAAAGGATAGCTATTCAAAGGCTTCTAATATATTTCTGTCTAAATTTTTTTTGAGGTTCATTCCTGACAAAGGACATTTAAGGCTGCAGGAACCTTATACAAACTTTAGCAAATTTGTAAGAAACCTGCAAAACTCAGTTGCCACTTCTGGTGAGAATGGAAAATGATGGTTTTCACCCTGTTATACACTGACCAGGATACTTGTGGCTTGGGAAGCAGTAGATGGTAATGAGGAAGGCAGAAAGTAGTAAGTAGAGGATGCTATGGTGTGGTAGAAGGCAAAATCTGCTGTGGGGGCAGGTATAGATACTCAGGATGTTGCTGTAGAGGGACTTTTAGAAGGATTGTTGCTGTTCTATAATGGTACTCATGCAGATTTCTTTTCATAATAAAGCTTTGGAGTCAGGGAGGTGAGAAGTTATTGAAGGGTGAGGTTGTCATATACAACAGTCAAGAGGTGCATGTCTCCAGGGAGGGGGCTGGGAGAGACTCAGAAGGTCAAAGCAGGCAAACATTACAATGCATAAAGAGATGAGAAAGGCCATTAATACAGATTTGTTTTCATGATTTATGCTTCAGGGACTGTGGCATTTTAAATGCATAATAAACTTATTTGTAGTTCTGTTGCGAATATTTTGCACAGTCCCACTGTAAAAGACTGGCAAACCCACAGTGGCTATATCCATTTGATACTACTTTTATCCACATTGACTAATGATGTTCTGTTTATCTGGTGCTAAATGAAACTGTTCAAGTTACCTGAAGCAGTCAACAGTCATATAAACCCCAAAGTAAATTATCAAAATTAGGTTAGTTTTTTTGTGTTTATTTGTTTAGCTTAAGAATTTTGTACAGAAAAACCTTGTTAGCTCAATATTGGATAGTTCAAAGTATTGGATGCTTTGAAGCTATCGTCACTCCCTAGACAAAAGATTGCAGCAATTTTCAAAAAGATAAAATGCTTCAATTGTGTTTGAACTAAGGCTGTAGGTATGTAGTATTTTGCATATGCAAATTACTACGGGTACATTTATTTTGATCCCATTTATTTCAAAGTTGGTGTTTTTTGGTCCCCTGCATTTCAAATTAACAAGTTCTTCCTGTAGTAGCTATTCATTAGAGCGAATACTGCAATTTGCTGCCCAAATGTTTGTGAGAGTTTAGTCAGTGCATCTTGTGAACAGAAAAATACACGCATTCTTCACATTGCTCTGCAAACAACAGCAAGAGTTGTGAAAGGCGGTTCTAAATAAATAATTGACCCAATTTCTTCTTCATCCATCAAATGTGAGGATTGAAAAAATATTGTTAACTTTTGCCAGTCTTCCTGCCCTATAGTTTTCTATTACCTTTATTTTCTACTTCCTTAAACTGTACAGATGCAGAAGCACATGAATGTTGTGAGAGAGATTCCCTAATTTGCAAATAAGAGGCTATAAAGTGGTTTTCTAAACCTAATTGAAATCTCTTGAGAATGTCAAAGTCCTTCCATCAGTAATATACATTCATGCTTATTGTCACAGATCAGACTAACTTATGGAGATAGAGGACATGAGACAGTTACTTCTCCTAATAATTGTGATTCTTCATCAGTAACTTTTGTCTTCTTGTACTTAGGAGATGCATATCACCACTAAGCTGGGAGATTTATGGAAGATCAGTACCCATCAGAACCAAAGATTACAAACTATTTCTTATGTTAAACCCAGGATTTATATGAGAGTACAATTCTGGTAGGAAATGTTGATACCACTCAAATGGAAGTGGCAACCAGTAACTTCAAAAGGATCCCAAACTAAAACTATAATGTTTAAAGCAGGGGCTGTCCTTTGTGTTTTATCTGTGTAAAGATCAAAGCCTCTGCTCACACTTCCACGTTTGTGTACAACTCTCATTGCTAGAAATTTCAAATGCAGATCACAGGCATGTGTCCTTTCAATTTTACAATGTTTTGCTAAAGAAGGACTACTTTAAATTAGCTTGTCATTACTGCTAGTTTTCATAACTGCTCAGTGACCTGAAAAGATAAATATTTCAGGAATGAACATATTGACTTTGCTAGAGTATTAAGAAACTGGGACAATCTGTGACTAAATGTGGTAATTTGATATTCAACATGACAATTTTATTGATTCAGGACTTTGCAATTGAATATCTATTAGAATGAAGTGTAAATACAAGAGATAATTTTTAATATTGCAAATAAATTGATATGCACTCACAATAACTGTTATATGCCCACAGTATTGCATTAAATAGGTGATGTTGCTATTTGGCTTTTAATGTGGCACCGTAGCCATTTTGTGTGTGTGTGGTGGGGGGGGGAGGGTTGTTCATGTTTTTGCATGCAAAACTGTATTTGAAATCACAAGGGAAAATTATTTTTTGGCCATTCCATTTCTCTTATTTTTTTCCTATCCTATCCTATTTCAAACATTGCCAGGGATGATTTATTTCCCTCCATCAAACAAGAAGCAAACCAGCAAAGGAATTGTCCATGAAGTTTACTTTCCATCCTTTACCATAAAACAAAGAGAAAGAAGATAATTAGAAAGCAAGAGGAGGTAGAAGAGGATGAATCTGTGAGTGGGTCAAACTTTCCAGGTTAAGAGGCAAAGGAACTGAATGAAGAGAAAGACAGTAGGGAAAAAACTTGGCTTTTATGAAGGAAAATTCACTCCCAATTACTTTTCATGCCTTCTCTTTGTTAGAATGAACCAGCTGTTCCTAGCTAAAAAAAAATTAAAACAGAATATTTACTTTAATATTTACTTCTAATAAAATTAACCTATAATTCCTTGCCCCTAGCCTTGGTGTAGTTACTATTAAAATACAAAATTAGAAAATTTATTGAAAAAAATCAACGTAATTCATTTTTTTCTGTTTGTAAAAGTAGCAGTAGTCCTAGTTTCTGCATGAATTTCTTCACTCTAGGCTAGTCACAATGGCTCCCTATGCATATACTTGTGGGTGGGGAAAGGGGGCATTTAATTTGAGTAGTTCCTGGAGAGCAACTGTAATTAAAACAGCTCACTGTCATGTGTATCAAGCACTTATGCATTTCAAAATGATCATGGGACAGTTTCTATAAAGCTCATTCAATGAGGTTTAGATAAAGCACCCTGTGGCCATTTTGAAATGTGATGGTGAGGTGACACTGGAGTGTTCTTATTGGAACATGAACAAGCATGTCTGTAAGCACCCATTGTGAGTTTAATGGGATTGTTTCAGAAAATGTACTGCAATGAGAGGAATTTACCCTTTGACGTTTAGCTTGTCCTTCCACTTAATTGTAATCATTTGATTTTTATGCAAAAATCCAGGTATTATTACATTAAAACAACAGCAACACTGCCACAGTGGTTTCTCCAGTTTAGTATTCTAAATTTAATGTTAGTTTAATCTAAACTAAGTATTTTAAAAAGCAATGTAAAAGCAGCATATTCCAGAGAAACTGCAACACTGCATACCATCCAGTAGTTATTTATACCCAACATAAGCATGTCTGTCATCAGTTTATACCCTAAAGCATGAAAGGTTTTGTTGTTGTTTTGTTGTTCCAACTTATGTGATTGAATATGATATTAATGTAATTGATTAAAGCAGAAGCATAATTAGTAATTTTGGTGCCCTGGGCACAGACGCTGTTGAGTGCTGGAGAGCAAAGAATGGGGAGGGGGTGGGGCAGAGGGAAGAGGTGTTGAAAGCTAGCAAGTGGATGGGGTTTGTGGGGGGAGAGGGCAATGTTAAGCACCTGAAGGCAGGAGTATGGACCACTGTAGAATGCTGCTGGCACCCCCTCTAAGCCAGTAGCTGGGGCTGGTGCCCTATTTGCCTTGCCCTACTTGCAATACTGGTTCAATGCTTCTTTGCCATTACTCTATTTGTGGTTAGAAAATAAGGATAGAGACCAAAATGTTCTAGTTTTCTTTTCTGTTCAAAACTTGTTGGACTACTCTAATTTTTGGATCTGATTAAAAATTATAATCCTCCCCCCCTCCAACCCCGTGTCATTCATTTTGCCCTTAGCACTTTTTTCAAATATTTATGAACATATTTTGGAGCAAGTATTTGTCTTTTTGCATCTGTAGGGGAGCTAGTTCATGTGGTAGAACGCTTGCTTTGCATGCGAGAGGTAGTAGGATTGATGCCTGTGTTCTATGTAGCATTCTTATGAACATACTTTGTAGCAAGTATTTTTCTTTTTGTATCTACTAAATGCTCTTTCTATTGTTATTTTGCAGATACATTACTAGCAGATATATTACTATTAGATGAGAAAATTAGGTAGTTGAGGATCTACACGTGCTCATAAAATGATTTACAATTTAACAGCATGCCCTTCATCATTCACACTCCCTATCTTCTAGACTCAAATACTTGCAGGTAGAATTTACAGCATGTGTAGGTCTAAACACCTGATTATGTAAAGCTAAATATTTATTGGTGTTTTTTCTATATGGTGCCATGGGTTTATGAATGAGGTAGTTAAATGTCTGTATGCCATAAAAATGTCTTTCTAACCACTGGCTTCCTTAAAACTTCATGCACAAAATCAGAACTATTTTAGGACTTACTTATTAATAAAATCAGAGCTGTTATCAGATGTGACATATCTGTCATTTTTTAAAGTATATTACAATTTTATATTTTGAGGTGAAAACAAATTGGATTATCAAATGCTGCAAATAAGACACATGGAAAGAATGAGATTGTAGATGACTTTATAACTGGGTTGGTAGGAAACACATGCTATGTAACATTCTCATTGGCTGAGCCAGTTGCCTTTCAGGACAAAACAATACAGTGTTACAAAATATTAGGGAGGTTCCTATGTTAGACATCATTAGTAGAGAAAGATATGTATTATAATACCCAGATAATGGGATAAGAGTCATTACTGATTGCTTAATAAATCTTTTTCTTTCCTTGAAGCCATATAAATTATTTGATGGGAGTGAAAGTAATAATTAGGCACAATGAAACACTCTCCAATTTAGCAGAAACATAAATAATACGAAATATATATTTTTAAAATTGTACAACACAGCACCGGTTGTTCTATTTTCCTTAATTGTCATGTATCCTGCCATGTCCTTTATCTGCTTAGTGAATTTACAACTAACACAGCAGGTTGTGAATTTTTAATAGGTTCTCTTCAAGGAAAGAAAAGGTCAACATTAACATAAAATTCTTCCTTAAGATTTGTGGCACAAATGTTTCACAGCAGAGAACAGGTGTTGCTGGAAAACTAAAATCTACCACAGCAGTCAAGCTAAAAGATTCTCTATGTTAAGTAAGGGGGAAATGAATGCTTTAACACAACACAATAACTCTAGCAGCATGTCAAGGCAAAGTAAATTGAAAATGACTCCGCTTTGTCAGTGAAAGCCTTGTTAGTTGCAAGCAGCATAACATTTTTTTTCATTTTGTTTGTGTGCATTTTATTAAATCTGACCCCTTTTTTAAAAGTAAATTCTCTCTCTTTCTCTCTCTCTCCCCCTTCTTTAGCTTCATTCTGACCAAGACAAGGGAGATGGGTCTCTCAAGTACATTTTGTCAGGAGATGGGGCTGGTACTCTTTTTATTATTGACGAGAAAACAGGTGACATTCATGCCACTCGAAGAATTGACAGAGAAGAGAAAGCCTTTTACACCCTGCGTGCCCAAGCTATTAACAGAAGAACTCTCAGGCCAGTGGAGCCAGAATCTGAGTTCGTTATCAAAATCCATGACATTAATGACAATGAACCAACATTTCCAGAAGAATTTTATACTGCTAGTGTTCCTGAAATGTCAGTAGTTGGTAAGTAGCAATTTCAGGTATAAATTCATGCTTTACATTTCATATTTGGAGAAAACATTTCTCCAACTATTATGTTGTCACTGGAGTCTTGAATTTTAACTCATGGGAGGTTCTTATGGTCACTGTATTCTCCACTTCCTCAGTCTCCCATTAGAATTAAAAAGGAGGCTGAAGTATCTGGTAGGCAGGTCAATCTCTGTAATCAGATTGAGATGCAAATGTTGTGACTTTATGCCAGTTTGAGAGGGAGAGGAGTCCAGGAGAGCTGGCTGTACTTTAAAGAAGCCTTACTGAGAATGCAAGAACAAACCATCTTGATGTGCAGGAAGACTATCAAGTATGGCAGACAACCAGCTTGGCTTATCAGGAAACATTTCAGTAAACTAAATCACAAAAAGAAAGCTTATAAGAAGTGGAAACTTGGACAAACAACTAGGAAGGAATATAAGAGTATTGTTTGGGCATTCAGGGATATAGTCAGGAAGGCTAAAGCACAACTGGAGTTGCAGCTAGCAACGGATATGGAAGGGACAAAGGACATGGATATGGAAAATGCTGAAGTACTCAATGTCTTTTTCACCTCCATCTTCACAGGCAAGGTCAGCTCCCAGACTACTGTACCAGGCAGCACAGTTTGAGCAGCCAACAGTGGAGAAGAACAGATTAGGGACTATTTAGAAAAGCTGGACATATACAAGTCCATGGGGCCAGACAGGATGCACCCCAGAGTGATGAGGGTGTTGGCTGATGTGATTGCAGAGTCACTGGCCATCCTTTTTGAAAACTCATGGCAACTGGGAGAGGTCCTGGATGATTGAAAAGAGGCAAACATAGTGTCTATCTTTAAGAATGGGAAAAAGGAGCATCCAGGGAACTGCAGAACAGTCATCTTCACCTCAGTTCCTGGGAAAATGATGGAGGAGGTCCTTAAGGAATCCATTTCTAAGCACTTGGAGGAGCAGGTGATTAGGAAGAGTAAGCATGGATTCACTAAGGGCAATTCATGCCTGACTGACCAAACTGATTGCCTTCTAAGATAAGATGACTGGCTCTGTGGATGTGGGGAACTAATGGATGTGGCATATGGTCTCCTGTATTCCACAGGTAAGCTAAGGAAGTATGGGCTGGATAACTGGACTGTAAGGTGGATAGAAAACTGGTAGGAGCATCAGGCTCAGAGGGTAGTAATCAATGGTGCAATGTCTAGTTGGCACCTGGTATCAAGTGGAGTGCCCCAGGGGTCAGTCCTGAGGAAGGTTTTGTTCAACATCTTAATGATTTGTAAGGTGGGATCGAATGCACCCTTAGCAAGTTTGTAGATGACACCAAGCTGAGGAGAGTAGTAGATATGCTGGAGGGTAAGGCTAGGATTCAGAGTGACCTAGACAAATTGGAAGATTGGGCCAAAAGAAATCTCATGAGGTTTAACGAGTACAAGTGCAAAGTCCTGCACTTAAGATGGAACAATCCCATGCATTAATACAGGCTAAGGGCTGACTGGCTGGGCAGCAGATCTGCAGAAAAGAACCTGGGGGTTACAGTGGAGAATAAGCTGGATATGAGCCAACAGTGTGCCCTTGTGGCCAAGAAGGCTAACAGCAAACTCGGCTCCATTGGTAGAAGTGTTGCCAGAAGATCAAGGAAAGTGATTATTTCCCTCTATTCACCACATCTGAAGTACTGTGTTCAGTTTTGGACCCCTGACTACCAAAAGATTATGGTCCAATGGAGGGCAACAAAAATGGTGACAGGGCTGGGGCACATGACTTCTGAGGAGAGGCTGAGAGAACTGGTCTTATTTAGTCTAGGAAACAGAAGACTGAGAGGGCATTTAATAGCAGCCTACAACTGCCTGAAGTGGGGCTTGAAAGAGGATGCAGCTAGACTGTTCTCAATTATGGTAGATGACAGAACAAGAAGCAATGGTCTCAAGTTGCAGCAAGGGAAGTTTAGGTTAGATGTTAGGAAGAATATTCTCACTAGGAGGTTAATAAAATACTGGAACAGGTACCCAAAGAGGTTGTGGACTCCCCATCCTTGGAGGTTTTTTTAGATCCAGTTAGATAAAGCCTTGGCTGGGATGATCTAGTTGCAGATGGTTCTTCTTTGAGCAGGTGGTTGGACTAGATGACCCCCTGAGGACACTTTCAACCCTAATTTTCCCTGATTCTATAACTATGATCCCTACATAGAATCTTAAATATGTTCATTTCAGTGCATTTGGACTTGAATCAGAAGAGATGCTTCTCCCTTTCATTGTCTCTTCCTTGTTTACCTCTATTTATTCTAGAGGATATAGAAATTCCATTTTCTTCCCTCCTATGGCTTGTTTGTGACTCTTGCATGGATTTCTCTATTTTTCCCCTCAATTTTACCCTTTAACTTGTGTCATAAACTAGGGACAGACATTCAAAAAGCCTGAGCCAAAATTAATTCAATTTTTGCAGGTTAGTCTAACCTGGTTAGATTGAACTGGGTTGTAACTGCACAGATATCCCAGAAATGCAGGAACATGCCTGCAGTGGCTCAGGCTAGAAGCCGGGGGGCACTAGAGCAGCCTTCCCTTCTCTTTGACACTGCTGAGCTGAGGGAGGCATGGCCAGGCCCTGGCAGGACACTGGTTAGGGAGAAGTTCCTCCCCACTCTCTGTTGATAATAGAGTATTTAGTTACACAGCAGGGAGTTACACAGGGAGTTATTACCATTTATCAGCCCATCAAACACAACAAAAGCATCTCTCATTAGTTCAAGCTTTTCCTAAACAACTTTTTTGCAAGGAAGGAACAGAGGGACATTACCAGCTACTTTATAGATTTCATAGACATTAGGGCTGGAATGGACCTTGAAGATCATCAAGTCCAGATCTCTGCCCCAGGGGCAGGAAGTCAGCTAGGGTCAAAGGAACCTGGCAAGATAGGTATCCAAATGTTTCTTGAATGAGTCCAGAGTAGGTGTCTGCACCACTTCTGGAGGGAGTCTATTCCAGGCCTTGGCGTCTCGGACAGTGAAGTTTTTCCTTCCGGCTTCTGGCCTGAGCCACTGCAGGCATGTCTAGCCTAAAATAGTCATGGAGGCGTTTATGACTTTTGGTCCTTGTTATACCTTGGGATGCTCTGGTGAACAGACATTCTTCCAGATCCTGATGCATACCCCTTACATACTTATAGGCAGCCAACAGGTCACCCCTGAGCCTGCACTTTTCCAGGCTGAAGAGTCCCATAGCTCTCAGTCTCTCATCATAAGGCTTATTCTCTTGCCCTCTGATCATGCACTTGGCTCTCCTCTGGACTCTCTCAAGCTTCTCAACATCCTTCTTGAATTGTGGAGCCCAGGATTGGATGCAATACTCCAGCTGCGGGCTCACCAAGGCTGAGTACAGTGGGAGGATGACATCCTGAGATTTGCTTGAGAAGCATCTATGGATGCAAGCCAGAGTTTTGTTTGCTTTATCAGCTGCTGCATCATATTGGTGGCTCATGTTCATCTTGTGGTCAGTCATGACCCCTCAAGTCTCTTTCAGCTGTGGTGCTAGTGAGCATAGCCCTAACGAGCCTATAACCGTGTTGCAGGGTTTTTTCCCTGAGGTGATACCTTGGATTTTTTTGGTATTAAACATCATCAGGTTTATATCTTCCCACTTACTAAGCTTATCCAAGTCAGCCTGGATCACTAGCCTATCCTCAGGTGTGGATGCTGTGCCCCAAAGTTTAGTGTCATTGGTGAACTTGGCCAGTGCACTTCTGACACCAATGTCTACATTGTTGATAAAGATGTTAAAGAAAACCGGTCCAAGGACAGAGCCTTGGGGGACACCACTAGCCATGGAGCACCATAATGATTTGCTTCCAATGACTACTATTCTCTGGGTCCAACCTCAGAGCCAATTTCCCAGCCATCAAAATGTGATGTAGCCAAGGCCACAGTTGGCTAATTTTTCCATGAGGAGATCATGGTACACCAGATCAAAGGCTTTTTTAAAGGCCAGATATATGATCTCAATCTCTTCTCCCTTGTCCAGGAGATATGTCACCTGGTCATAGAAGGAGATGAGATTGGTCAGGAAAGACCTACCCATGACAAACCCATGCAGCTGTCCTTCAGAATGTTGCCATCAGCCAGCTTATCAAGAAGGGTCTCTTTCATAATTTTCTCCAGAATCTTACTGGGGATTGAGGTCAAGCTGATTGGCCTGTAATTCCCAGGATCTACTTTCTGCTCTTTCTTGAAGATGGATACCACATTGGCCTTCTTCTAGTCTTCAGCTACTTCACCTGAGTGCCATGAGTTTTCAAATATTTTTGCCAATGGTTGGACTATGACACCTGCCCTCTCCTTGAGTACTCCAGGGTGTAATCTGTCAGGAACAGCTGACTTGAAGATGTCCAGCTCCTCAAGGTGTTCCTTTACAAGGTCTACACCAATTCTGGGTATAAATACGCCCTCACCCTGGCCATCCTGTGTCATGCTAGGCAGGGCAGTCCCTTTGGGCTGATGAAAGATGGATACAAAGTACCAATTAAGCAGGTTGGCTTTTTCCTAAGTGTCAGTTATCAGTTGTCCCATTTGGTTCAGCAGGGGTCCAATGTTACCCTTGCTTTTTTTCTGACTCCCTACATACCTGAAAAAGGACTTTTTATTATCCTTGATATGTGAAGCCAGATGGAGTTTGGTTGCAGCCTTAGCTTTCCTGGTCCACTCCCTACTTCGATGGACTAGTGCTGAGTACTCCTTCTTGGTGGTTATTCCAGCCTTCTGTCTTTTGTAAGTCTCTCTTTTTAGGCGAAGGAGGTCCTCAATTCCCTGCTGAGCCAAGAGGTTTGCTGTGTCCTTTTGCTACCCTTCCTCTGAGATGGGATGGACAGCTCTTGTGCTGTCAGGATCGCTTCCAGGACCACTCCTCTTGGACTCCTCTTCCTGTCCCTTAGGGCCTCAACAATGAGCCTCCTGAGCTTGTCAAAGTTAGCTTTCCTAAAGTCAAGGACTTCTGAATTGATGACTATCTTGCCAGCTTTGTGATGGATAACAAAGGTGATCAGCTTATGGTCACTAACACCCAGCTTTCCATCGATTCTTAGGTCACTGACTAGATCATCCCCTTTGGCCAGTACCAGGTCCAGCAATGCTTTACCTTGTTGATTAGCTCCAAAAAACCCTGAGCCAACACTGTGCTTTCTGCCTTTCTCCCATCTCCCACAGCATGGACCATAGCCAGCATGTGGTATGCTAGCTAAAGTTGAGAGGTGTCTTTGTAAGGCAGAGGGGAGGGGGGAATCCCTGCTTGAGCAGAGAGTGGTGACGGGAGGGGAAAGCAGAAAGAAGCCAGGGAGATACCACTGTACCTGCAGTCTCTGCTGGAGCTCCAGCCAGGGAGCAGAGGGGCAGGGCCAGCTCTTCTGTAGAGCAGAGATCCCTGCCCAGGGCTGCAGAGCATCTGGGGTACTGGGGGACTCTGGTTATATTAAACCAGGAAAGGGTCTGGGACAGACATTGCATAAACTGGTTTGACCCAAATCAGTTAAGCCTGATGCTACAATCAACCAGGTTTATCTCAAACCAGTTTTAGCCATATTCAAACTAGTTTATGAGCACTGAAAATCTGTTCTGTTACAGGTTTAAACCAGTTTCTGATCACTTAAGCTGTTTTTTGTGTAATGTCTGTCCCTAGCCATAGTGTCACCCATTCTTCTCTTTTTCATCCTTCTGTATGTTAATGGCCAGGAAGTAAACATGTGTCTGGTGGTACCTCCCTTCCATCTACAGGGAAATATTTTGCTACAGAAATGGCAGATCTAAGGGCAGATTGAATTCATAGTTAAGCTATGAGGATTCATCCTAGCCAAGGATCTGTCCTCTGACATCTTGAAGGTTGTCTCTCCTGAAGAACTTTGATATGTTTGAACAGTTGTGATGAACTGAGTTAGCTCAGAGGGTGTGGAACATGACCCTGGGTTAGGGGTAGTGCAGCCAAAATAAATGCTGATCAGCATCATGTCAGAGTTTAGTCAAAGTTAGCTGACATAGCTGACATGAACATGATTCATCCACTGACTGCAAAGCTGTGAATAACAAATAACGTCATCCTAGATAACTTGATTCTTATACAATCTAAGAAACATAAGAAAATAATGCAAGGTAAGGAGACTTTGGAATACAGAATAGCACAAATGAATTTAAACATTCATTGAGAGAAGATCCCATGATTTTACACACACACACTAACCACATATAAATAAACTGTGGTCAGTATTAAAAATTCAGTAATTGCTAAGCAAGCACAGAGCTATATGTGGTACCAGTGTCTGACTATATTTCAAACACAAAATAACTTCAGTAAATCTTAGTTATTAGTTGGCAAATTTCACTGTATATTTTTAAGTGGCTACTCCTGTGTGAACAACAGGTAGATTATACAGGGCACAACTACAAGTGCCCCTGTGGTACCAGTGTTACTGTGCCTTTTCAGAAATACTAAATGACAATGCAGTAACAGCCTGTACCGCACCATCTATTCGGCACACAGGTTTTTTTAGCTATTACGTCGCTGTAGTGATGCACTATACCTGGAGAGCATGTCACTATCGCAATGCAGCTGAAGCGTCATGGTTTTTACTTGTTGTTACTACATTGCTGTAGCGCGTTGCTACAGCAATATAGCATCATGTATAGATGCACCCACAGTGTTTTGAAAAGATTTACAAATACATGTGCCTAAGCATCAACACCAACTCCAACTGATTCCCTTCCACCCCCCAAAAATGTTTACAAGCAGTAAAAAATACATGGATAATGAAAGATAAAGATGCCCCATAGAGCACTGTGGGACTAGGTTGAATCCCCACATTGATAATTTTGCATTTTTAAAAAGTCACTGTTACATCTACCATACAGCCTAAACCATTCAGCTATCTCTAATTCTCAACACTCACTGAAATTCTTTCTTTTTATGATATTCTATTACACAGGAAAGCACAGGAAAGAATTACATTGGGACCCCACAGAAAACAGCCTAAATAATGAAGATAATTCAACAAGGATTCTTTGTTTTTAAAATGGAACATCAAGATAACATTGAATATAAATTGAGTCATAGCTTTTCTAACACCATAAATATCAGCAAATGTTATGTAGCCTCAATTAAACAGCAGATTTTGACAGAACAATTCCATATTAAATGGAGAGGAAAGCATATATGGTAAGATGCAAGATTAGAAAAAGACATCTCAGGTCATACAGTCTTGAATCTTCTTCTCCATGAATCCTACTAGGCATGTAAGTGAGCTAATAGATTTATGCTGGGTGAGGTATCAGCTTATTAAACATCTGCAAGTGTGGCTGTAGAGACCAATTCTTGAGTGACAGTACCACAGGTACCACGTGAAATTCATACCTAACAGTCCTGAATGTGATGCAGGATTCTTCTGGAGGTTTCTTTTTTCTTCTGCATGTTGGACTCTTCTATCCTCAAAAGCCTTCATTCCATGCTTAATATAATGTTTCTGAGTGCTTCAATCCTCAGCATTTGTCTCCCAACCATTTGACTTAATGTTCATTGCCTTCATATCTCTCTTTCAAACATCTTTGAAATGGAGATAAGGATGCCTATGCAGTCCTGTAAAGAGTTTCCACATGAGACATTCTTGGGTATATGGCCATTATCCACTCTCCATATATGACTAGAACATCAAAGTCAAAACTGACTGAGAAGACAATGGACACTCAGAATATGGGCATGCTCTGAGACAGCATAGGCAACCTTGTCCCACCAGGAAATTCCTGGAATACAGAGAAGGCAATGTAAGTTCTTCTTTCGTATACTTTATTTCCCCCTTGGCACATCATTAATGTGCTGGAGCCACACAACTGTTTTATTGTTGGCAGTGTAAGTGAAAGCTGTTAAGGCACTTTTCTTGAGTAGAAAACATGATCCAGGACTCTCTGCCATATAAGAGTGTTGATGATGCAAGCATGGTGTACTTTGACTTGGTCTTAACAATCAGTTTGTTGTTGTTACACACTTGTTTGCTCAATGTGCTCATGATGCCTGATGCTTTGCCAATATGGGTATTCAGTTCAGCTTCAAGTAACAAGCAATACTTTTTGCTTGAGATACAGCAATGAAGCCAAGCTTTGTAAATTTACTTGCAACATCCAATTTGTTTTCACCTATCGTGATTGCTGGTGGTGAATCAATTTTCTAGCCCATAACATTGGTCTTCTTGATGCTGACTGTAAAACCAAACTCATGAGCAAAGTGACTTGAGGCTTTGGAGGTCACTGTCTCTGTGTGGGCTATCAGAGTTGTGTCAACAGGACACAGCAGATTACAAATCAAAACTTTCTGCACTTAAGTCTGCTTTAAAGTGTATGAGGTTGAATAAATTCCAATCTGAGCATATATATAGATAAGTTCCTTTGGTAGTGGTCCCAAAATCATATATCAGAAGAAGAGAAAAGAAAATCCTGAACAGGTCATGGCAAGGGCACATCTGCTTTGAATCTCAAAAGCTTCAGATGTTGATCTTTCATAGCTGACCACTCCCCATATTCCATCATAAAAAGAGTGGATTATGCTGAGAAGTTTTGCTGAATAGCCAATCCTTTCCAGTAATTTGAAGAGGCCTTTGTTACTGACAAGGTCAAAGGCCTTGTTCAGGTCAATGAAGGTTATATAGAGGGTTCTCCTTTGTTCCCTACATTTTTGTTGGAATTGTCATAGTGAAAAGATCTTATCAATGATGGACCTACTAGCTCTTAAACCACACTGTGACTCAGGGTAAGCATGGTCAACAAGGATCTGAAGTCTTCTGAGCACCACCTGAACAATGACCTTCCCAACACTGCTAAATAATGAAATTCTACAGTAATTGTTGCAGGTGTTATGGCTTTATTCTTGTAAAGAGTGACTATATTGACATGTCATATTTTGCGGTACTGTCCCAACTGTCCAGCAGTGAGTAAGAAGCTTGTGTAGGTGGGAAAGAAGCACAGGAGAATGTTTCACTGTACCTCATTATTACTTTCACTCCCATCAAATATTTTAAGAAAGCATTTGATGACTTCTGGAGGAATGCAGTCATTTTCTGGGGCCTTGCCATGGGCCAGCTTGCCTATGGTCTTACTTAGATCCTCAATAGCTGGAATATCATGAAGCTCTTCAAGGACCTTCAATAGAGTTAAGAGCTTTGTCAGTGACATTACTTTCCCATGAAAAGAGTTTGAGATAGTGTTCTACCCATCTTTCGCTTTTCATCTATTATGATTTTTTCTGATGCTGTCTTAAATGGAACAGAGAGACTTCTTTGTAGTTGGATCTGCTGCTACCTTGATTCCATTGTACTTGAACCTGATGTTTTCAGTTTCAAATGTGGATTGAATTTTCTTGCACAGTCCCAACCAATAAGCAGTGATTCAGGATCTTGAGATTTATTGGATGGTACTCCTTACTTTCCTCAGTTCCTTTGGTGTTTTTCTTGTGATTTAAAACAGCAGTTTATTTGGCCTTGATAAATTAAATCAATTCATGTATGTACCCCTCAAACCAATCCCAGTTTCTTCTGACCTGTTTGCCAAATATAGAGTGAACAGTGACAGATGATTTTCTGAGGCTTCCCCACTTCTCTTCTGCAGTGTCTCACAAAGGCATCTCTGAAGCAGACTCCTCCAGAGCCTCAATAAACTACAGGGTTTTCTGATGATCAGATGTATTTGTGATATTAATATGTGGTCAACACTGATACTTAGAGGAGAAGATTTTCTTTGATTTTGTTTTGATCTTAGGATGCCTGTTGATGTGCAAGGAGGATGCTCCAATGTGTTGTAATTACAGAGTATTGGAGCAGATTCAGAGACAGGAACACTCAGAAGTAAACAAGGTAGGGATGTAGCAGTCCAGGTTAGGATCAGGCAGGCTTGGTAACAGGAGCAGAGACAGACAGATCCTAGATAGAGTTCCAGGTATGTGTGAGGTATAAGTTCTGGCTACGCAAGATACAGGCAGGAACTAGGCAAAGGCAAGGCACAAGTGTAGGCTAAAGAAAGAGACAGGCAGGAGTTCAGGCAAGGAACAAGGTACATGGTCTATCTAGGCAAAGTTCAGGTGGTACCTGCTAGGCAGGAGCAAGGCAGGCAGGCAGCTTAGCAGGGTTCCAGGCAAACCAAAGGCTGCAGCTTAGTAGTTTGGTTGCTTAGACAGTGAACTAGGGCCTGGGACTAATAAGGCCTGAATGGCCCTCATTCTGCAGGTCCTGAGGATGACTTAGCCAGGGCCCTGGTTGCCTTCAGCTGGGGCTTGGAGCTGGATCAGTCCCAGCTGGGCCTAGTGATTTTCAACCAAGGTGCCACAGCACCCTGGGGTGTTGTGATGTGCTGTGCAATTTTAGCACTGTTGGGTAGATAAACTTCTACACGTGATTCATGAAATAAACCCAAATATTTCAAATAGGAATCTATAGTCACAGAAAAACCATTCTAACCTTTTGTGGCCTTGCTAAGTCCTTTTCAACAGAAGAATTACCCTATGATTTTTCCATAGTCAAGATATGAGCTAAAGCCCGGACCTACCATTTTCTGAGAGGTACCGTGAATCTAACCAAGAGTGCCTTTAGGTTTAATACTGGGTGCCTGGAATCTAAAAAGGTTTAGAACCACTGGCCTAGATTCATTGCAGTAAGATGTTCTTGTTTTCAGCCAAAGCAAATGCGTTCTTCATTAAACTAATAACATTTCTTGAATAAATAAGTCTGGCCTATGGTCCCAAAATTAACAACTCACAGCATTAGTATAATAGAGTGAATAATAAAGTGGCATGAACAGACTTTATATAAATTATTAGTTCAAAAGTATTATAAATAAACTAGCTAATTGCCCATCGCAATTACAGAATGACAGATTTCAGGGAGTGTTTACATGGCCCCCTCCTCACCCCCCACTCACCCTTCAGGGCTGGCCATGTTAAGTCTTCTTCTGCCACCTCCTCCTCCAGCCTCCGATGTGGGAGCTCCCTGCCCCACCCGTCTCCACCTTGCAGCACACCCCCCCCCCTCCACCCTTCCCCTCTGTGCTCCCCTTTCTCCTTCCCCAGCACCTCCCCATCCCTGCCGGCTATTGTCCTGTGTGACATTCAGGCTGCCCTCCCATTGGAGGCAGCAGCCACCCTGGATGACCATCTCCATGCGGGCCAAGTCCCTGTGCTGCAGATGTCCTGAGCGAGGTTTATTTCCCACTCTGCCAGTCACTCTGGCCATGGCTGTTGAGCTTGCCAGTGCACCTGGCAACCTGCTGATACTCCCTGTGCCTCCTGACAGTGACATGGGATGCCCCTTTGCTTTTTGTCACGTAGAAGCCTGGGTGGTTCATGTCCATCATGCCCAAGTGCTGGCGGGCTGCCCTGATACACAGTGGCAACAGCATCTGGGGCCGTCAGATTCCCCACCGGCACACCCGGAGTGACCCACATTGTATAAACCACCAACCACCAAGAAGACTGGTGACCTGCAGTTGCGGTTGCTGCATAGCATCCTAGCTACTGGTATGTTTGTGTTCCATTTTGACCCAGCCGCCTCGATCACCTGCCCCTTCTGCCTGGGGGAGTGTTGAGGAGACCTTCTTTCATGCCTTCCTTGACTGTCCCTGCCTATGGCCACTCTTTGTCACCCTTGAGCCGCTGCTGGGAGCGCTGGGCAGGAGCCTCTCGGAGATCACCTACATGTGCTCCTAAACATACCAGGTGGCTGAGAAGGGTCCCCATCTGCCTGGCCAATTTTTTACTGGGTCAGGCCAAGTTGGCCGTCCTCAAGATCCGCCAAAACCGGCTTGCTGGGACCAGGTCAGATGATGCCCTGTGGCTTTTCTGCTTCCTGGTACAGGTGCGCCTCTTGCTAGAGTTTGAGTACGCTGTGCTCCGGCAGACAGTGCCTGCCTTTGAGACATTGGGCCCTTGATGGAGTGCTGTGCCATGTGGAGGACAGATGTCTCAAATACGCGCTCTGATGTCATGACTGGTCTGGGTGACTGGGCAGGTTCGGTGTTGGACTACAACTTCCAGCTCGTGCCGTGCTCTGGGCCCTCACCAGGCTGCTCTTTTGCTTTCTTTTTTGTGTGGGAAGTTGAAGGTGTTATCACGTGTATGATTGAAAAGAGCAGGGTAGGAATTGTTTGTAGATATGACCATGTGGCCGGCATTCTGACCACATAATAGCATGTAAAACACGACGTGGAATGTAGCGAAGCTGTCTGTCATGGTGTGATGTGATGAATGCAATAACATGGTGTTCTTGGTTTGATGGTAATTTGTTTGTCTCTGCTTTGTAAGTGTTTTTTAGATATATAGGGAGTAAAAGGAAGGCCCAGGGAGGAATAGGACCCCTGCTAAATGGGCAGAAACAATTGGTGACGGACAGGGGGGACAAGGCTGAACTCCTCAACGAGTTCTTTGCCTCAGTGTTCCTAAGTGAGGGACACGACAAGTCTCTCACTGGGGTTGTAGAGAGGCAGCAGCAAGGCGCCAGACTTCCATGCGTAGACCCTGAGATGGTACAGAGTCACTTAGAAGAACTGGATGCCTTTAAGTCGGCAGGCCCGTATGAGCTCTATCCGAGGGTGCTGAAGGCACTGGCCGACATCATTGCAGAGCCACTGGCGGGAATATTCGAACGCTCGTGGCGCATGGGCCAAGTCCCGGAGGACTGGAAAAGGGCCAACATGGTCCCCATTTTCAAAAAGGGGAGGAAGGAGGACCTGGGCAACTATAGACCAGTCAGTCTCACCTCCATCCTTGGCAAAGTCTTTGAAAAAATTATCAAGGCTCACATTTGTGAGAGTCCGGCAGGACAAATTATGCTGAGGGGAAACCAGCATGGGTTTGTGGCAGGCAGATCGTGCCTGACCAATCTAGTCTCTTTCTATGACCAGGTTACGAAACACCTGGACACAGGAGGAGGGGTGGATGTCATATACTTAAACTTCAGGAAGGCCTTCGATACGGTATTCCACCCCATACTGGTGAACAAGTTAAGAGGCTGTGACGTGGATGACTACACAGTCCGGTGGGTGGCGAATTGGCTGGAGGGTCGCACCCAGAGAGTCGTGGTGGATGGGTCGGTCTCGACCTGGAAGGGTGTGGGCAGTGGAGTCCCGCAGGGCTCGGTCCTTGGACCGATACTCTTTAATGTCTTCATCAGTGACTTGGACGAGGGAGTCAAATGTACTCTGTCCAAGTTTGCAGATGACACAAAGCTATGGGGAGAAGTGGACACGCCGGAGGGCAGGGAACAGCTGCAGGCAGACCTGGATAGGTTGGACAAGTGGGCAGAAAACAACAGGATGCAGTTCAACAAGGAGAAATGCAAAGTGCTGCACCTAGGGAGGAAAAATGTCCAGCACACCTACAGCCTAGGGGATGACCTGCTGGGTGGCACAGAGGTGGAAAGGGATCTTGGAGTCCTAGTGGACTCCAAGATGAACATGAGTCGGCAGTGTGACGAAGCCATTAAAAAAGCCAATGGCACTTTATCGTGCATCAGCAGATGCATGACGAATAGGTCCAAGGAGGTGATACTTCCCCTCTATCGGGCGCTGGTCAGACCGCAGTTGGAGTACTGCGTGCAATTCTGGGCACGGCAATTCAAGAGGGATGCGGATAACCTGGAGAGGGTCCAGAGAAGGGCCACTCATATGGTTAAGGGCCTGCAGACCAAGCCCTACGAGGAGAGACTAGAGAAACTGGAC
Organism: Alligator mississippiensis; assembly: GCF_030867095.1. NCBI lineage: Eukaryota > Metazoa > Chordata > Crocodylia > Alligatoridae > Alligator > Alligator mississippiensis. The sequence goes on along the minus strand of NC_081828.1, from coordinate 108,967,071 downwards.
CTTTTCAGCCTCCGCAAGAGAAGGTTGAGAGGCAACCTTGTGGCTGCCTATAAGTTCATCATGGGGACACAGAAGGGAATTGGTGAGTATTTATTCACCAAGGCGCCCCCGGGGGTTACAAGAAACAATGGCCACAAGCTAGCAGAGAGCAGATTTAGATTGGACATTAGGAGGAACTTCTTCACAGTTCGAGTAGCCAAGGTCTGGAACGGGCTCCCAAGGGAGGTGATGCTCTCCCCTACCCTGGGGGTTTTCAAGAGGAGGTTAGATGAGCATCTAGCTGGGGTCATCTAAACCCAGCACTCTTTCCTGCCTATGCAGGGGGTCGGACTCGATGATCTATTGAGGTCCCTTCCGACCCTAACATCTATGAATCTATGAATTTATGGGTGGAAAGCATGGCAGACTGGAGCTGTCCATGCTCTGCAGCTGCCCTAGGACAGCACTCCCAGGGCTTCCGAGACCCAGTCCTGTGGGACAATGAGCAATGTGTGTGTTACCCAATGAAGTGGATCAGCTGTTCTGGGACACATCCTGGCACAACTGATGTGCTTCACTTGGCGATGTCTGTTTATAGTCTTAGGGTATGTCTAAACTGTATAGGCTACCTTGGCTAACAGAACTAGGGAGATATCTGTGAGATACTTTATTGTGTTTCCAAGTCTCATTTTATTTAAATCTAGCTTGGCATTTCCATGCCCTTTAGACTGTTTTGCTGACCAGTCCGTCTTCCTTCTTTTTAATTTGAAACATTTTACTAGGATTTAATTCACCATTTCCTTTCCTCTGCCTCCAAATATAACATTTCTCAAGCAAACCAGTCAAGTTTTTAACCATCAGAACTTTCCTCCATTGCACAAATGAAGTTTTATTACCTATCAATCACCATTCTCTATAGGAGACTATCTATATCTATATCTCTATCTCTGTATTTATCTATAGCAATAGATATGAATATATCTATAGATAGATAGAAAGACAGAGATGCAGCAGACCATTAAATGTGTGAATGTGCAACAAGGAGAAAGGTGCAAGAAATAGCTGCTAAGTAAAACTGAAATAGTCAATTTAAGAACTGCCATACAATGGCAGACCAATATCCTGCTCTGTCACTGACAAATATAACTGTATCTACTGAAATCAAAGGCAAATATTTTTCCCCATTCAACATGACGGGGAACCCCCTTGTCTTAGACTTGAGCATAAGCAAGGGATGGGTCAGCAGCTGTGGATCAGACCCCAGCTCCAAGTTTGGGGTCAGAGCTGGAGCTGCAGCCACTGCCCCACTACCACTTGCCCCAAGGAGCCTCTGCAAGTGGAAGGTAAGTGGCAGCAGGGAGCAAAAGCGTGTCTTTGCTCTCTGCCACTGCTTACCTTCCCCTTGAAGCTCTAGATCCTGCTGGGGCTTGCTTTGGCTGGGGTCAGGAAGCACAGAGTACATGCTGCCTCCAGGCCCAGTCTGTCCACACAGCAGTGACAGAAGATCCGGGTCCAGGGCTGGAGCTGCTGCTGCTGCTGCTGCTATAACAGTAGGCTTAGCAGAATTAAATTTTATTTTTTAAATTATTTTGATAGATAATTTTGATGTTTATATTCAAGCATTTATTTAGATTTGTATTGATTTAAATTAAATTAACAATATAAAGATCTGCCTTTGGGATGGAAGAAAAGAACAATGAAAAGGTCAAGAAAACATCACAACTTATATCCTTTCTAATTGGAGTCTTTCTCTCCACATACCAATGTTACCAGTAGGTGGCTTCACCTCTTTTTACATTCTCTTCCCTGTTCTCTGCAGCTGAGTTGTCCCACTCAGGCATCAGGAACTCCCTGCCACTGCTTCACATACCCTCCTCCACAGGTCCTGTTCCCCAACCCTCCGAGCTGGGGGGCTCCAATTCCCTCCTCCCCCCAGCATATCTGTGGAAACCCCAGACAGAATTCATTCTCCTGCCTTCTCCTTCTTGCCTCCCTCCCCCCCCCCCCCCCCCCCAACATCCTGATGGAGCATGGGAGCTTATAGAGGGAAGCAGGGCTAGGGGACAGATGCAGCAAACAGCAGCCTTTCTCCACTGATCAGCTCCTAAGGGAAACTGAATCACACACCCTTCTGATCCAACAATGAATATCTGTTGGATTGGGAGGGTTGGCCTAACTCATGCTTTCTGTGAAGCATCATGAGTTAGACTGTGAGCTGCACATCTGTCAGCACCCATATTGCTCTCCACTAAGCAGTAGATGATAGCTAGTCCATTTCTGCCTTGGGCTGTGATACTAGATAAATGTGTCATATAGTTCCCCTGTCATCTTCTGTCTCTTGTTCATAATCCTTAAGTCCTTTGTTATCTTGTTCATTTTTCCTAAATCCTTCTCTAGGTGAAGATGAATGAGCTATCTTCAGGATCCGGCATTTGGGTAAATAGCCCAGTAAGGCAGCCTGCTGTCCTTGAGTTCGTTGTATGGATTACTCTAAATATCTTCTCCCTTTCTGTGTTATTTCCTTATTCTGTCCTCCCAGAAAACAAACAAAGAAACAAATCTCTCAGAATTTTCTTCCAGCTGTGTTCTTTCCTAGTGTTTCTTCCTTTCCTTTTCATTTTGTTGGGGTTTCTTTGAACAGCTCCAGTCTGCCCATGCTTTCCAACCATAAAAAGATATATAGATATAGACATATAGCCCATATCTTCAGGGTTTAGCAACTTTTTCTATGCATTGCTTAGTCTGTGATTTTCTCAGCATCTCTGATAGCTGTCATCCTTCCTGGTTGGTCTTCTATCCCTCTAATCTCTCCCACCCTCCTGCATTATGGATATCAATGCACTTCATACAAGTGTAGCCTCCCTCAAGGCTCACATCCGATCTACAGCTTGGGCATCCCACAGTTAGCCTGTCATCTTTACATACAGTTTTCCTTTTGTCTTTCTCTTCAGAAGTCCAGTAAAGACTATTTATAGCTACAACTGCTCTGCTTGCTCTCCAGGTTCACTCCCTCATTAGTACTGTATGTCCCCTTTTCCCACTGCTAGATCCTCTCTCTTCTACCATGGAAATAATTTATTTCTGTAGCACTCTCTTCTTATTTAAGTCAATTGTTGTGCTAACACTTTGGATGTTTTTCTTTTCTGACCTTTCTTCCTTTTCCTAATTTCCCAACAAAACCTCCCTGCATCTGCTGAGTTCATCTCAGAATGGCAGGTCTTAATGGCTTTTATACTTGCATTACATCTTCACCTTTCTAAATAAATGCATTCTCAGTTCACTCACTACACACCAAATTAAAAGTAAAAAAGTATCATGAAGCAATTATTGTTCTTGTTTTCTCCCTCAAGAGACTGATTTAGGAGACACTGATCTCTAGTGCTTGTTTTTTTTTCCAGTTTCCTTTTGCTGATTTATAGGAAGGTCCATTTGCCTGGAGCTCGTTTCTGATGTTGCTTTCCCGACACATGTTGTCCCTGAGTTTTTCTGCCTTATGTCCTCAAGTCTGAAACCGTAAATGGTTCTTTCCCCTCATTTTCTCTAGAAGCAGCAGATAGATTTTGCTTATTTCAACATCCTATTTGTAGAGGCAGTTTAGTGTGAAGGGAATTGTGTAGTAAAAACACATAACAGGGAGTTAAAAGGTAAGAGTCCTCACCTGAACTCTGCTATAGATTTTCTGTATGATTGTGTTCTACTTCATTTTCCCTTGTGATACTTATTTAGATAGGGTTCTACCTCATAAATATGTTAAGAAGTTTAAGTCATTAATATTTGTTAAGGTTTCCTTTAAGATGCTTATAGAAAAGGGACTAAAAGGTTAAAGTGTATTAATTGTTTGTATAACCTAAGTGAACCTTTAGGAATATTCAAGAATTATAATTCCAGTTATTAGATCTGCAAAAATGTGATAACTGCTTGTTTATTTCTAAATGCTTAAGTTAGATACTGGGGGCTTGATTCACCACTGTATAACTTCAGTTTATACCACCATAATATCAGGAAGAAGGCAGATGACTTAAGAATGCCACAGCAAAATCTCTGCTCATAAAATTAAGGGTTATATCAGGGTGAAACTGAATTAATATAATAATCCTAAATTATATGGTCTGTGCCAGTTTCCCAGTACATTACAACTGCTCTACACTATTCAAAAAGTAGCTGGAGTATATTGAATTTATGATGCCTTATGCTACTATAAAATGAGAGACAGGGCTCTACAGTTTAAGGGCCAACATCTTTATTAGGAGCTATATCTGTATATCCACAGAGTAGAATTTAACTGTACGTCTGCATGCTTTAATGGATTTATATTTCCTTCTTCACAAGTTAAGTATCCTGGCATTGATACACTTTTCATTTTCATCAATTTTCCATTGGTGTAATCTCACATATTTGATTGATAGTCCTGATTTATGTCAATCTAAGTGAGAGTGAAATCAGAACATTTTATTTCAGTAACTATATGTAGATAGTCAGGTATACGAAATAATATAAAACACATGAGAACTTTACAAACACAACCTATGCCTGGGAGTCCCATGCCTGACTCCATTTGAAAAAATAGAAATATTAAGAGAAAATATTGTGCAAATCTGACAAATTTGTTTGAGCATTTTTCAACACACTATGGAATTATGTAACAAAAGAGAAGCAAAAGGGGTGCAGTTGTTTTCTGTGTTTTCAAAAAAGCTTTTGATATTTTTTCATACAAAAGACTGAGCTATAAAGATTTGGTTTACATTGCATGGTACATGGGAGAGCTGTTGAAATGGATTAACAATTGGCTACCAAGTGAGAAGTAAACAGTTTCTTGAAAGATAACAATGTAATATGCAGAAAGATAATGATATAGGTTGTGTTGTAAGGGTCAGTTAAGGCTTATTTTCACATACTTTAAATGGCCCAGCAAAGGGTTTTGTTTCAGCAATGGATGCAGGTACAGGTGAAATAGAAAGGAAGCAGTTATGCATTCAGTGTGATTTGAATAATATAGTTTTCTTGGTTGATTAGCTGCTCATGCAATTCAGCAGAGCAAAATAGAAAGTAATGAGGCTTCAGTGATCAATCAGTTGAGTTGAGCTGATCAAATTATTCCTTGGGAATGCATTATCTGACTAATTTAGTCCTTTTTGTTCATTTACGGTCATATTCCATAGTGCAGGTTAGACAGTTTCTGGACTCAGTATGGATACATAGGGAGGGTACAAGGATCTGTGTTTGTTTTTGTGTCCTCTTCCCTTCAATTCCTATGCACAGTCCTGACACAGGAGTTAATTCTAGTGCTGAAGATTGTGCATATCTAAAAAATGTATCAGGTTCCTAGCTTTGCCTATACTACAACAGCATCTGGTTGGGGGCACAAAAAGGATCAGGCAGCACTATCCAAAGAGATGGTACAAGCATTCAAAAGAATAATTCTTCCCCAAACTCCCTCTGAAAAATGTCGTGCTGCATTGCCCGTAAGATAGTATTATCCCTAACAGTACTATCTTATGGTGACATTAATTAGTTTACTGCAACCTAATAGCATTGTGCGTGTAGATGATGACCTTTTACTCAGCAGATAATTAGTCTGTTCCGCAGTTTAGCAGGTATAGATGCAGCCATAGAGCTCAGTTCTGCTCCTGGTGACCTTAGAGTAAAGGCTATGCCACTACACTGGGGACACTTGCAACCATGTTCTTTGCAAGTAGAAAGTAGGATAGTCAAAATAGTTTAATTGAAACTTAGTATGGCATAGCTCAACATGAAAAAGTTGCTTTTAGTCTGTGCACCTTAACAAAAAGAGGGAAGGAAGAACTTTTTTTCAGGGAGGTCTGTTCTTATATTTAGATCACAAGCAATATTCAAGGATAGTTAGATTTTGGGTTCACAAGAGACCATTAGGGTTAGCCTGATTTCTTTTCTGAGGGGGCCTTAGGATTCCTCCCTTTTGCTCAGTCATTGAGCCCAATATCTTGATTCTGATGACTGTTCTTGACTAAAGTTTATTTTCCAGGAAGAAATCCAGTCTTGATTTCTTCCTTTTATTTAATTTAAGTATTTTATTGGCTTGCAAAATGCTGTTAACATCTAATCTAATAAGAAGTTATGAAGTAAAGTTAAAACAATAAATGTCTATTATTTAAAAGCCTCCACATTTTAAAAAATGTGGCAAAAACTTAAGAGGGTGCTTCCACTTTCTGTTTATGTTTTTTTTTAAAAGTTACTCTGTAATCTAAACATCTGTTAATTATAGGGAAGAACATAATAGCAATTCTTCATGTTTTAGCTAATTTCTTCTCAGATGCAAGAAAGCATCGAGCATCAGCTTCTTGTCAGTGCAAAGCCTTGAAGAGGTGTGTAGCATATCCATACAACACTAAGAAAGAAAACAGAAAGAAAAACAGATGGTTTTACTGTAATATCACTCATATATCCATTAATTTAATTCTCCTATCAGCATACATATTACAAAGAAAAAAAATCATCATGTAGAAAAAAGAAATATTATTTAATATCTGAGTGTGTTATTACTCTTCAAAATTCAATCAGCTAATACTCAGAGATCCAGTTCTACTGAATATTTAGAAAAGTTAACATTTTTTTTCCAATTCTTCCTCCAAATTATCCTCCAGTGAAGACTCCAGAAAATATCTTTCTGGTTTAGAAAACAAGAAAAAAAAAGCCCTTTGCAACACATTTGATTTTCTTTTATAAATGTTGCTGATTAGTCTGCAAAGTAAATGGGCATTACCTTGAATGAGTTGAAAATTTAAAAATCTTTCTCTCCACTGAATAATATATTACACTATTATGATACATGCTCTGACCCTGCAAGTCCTTCTGTTGTTCATAGAAAGTTGTACAAAGTTGTGCTGAAACCTTCATGAGTGAGTGGCAATTTATAATGTAGACTAAGACCTCAATGCTTATTGCTAGTATATGTTAGGCCCACTTGTAAGTACACTTATTTTCAAGTGCACAGGGCACTGCACTTGCAAATGATAGAAGATAGAATATGTGCATAGAATGGGGGAGGGTATCTCAGACCTAAGGTGAGATCACTGTAATAGGTAGAAGAGTTAGCTATGCCTTTTCCATGAGACTTATCCCTTGTTTCTATTGAATGTAGCAATCATATTAATACAGTGATTTGCACTCATACGTTGTCTGTCTTTCAGTATCACATGCCATAATTCACAATGTAAACTCTTCATGATGAACCATAAAAGCTACCATACCACAGTTTGGTGTCTTCAGGTTGGGTCAATGCATAATGAAAGTGTCAGGCCATACTTTCTGACCCAGGGAAAAAAAAAAATCCCTTAATATGTACGCTAAAATAATTCTAGTGTCATAAAAACCTGTTTATTTTGCAATGTTTGAATGCTGTCTGGCTATAATCAGCAAAGAATTTATGTATATGCTTAACTTATAGCAAGCTTGTTAGTCCCACTGACATTATGAGAACTATTCACATGCATAATATTAAGCACATGCTTAAATGTCTTTCTGTACTGAGATCAAAATTTATAGCATCTTACAGGATGTAGCACCAACTGAAATAAAATGTAGTTGTTAGGCTCGTGTATCTGGCCAGGGCAATTTTAGTTAGAATCAATTGTTAAAGTAGCCGGTAACAAGTTTTGGAATCTGTCATCACAGGTTTTAGTATCCTATAGGCTAAAAATGAATGTTGCATTTGTCCCAATGGTCTGTTTTTGTCCCAGAATAGAAATGTCCCAAGACTGGTGGGTACACATATCACCCTTCTAATTAGGGGGCACCAACATGAGTGACATTTTGTCACGCGATCAGTCACTTAAAAGTGCTCTGCAGCCTTGCCCTTACAAAAGTACATGACTGCAGAGCTTTTTTAAAGGGATCAATCTCATGATTAGTCCTTTTCCAAAGCAGAGCACCCTCAAAACTCCATTTTCAGAATGGATGCCAGTGAAGGGAGTGGAAGGAGCTAATTTTGGGGGTTGCCCTGCCAGCACTAAAAGATGGAGCAGGTGCACTGCAATCCCCCAGAGGTAAGGGGGCTCCAGTCCACCTGAGCAACCTTTACTGCTGGCTGGACAACCCCCAGAATGAGCTCCCTCCATTCCCTTTCCCTTCCCGCATTCTGAAGACAGTGCCAGGGCTGGGAAGGAGGAGAGACAGGGCAAGGTGAGAGTGACTACAGACTGACAGCTGCTCTAAACTGCACCTTGATTCCCCAACCCCCTGGGACCCAACAGTGAATGTCTGTTGGATATGTAACTCATGGAGCTTACTGCAAAGTACCATGAGATACAGGAGGAAGCTGCACTTCTGTCTGTGCCCAGGGCTGAATGAGTGGATCAATGCACTGCTGCTTTTCTGCCATTGATTCAGTAGAGCAATTCTGGGGATAACTGTTCAGATACACTTTGTGCTGTCTTGGGATAAACTGTTAGTACTCCTTATCCTGTAAAGCTTTTCTTGGAAAAAACAGACATGGACTTCTGAATTATTGCACTTTCTCCTGGGATAAAATGAGTTACCTCAGGACAAAAGTGATGTCTGTTTGTAACCATAGTGAATAATAGTGAAATTATTGCATTCAGTGGAGAGAACAGAATTGGGAAAACACAAAAGTATGTATGAGAAGGACTTCTGGTTTGTAAAAATGCTCATAATTGATTAAACGGGCACATATATATATTTCTCTTTTTAATACCATCAGGCAGAGAAGCAAAAGCATATGTGTATACAGTTCACGAAGCTACTCCTCATCACTACAATGCCATTACAGTTCTATGCCAATAGGACATAGAACCTGTTTGATGAAAGAAAAAAAAAAAAAAAAAAGGATATTAGGTAGATTACTGAACTGAAATTTTGAAATGTTATTAAAGTTTAGAAGCTTTGCTATAATTTAGATGATAATGACATTTAACATTTTAGTGTTTTAGGAAGAAAACCTATGTTTTATGTAACACTGTTTGTTTGGTTTTGTTTTCTTTCTCATTTTTCCCTTTAGAGTAGAGAAAGTGTGCATAGTTAATGCTGTGTTTTTCCAACAGCTATAAGTAAAGGTCTCATTAAACTATTCAATCATCTGTCCCTTTGATATTCCTGTATCTATAGTTTTATAACACATTGACATTATTGCACATAAAGATTTATGAGACGAGCTGACATGACTTAAACACAGATTCTTTTCATATTTAAAATGAACCCTGAAAGAAGCAGGGGAGAGATAACAATGCCTGTTAGAAATAAGAATAGTATAAAGGCAAGTTTCTGCTGCTGTTGTGGTTTCACTTAATAAGCTCTGAACAAATATGTAGATTAAGTTTGCTAGGTTGGAGATACTTAGAGCCAGATCCTAACATTAAGGTTATGTGTAGACAAAGTGGGGGTCCTAAATTGAAGCAGTGGGTTTTAAAAAACACCGCTTCAATTTAGGGCTGATTAAACCCCTGTGTCGTGCACGCACACCACTGACTTACCTGCTTCTCTGGCAGAGACGGGAGGGCGAGCTGCCACTGGGTAGAGTGGTCCCTGAGCTGCAGGGGTGGGGTGTGGTGATGCCTTCTGTGGCAACTGTGCCCTCACCCCCAGCGGCACCCTCCCAGAGTTACCTGGCTTGGGTGGTCCTAGGAGGCACTGCAGCCTTGGTGGGAAGCACCAGGCTCCTACACAGCTCAGGCAGGCAGGCAGACTCAGCCAGGGAGTGGGTGGGGAGTGAGAGGGGAGGGGAAAGATCAGGCTCACTGTTTTTCTTGGGCACAGCTGCTTTTCCAGGCTGCTGCCAGGCTGCCTGCAGGGCTTCCTGCAGAGCCACGGAGCTGCACAGAAACTGGTACTTCATTCTGAGACCATAGGGTCAGCAAACTAAAACTCCTTAAAGGAGTTTTACTTTGCTGCACCCCAAGTCATTTAAGGTGCATTATGCCACTGAATTTCCTACGGTGGCTGGAATTAATCCTCAATACTCTGCCGAGGTGTGAAAACACTGACATTATTAAAGTGGTGCAAAAGCATTTAGCCTGCTTTAAAGTGTCGTGCACACATGCCTATCATTTTGTCTATACGCAGCCTAAGTGAATAAATATATTTTTGTAGTTGACCACAAGCTTATAAGGAGTTGAACAAACCAAAGTTTCAATGAAGCAGGCATCGTTGTCCATCTCAGTGGGTTTTTTACTTGACTGAAAACTAGTGCTTTTGCTCCTCATTCTGGTACCATGCAGAACTAAGCTGAATTTGGATACTTCAGGTACTTCTGTGGTGCAAGTCACAGCCACTGATGCCGATGACCCTTCGTATGGAAACAGTGCCAGAGTCATCTACAGCATACTTCAAGGACAGCCATATTTTTCGGTGGAGCCAGAAACAGGTTAGGAAAATAGATATTGCTTTTATTCAACCTTGGGGGGGTGGGTCCCTCCTCTTCTGGAAAAATCCAAGAATGCAGAGCAAATTTATTTACAAAAAGTACAAGCACTGAAAAACTGCAAGGTTTCTTATTTGCTGAAAATAGCTTAAAAATACTTGTAACAAAGTAAAACACATGTATCTTTTATATTTTTGGTATATTCATTTTTATAACTTTACATAAAATATATAAACTGTATTGATGAATATTTATGAAGATACAAAGATCACTGTTCTAGTAAATGCATATGGCAGAAATATATTTTACAGATCCATAGAAAAGTATGCATGTCAAAAATGGAAAAATGGATAACACACACTTTCCTGTTTTCTTAAAGGCATTATCAGGACTGCTTTGCCAAACATGAACAGAGAAAACAGGGAGCAGTACCAAGTAGTTATCCAGGCAAAAGACATGGGAGGCCAGATGGGTGGATTATCAGGGACCACCACAGTGAACATCACATTGACTGATGTCAACGACAATCCACCTCGATTTCCCCAGAGTAAGTAATAGTCCTAAACTATAAGAACTGCAGAATAACAGAGTTAAGCAATCACCATCTGGTTTAATTTAAAGTAAATCTATATTATGGAGCATGCATGAACAAAAGGTTTATGTGCTGAGCTATTCGCTGTTATTAGGGTAGAAAATTAAATGTTATAGAACTCCTTTTTTCTGGAAATCAGTTACATAGTCCAATACAGCAACAGAAAACCTGGACTACCTTTCAGGATTATTTGGGGGGAGTGAGGCATGGTCATAACAGCATTAGAGTAATTCTTTTTTCCCATTACCTATAGCTTAAATTGTTTTCTAACTGGAAAATAAAACATAGTAATTATACTATTGCAAAAATACATATACTGTACTCCTGCTTAAACACTTAATCATAAAGACTGCAACTTGGTATACACATTCCTTGAAGGAAATTCCATCTGTACTTGTATAGATAAGACACCATAAAGGCTGAGATGCAAACAGATTCCCAACATGAATGTAAATTAAATTTAACTTCACTGTTTTGGCAGCTTAAGCTTATCAAAGGACTTTATATCGCTTTTTAACCTTTTCTGATATGACTTCCAAGTCATAGCTTCATGCTAGAATATGAAATCATTATTAGCCTTTGTTTTTGTAATGGGATATTTTAATATTCTTCCTTCTTCAAATTTGTTAGAGGTTAGTGCAGACTGAATCCTTATTCCATTAATGTTCTTTGTGGTAGAAGAGCTTGCATAGATAAATGTGATGTTATAGAGATGTATAGTACTTTTCTCATAGAATGTAATGTGAAAAAGAGAAAGGATGGAATGTATAAGGCGACTACATGTACATTTTCTTTGTTAACATCATAGGTATACACACACACACACACACACACACACACACACACACATATATATATATATATATATATATATATATATATATATATATATATAGGACTTTGTCTGTTGGAGGGAAGAATGAGCCCTGCTGCTCTCAGCATTCTTGTGAACTACTGCAGGGAGCCATTTATGGGGCTATCTATACATAATGCACCAGTAGAAACTCTCACAGGCTGGCTTGAGCTGTTGCATTTAGGGTAGTGTATAGCAGCAATTACAGACTAGGTGCTTCTATGCTTCTGTTTAAATTTCCTTCAGAAGGAATCAGACTATTGGTTCTGGGTGTCTGCATGGATTTTATAGAACTATTACTATTGGATTCTTCACACAGTACTTATCTGACTGTTTAGTTTAATAATCATTTTATTGGCTTGAAGCTTGACCTATGTCCCAGAAGGCAAACTAGGCATTTTTCACATGGAACTGGATAAAGCCCTTGATCTCTAGCAATTTTCTTCTGCATGACTCTGTTATTGGAAATTTGGCAATGGCTTTTTTTTGCCTTTCTCTTCTTCCCAATTACCTCCATATTTTGAGAGACAGAAGTAAAACCAACCTGACATATCTTGTTGAAAACTTGCCACATTCTTGAAACTGCTGAAATGCCATTGATTTTTTAAAAAAATCATTAAATGTAATTTCAACTTTGCTAATAGTCATTAAAACAATCCCTGTCTTTATTACATGTTTCTGAGATTAATAAAATTGACAGTACCTAAGTAAAAAAAAATTAGCATTCTGAAGTTTGTCATATTAGTGAAACATACAGACTTTTATCAGGTTTGTGAGATGGATATAGTTGTCAGATTTAGAAATTTATTAGATAAACATTTATTTTCTGAAACAAGTGGAGATAATTCTGATACAAACTGTGTAGTGTTTGCTGCAGATATTTCAGGGAGCTGACTGCCATTAATAACAACTATCCTCAATTGCAGGCAAAGAATATTGGCTGCATCAATCCTTTGTGTTCACCCAGTCCTAGACTATGCAAGAGTTGGCCCAAATCCAACTTTTCTATTGCTGTTATTGTCATAAAGTGGAATACCATTAGAAGCAGCTTGCATTAATATTGCTTGAGAGCCACAAGATACTAGATATGGCAAGTGTAAATTACCAATGTAGAGAAATACCCACACCATAGCTATGGCCCTTCTTCAGATGTAGGAAATGACAACAGAAAAAACTGCTTTAGGTTCCATGCCCCTGAGGATCATGATGTTCAGGGCAGATTCTTCAATGGCCAGCTAATGTGCTAGTGGGATTCTTTTGTGCCTCTAGAATAGCATAGGTAACTCCATCATAGCCAAAAAATGAAGACAACAAAGAACAGTGCATTATGTCAAGCCTATTATGATTTGGGAATGGGTGCCTCTGGGCATGTCTACACCTGATGCTACATCACCATAGCAATGCTCTACGTAGCATCTGCAGGCAAAAACCATGAAGCTGCAGCTACGTCGCTGTAGTGACACGCTCCCTCATTATAGTGTGTTGCTACAGCGATGTAGTGCCTAAAAATAACCATGTATGGAGTGCACAATGCAGTATGGGTCATTACTGTGCTGTCTTTAGTACTTCCAAAACAAAGTATTAAATGACAGAGCAGTAACAACGGTGCCATAGTGGCATGTGCCCCCTGTGACAGTAGAGAATTAATTTATTCTAGATTAGTTACATATAGAAGACATATTGGTTAGAGAACTATGAAAAATTAAATGGATACTTTGGTATTATTTTGATAATTTATTTAAATCTTCCATGACTTGCTCATATTTGATGCTGGTCCATTACAGTTAATTAGGCCAGCCCCCCCCCCCCCCCAAATCTCTAATAAACTGATCGAATAAACTTGAAACATATTTTGTAGAGAACTGCTTTCAGAGGTATAGAAAATTCTACAGTTAGAACTTCAGCTTGTTTGGTTCAGTTGTGATTTGGACATGACTGATGATGATACCATACAAAATTGCAATTCCAGCAACACGTTCTGCAAAAGCAGCCTTTCGTAGAACTTTTAGAGAAACATAAACATTTTACAGATCCCTGGTCATTTTTCATGAGAGCTCAAGCACAGTTTCTCAAATGCTCCTCAGATGATTGGAAATATTCGTTTTGTACTTTTGCTGTCCTTAATTCTGATTACATTGAATTTATAAGTGTCACTAAGCAATTCCACCTCTGGTCCCAGTATGATATTTATTTTCAAGAATATCCCATGCAAATTCAGTAATTTTAGCTGGATCTATGTATCCACAACTGAACTTAGAAATCAATGAGACTTGTAACTTTTAATGGGATTTTTAATCCTAAACCCCTTAGGCTAAGTACAGAAGTCCAAAAAGCCCTTGGCAAAAGTGCTTTAACTTTTTGCATTTTACTTATATTCAAAGCAATATAAGTTAGAGAGGGAGCCAACTGAATAGACATTCACTGTTTGATAGGGGTGGGGTCTCAGAGTCTGCCCACACTGACCGCTGGGGGTGCTCCCACATGCCTCCCAGGAGGCTTCCAGAACAAACCCACTCCCCAGACCTGCTCCCCTGTCAGTTGCTGACTGTCAGCAGTGGTTGGGGAGAAATGAAGTGGGGAAACATAGACTCCCGCCGTGAGCCCCCCCTACAACTTGATTACTGAGTTCTTGGCGGGACAGCCTGGGTCCATGTGGTGGCACTATTGCAGTGACAGTTCCCAGAGCCCTTCCCCCACAGCCCACTCAGCCAAGCAGCAGTACACTGCAGCTGGGATGGGGCAATTGCCAGGAGAGAAACCCTGGACTTCTTCTCTTGCAGCACCACCCCCTTATCCCAGCTGGGCTGTGCCATGCCGTGGAACCAGGCAACTGCAGGGAGAGAAACTCCACTTCCCACATTTCCCCCATACCATGCTATGCATGGGGCTGGGATCAGAGGCTGTCATTGACCCACCAGAAGGTGGGGCTGGCTCAGCACTTGGGTAGGGCAAACGAGCTAAATTAACCCTTAATTGGATATGTCACAGATGTTCAACAAAGCACTATAACAGAAAGCACTTTAGATTAGTACACATCCATCCAGGGTTAATTTAGAGCAGGATCCACCATTTTTTAAAGCACTTTGTGCATGCTTAAAGTGCATTAAGTGTAACCTCTGTACCTACCCTTAGACACTTAAGAGAACTACCCCCCTTCTTCTACAAAAGTAGCCATTATTTTTTCCTCATGGAATGTCCAAAAGCAGATAACTGATACCTTGAAATTGTTCAAAATTATTCAAGGTACTTTTGGCTTACAAAATCCTAAATGTCCTAAGAGCCTGGGTCCAGATGAGCACGTCTGCCTTGCCACATATACACATAGATGTTCTCCACGCAGCAAGAGAGTGCTTCCTGTGCATGTGCTGCTCCACTTGTTTTTCTGGAAAAAAAAAACCAGGAGTGTACTCACAGGCAGTTAAAAAGGAGGCAACTACTGGTAGGTATAAAAAACTGAATATGTTTGGAAAGCCAGTGAAACTTATGCACCTTTCCCCCCATATCTTAAAACTCAAGATGTTTTTGGCTGAGTGTAGATACAGCAAACAGTATTTGGATAATGTTCAAGAAGCAAGAGCTTATCACTTTATGGTGAAAAACAAGTCCAGACAACTGTCTGTGGCAAGGATACAAAAATAGTTCAGTGTATCATCTATTTTGAGTACAATTATTAGTAGTATATTGTAAACTTTACATTTTTCTTTATATACATGCTATGACAGGATCTCTACAAATACACAGGTCATTATAGTGATTTGGGGAAGAGGGTTCAAAAGAATCTGTAGCTTATGAGTCCAAGATCCATTTTCAAAAAGCTGAACTCATGGGTCTTTTGAAACTGGGACTTTGGCTTCTAAATCACTTCAGTACTTGTGAAAAGTTTACCACTGGAGTACATAACCATGAAGGAATGCAAGGGAAAGTAAGGCAATTCCTTAATTTCCCTGGGCTGGCTAACTGTGCCTGGGTCTGGAAATGCAGGAGTAAGCAGACTTGACTTGTCTGGTATCTGCCTTTCTCCAGAGTAGATGGACTGGGGAGAAGAGTACCTCATCTCTTCCCTTCTGATGTTACCACACTCCAAATAAATTGGACGTCACAGCTGCAAAGAACCTATATAAGCTAAGACCGTGATTGTCAATCAGGGTGCCACAGCCCCTAGCTTGTCTTGAGATCCTTTCAAGGGTGTTGCAGGGTGACATACAATTTTAGCACTGTGTAGGGTATAAACATGAATACAAGATACATTCTGAAATTTCAAATAGAAACCCGGTGTCAAAAATATTCTGACATGTTGTGATGTTTCTGAGTTCTTTGCAACAGAAGAATTGTGCTATTATTTTTCTGTAGTCAAAAATTGAGTGAAAACTAAGAGCTGACATTTTCTAAGGGCTATTTTAAGTCCAAAAGTTTGAGAACAAGTAGTCTAAGGAAACATTTGAAATGGTTAAACTAAATATAATTAGACCATATAAAGTTTCACTGTAAAAAACTTCAATAGTCTGTCTTAAACATGGACATATATGAAAAATGAGAATGAATGTTGCTATGGTACCCTTAAATCTTCCCTTTCATGTGTACTGTCTCGTGAAATATTTTAGGACATATAGTCTTTCATCATCGTCTCACACACCACTGAGTAAATATTTATTTTGGAAATGTGAGCAGAAACTATTTTCCCTCCATTTTTCAACCATTAACAGATTATGGAGAGATTATGTACTAATGTAGCAAAGCATAAAGATTTAATGTTACAGAAAGGTAATGAAAATGTCAGTTTTAATATAAGCTAAATCATTCAACTGAAAACACCAAAGTGAAGTAGTGTCAAGAAAACCTCATACTGATAAGGTAAACTTAAGTGTACTTTGGTAGCATAATACTGAGTTTACCACAGTAGATGTGGTAATGGTACATGCCCCCTAGCCCCAGAAAAGGAGAATTGTAAGCTAATTTAGGATTCTGTCTTCCCTTAACATTTGATAGACTTTCACAATCCAGATATAATCTAAACCTAATGTGTACTTTTGTGAATGGCATTGGGGAAATAAGGTATAACAACTAGAATCAAGAAACTGCTTCTTAAAAATAAGAATGAACATGCAACTCAGTCTTAATTTCAAAACGATTGAGAGGCTTTCCTTAATATGGATCTCCTCAACATGAGTCCTTCTCTTCCTCTGCAAGCCAATAGTGTGACAGTCCTTCTACTATTTTGTTAGGAAACAGGAACAACCAACAAATGATCTGACTGGGTCTTCCTGTAGATTTCCTGGAAGGTTGTTAGTGGCTTCCCTAGTGGCTGCATATACACATTCAGTAATCTGAAAGAATTCTCCCAGGTTTGGTCACCTGGTAGAAAAACTTACCCAGAGCTGCATGTACAGACATTCAAGTACTGAGGCCCTGAAGAGTGGAGAGCTTGTACTAAGTAGGGAGCCCTGTGCGCATACCTGAGCATGCTTTGAAGGCTCCTTTAATTCACCTGGTGACAGATGGCATTAGTGCACAGGGCATCACTATTTGGATGACCCAAACTGCTCACGATGAGCCTGTGTTTCCTTGCAACACAGCGTGGGGATTGTGAAGGGGGCATGTCCTGCTCCATGCTAGAGCCATAAAGTCCAGGAAGCAACACATTAGGTGTGTCTATACAAGATGCTTACTGTGAAGTAGCCTAATAACACTGAAAAGTAGTGTGCTGTTAAAAAACTATGATAATATGCTACTGCTCAGAGTTATTAAACTATTGCACAGTAAGCATCACAAAAAATCATGTGCCAGTGCTACAGCACAGTAACTACAGTTCTTCATTAAGTAAACACTAAACTAAATGTGCAGTAAGTACTGCACCATAATGAACATGTAGATGCACCCACTGTCTCCTTGAGGCAGAGGGCAGTGTGGTGCTGAAGAATTATTTTATCTCTGAGAGAAACCAGAGCATGTACATACATCTTCTGTCCCAAGTCCTGGGAGTGATTTAACCTCAGTTGTTCTGGGGTTATTTTTCTTATGGAGTAGCCATTTTTACTCTGGAAGAAAAAGTCTGAACATCTGTACACTTGTGGTTTCTCCTGAGAGAGCAGTGGCTCTCCCAGGAGACATGTACGAATCATCCACCTTTCAAGAGCTCAGTATTTAAAACACAGAAGGCTTTTGTAAACTGATTATAGGAATTTTAAAAGAGGCCAATTATGTGTTTCAAAATGAAATGTCATGTTGTAATGATTCAATTTTTCCCATTCAGGTTTTTTATTAATAATGTCCTGTCTAAGCTTAAACAAGAAGCAAGTGGCAGAGAAAAAAAAATGTGCTCTCCTGGGTCCTAGTACTGTAATTTAAGCTTTACCTTCCTATAATTTTATGCCTCATTCACTGTCATCCTCTATATTAAAGGAAATCGGAGTCCTATAGAGAGATAATTAAACACAGTATAGCAAATGCACTAGTTATATATATGTACAATAAATATTCTTGTACATCTATTGACTTGTTCTGTTTCTTCTCCACAGACACTATACATCTCCGCGTTCCCGAATCTTCCCCAGTTGGCACTGCCATAGGCAGTGTAAAAGCCACTGATGCAGACACTGGGAAAAATGCTGAAGTGGAATACAGAATTATTGATGGTGATGGGACTGATATGTTTGATATCATGACACAGAAGGACACGCAGGAAGGCATCATAACGTTGCGAAAGGTGTGTGTCATCACTAATAATCAATTAATGGTTTAGTTGTTAATCGTAAAAGTTTCTATACAGCTATAACTGAGAGATTGGCTTGTTCTTCTGTGTTTAGGACAGGAAAAATCTTTTCTGGAATATCACTAAGAGGATGATAGAGTTTTTAAAAAATTATTTCCACTGAAATATAGATGAACAAATATGTTGCCGCAAATTCTCTCCATGGTTTCTAATACAGATTTGTTTAACAGTCTACTAAAATGTTGGTTAAGTGCTAGAAATTGGTTAGAAGAAGATTACAGTTTTATACTATAGATAAAAATATAGCATCTAAAATAGTAATGTATAGTAATTCTTCAGTATTAACAGAGAATTTAGTACCATAGAGCAAAAAGCATCATGATCAGTAGCTGCCAGCTATGACTTAGTACCATGCAACTTTCATAGATAGATTGAAGCAACTTAGGACCTAAATTTTTCTAAAAAAAGCTGAAGCAATTGTCTACCTAACTATAGGAAGAGTGCTATGAATTTTGCAGTTTTTGTTCTGTGTTTTCTTGGGGAAAATGGTCAGACCTTCCTCGTTCAGTCTAGTTTTATAATCATATTGTCCAAACTTCCCAGTCTGTCTCACTGAACACATTTTCCTCTGAGACACCAGAAACATTATGAATCTCGTACTTGGGAACCCAAAGTGGTTTCAGAGCACATAAAGTCATAATTGAATTACAACTATTTTATTTTAGTGAAACTGGGACTTTTTTTCCCTTTTACAAAAAAATAAGGTATAAGATAGGATATCATAGTGCAATTACACATCTTGTATTCAAAGATTATGAAACACTCTTCAATGTGCTTATTTTGTATTGGGAATAGATATAGCTTGTTTTAAAATAGATTATATGACAGAAGAGTTAATTTTTCCACTTATTTAGGAAGTGCTTATGACCCCATTCTATTTTCTCTAAATATGTCTGATTTACATAAGTATTCAGTGGGCACATCTACACAAGGCGGTAACTGTGCAGTAGTCAAATAATACCACACAGAAGTGCATCACAGCACAGCTACTGCACAGTATTATAAGCCTACTGCACAGTAGCATCACTGAAAAGGCTTTGCCAGTGCTACTGTACAGGAACTCTGGTTACTGCACAATTATTTAGTATTTGATTATACAAGTACTAAATAAATTTGCAGTAACCACTGTGCAGTAGCGTTTTGTGTATAAGTGCCCAGTGAAGAGTTAATAGGAACAAATTGAAACCTGCAGATTGCTTGTGAACAGTTGAATTTTCATTGGCGGTTAGTGTGTGAGTTTATTTCTGTTCTTTGACTCGACAACTGGAACTTTGTAAGCAGAACAGTACAGTATGATGAAAACT
Organism: Alligator mississippiensis; assembly: GCF_030867095.1. Taxonomy (NCBI): domain Eukaryota; kingdom Metazoa; phylum Chordata; order Crocodylia; family Alligatoridae; genus Alligator; species Alligator mississippiensis. Next base: position 108,947,223 of record NC_081828.1, on the reverse strand, counting down.
ATAATGGTTATCAGACAAAATACCCTTTTTTGGTATTTCATTGGACCACCTAAGGTGCAGTGGCCTCATATCCCTACTGATCTCACCATGGAATTTTTCGATTTTCCCACTGCTAGACCAGGCCTAAGGCTCTTATCAACTATTGCTACACTGCAGATTCAATTGAAATCAAGAGCCTGCAATTCTATACTTTGAGAGTTTGACTGGTAGCGAGAATGTTCTTAACACCAAAGCTTTGTCTAGTTCAGTAATCAGAAGAAAGAATTATTATGGAGGAGGGAAAAGAGGGCTTTAAAAAAACATTCTGCAAATACCTGTTTTAGCTCATCTTTTCAACTCCTGGTTGGTAAATTAGCTAGTAATAATTTCTTCTAATTGCCTCAAGCCATAGGCAGTTCTAGGATTTTGAAAGGGAGAATGCAGATGGCACATCATTATATATAACACAACACATATTTTTCTTCAGTTAAAGAGAAACTTCACTAATATGCTTTACTAACATGCTAAGGGCTTAGTGCTACATTAGTCAGTTTAAGATAAAAGCAAAATCAAATATAATTTTATTGGAATATGCACTAATTTGCTAGGTTATATATTAAGTTTGAAAAATATGAACTAGACAAAAATAGTCAAAATGTATTGTTTCCTGAGTCTTGTCATCATTGTAGTTAAATGTATATCTCTTACTCAGGTTCACAAAACATTCTAATTTTTTTGAGCACCTTGACAGTTCCTTTAATACTTCAGTGTCAGTCATTTCTACATCTGAGGTAGTATTACTGCACATGAGTTAAGTTTAACATAGCATTAACCTAGAGATAAAATCAGTCTGGAGGGCTGTGAAAAAGGAGGAGCACATTACTAGGGATGGCTAACAGACAGCAAAATTGCCAAAGAAAGGAGAATTTGGATAGCAGTACATCAAGACCATTAAAAAGGAGAGAGGGTCATTAACACTTTTGAAGTGATGAGAGATTAGCAGACACCGGGTAAATTATAATGAATCATAAAGTCAATTGACTCTCTCAGTACTGCCTGAATAGAAATACTACTGCCCCTCATAGACAGTTAGTATTAAAGTTTGAGTGGAGCAGGAATCAAAAGGGGTGCAACTACACCACTGCACCCTCCTCCCGCCCAACACTTGTATATCATCTCGTGCCCCCAATTCTTCTTTTCCTGTTTTCCCTACAGGCTGTTAAGGTGTGTCAATATAGACTTCAAGAAAACACTCCAATTTACAGATTTCATAAATTATTACAGAAGAGAACCAACCCTGTTACAGACAGATAATAATTTACCTTTCTGGACTAATACTTTTTAATATTAAAAAAAATCAAATTTGTCTTATTCAACCAGTTCCATCAAGCAATTTCCAGTATACTTTCTAATAATGGATAATAACTTCTTTACAGGTGTGTAACTTACAATAGTTTCTAGACCAGGGGTTTGCAACCCCCCGGCATGTGTGCTGAGCATGGCACACAAGGCCATTTTGCTCAGCATGCCACCACCAGCCCGAGCTCTAGGCAGCTGCTGTCAGCCACGTTTGCAGTCTGCCCACTGCCTGCTGCAGCTCCCCAGAGACCAGGCTAGCTACAAACAGCTGTGCTGGGCTCCGGAGCCCAGTCATCAGCTTTGTGCCAGCAGCGGGGAAGAGACCAGGGTTGCACTGCCTCAGGCCCCTTCCCCACCAGCCTTTCCAAGATGCACGTGCACCCACCAGTATGGAGCTTATGCTGGAGCTTGGTGCAGCTGTTTGGACTGCAGCCCAGGCTCTGGGTAGCTGCTGCCAACCACAGAGGCTAGGCTGCTTACAGCAGGGCTTGCAGCTGAGCCCATCTGACTGACTCCCACCTGCTCTGAGCCTAGCCCTGACCCAGCCCTCCACTGGGATGAGGCTGGCACTGCCCCTTGCCAGGAGTGCCTAACATTTGCAGGCTTAGCTGTGCATGGTGGGTTGGTAGTTGGGCTGATGGGCGGGCTCCAACCCGGGGTCTCGGCCAGCCACACTGTAGTCTGGGGACTGGCTCCCTGGGGAAGCAAAGGGGCTCCAGCAGGCCCAGGGCATTGTTGGGTCAGACTTTGTTCAATGGCCCAGCAGCCTAGCACCGTGTGCCTGCGCATCTGGTTCTGCGTGTTTGTCTGCCTCTGTCTGGGTCTGTGTGTGCACACATGCTCTGGATGTGTTCTGGTTCTTCGTGTTTGTGCACATGTGGTTTTGTGTGTGTGTGTGGTTCTCTCGCTCCTCTTTTTTCTTTCTCTTTCTTCTCTTTCTATTACTTTTCTTTTTTTTCTCTCTCTCTCATTGCAATATGCTTAACAAAAAAGGAATACACAACAATAAAGGCAACATTTATGATTATTAAATATACTAATATGCATTGCATCCTGCCATGTACCCCCCCCCACCCCTGATTTTGTTTTTCTGGCATGCTGACACTCCAGCACCTTCCAAGGTAGACATTGTGTTTTTTTTGGCACTCGGGCCAGAAACGGTTGCCTACCCCTGTTCTAGACCGTTGTAATTTACATGGGTATCCAGACTAGAGTTGAATAGTTCTCTTTAAGTAGTTGCCTGCAATAGGCACTAAAACTTGTTTATATTGAGAAAATGGCTAACATGGGATTAAAATGACTAAAACTGTGAACATACAATCAGTGTACTTGTGTGCCTGGATCTAAGGCACATTATACCAGTACAAGTAGCATGTGTACACACTGAAGCAGCAGTTTTCCTACAGTATCACTCAACTGTTCAGTAAGTCATTGATTCTGTGCTGATTGCTGTAGATCTTAAGCACATATGCTAAGAGTTTTCCTGAATAGATACTTAAACATAAGTACTTACTAATTGGTCCTAAATGTATATGTGCAGTAGACTATATTACTTAAGGGATTTGTATTGAGCCTTTGCTTTCAATTCCTAGTTTCAAACCCAGATTTTGTTATCAGAGGCTGTAAACTATTACTATCATTTATCCATTTTTGCATTCCAGTCCAGATTTTAGTGGGCAGATTTCTGTGTTACATTTGGTACTTTCTTTACCAATTCTGGTGATAAGAAATTGAGAATAGGATTTAATCCATAGAGCACCTGTACAAAACCAGCAAGGCTGCTCTGATATGCTGTAATTACAGTGTATTGGAGTGCGCTTAATTGAGTCTTCTGGAGCATGATAATTACTGCGCTCCGGGAGCCTCCAGCTTCTCATGTATTGGTGTCCCTGCACTTAAAAATGGCAGCGAGGGTGCTTTATCTAAAACTAATACACAAGTTGCTCCAGGTACTTTCATTAGAGCAACTCTCACAGCCACTCTAATTAAAGCGCCCCCACCTCCACTCCCAGAGCATGCGTATAAATGCCAAACTGTCCCTCCTCTAATTTCACTTCATAAGATTAGGGCTTTGTGGAGGCAAGTTTTCATTTATTGTATGCACCTTTGCTCCTGAAAAATAGAATATTTAACTCCTGAGGCTGTCAATCTGGCACCTTTCATAAGCAATAATTTAACCTTAAAAGTTTTAAAAGGAGAAAAAAAGTAAATGTGACTCTATCATGCATTTTAGTAAGTGAAAAACACCAATTTGATATATCTCTGTTATTCTGTGTGAGCTAATGAAGTCTGTTCTGGTGTCAGGTAAATTTTTAGCCTGCTTATTTCCAAGATATTATTAATTACCTACCACATTTCACCTGTGACAGTCACAAAGAAATCAGGGGAAATGGTATTTCTTGTCTACCCAAAATGAATTCTAATTAGAACCCTGAACCTTTCCTCTTTTCATTTTAAAAAGTAACTGCTGACAAAATGTCAAATATATCAGCAAAAAAAAAAAAAAAAAAATTCGTAATGTTGGATTCATGAAATTCAATGAAAATGAGCCAGATTAAGGTCTGATTTTTTTCCTACTAAAGTTTTAAATCTTAAATTTTTATGGGATATATTTTTTTCAAGATTAAAACTTACAGCTAAGACCAGTTAAATTTGTTTTGCTTAAAATTGGACTACTCTAGACATACACACACATTCCTAAAGTATGACATCCAGAAATGTGGTATCTAAGGCCTACAGCTGGAAATTCTACATTCATTCTTTTCATTTACCTCAATGGGAGGTCCATATGTGGAATACTTGTTGGTTTAGATCCTATTTTTGTTACTTGTCAGAACACTTCTTCAAGCAGTTGTTATGCTTGTAATTTAAAGTATACAGTGAAGATCTGTTTAAAAAAAGACTAGTTTACAAAGGTTTCCCTTTTGAAAATGATTTTCAAAAATATATCAAGAAGCTCCATGTAGTTCTTGGTACTATTGGAATGCGTTTATTGAAATAATAAATGGTGAATGACATTGAAATCAATGGACATTGAAGTTATTAGAGGAACTGTGTTCCTTTTCTGTACAGCTGTGGGAGATAACCATCAAGACATGAGCCTGAAAGATTCTGAGAGCTATGATTTACATAGATTAACCCTAGGGTATATCAACTGATGATGTGGTCTATTATGCTTTTATCTCTTCTGTGCACCCAACATAGATAGTAAGGTAGTATAAGCTTTTTTTCTTTTTTTTTCCCCACAGCCACTGGACTATGAAATGAGAAGGCTCTATACATTGAAAATAGAAGCAGAAAATACCCATGTGGACCCACGCTTTTATTATTTGGGGCCTTTTAAAGATACTACTATTGTGAAAATATCTGTAGAAGATGTAGATGAGCCTCCTGTCTTCAGCCGATCCTCTTACCTTTTTGAGGTGCATGAAGATATTGAAGTAGGAACAATCATAGGGACAGTGATGGCACGGGATCCTGATTCTGCCTCAAGCCCTATCAGGTAATGTCAAAGCCCTTTTATGGACCTCATAATTTTAAAAGAAGAAAAGTTGATGAAACTTCGAAAACATGAAATAATTCCATCTGGTATTGGGAAAAGGAGAGCATGGTGATGTTTCTGAGATTTTCTGGAAAGAAGTCTGTCATGAAAATTCTGCTTTCCATAGGGAGAGAGCTAGCAATCTAAGACTGGTAAAGACACAGGAGCAAGTCTTCACGTGCTTCAGCATGTATGACCCATTATAACCCTTAGAAGGTTCATCAGATCCTACAAGGCTCAGAATTACCCCCATGAAGAGCCTATATTATATGCTTTCTTAGTTCATGCCCACTCTCTGACTTAGAAGGAGGCTATCATTGCCCTTTCCTCTAAACTTCACAAGTCTTGTGGGCAGCCTCCAAGGTCATGGGTCTTTCTTGAGACCATAGTTTAAGTAGCTTCTTGTAGTCTCCAACACTACAGGCTATGGGATACTTAAAGACTCCTATTAAGCCCTAAGTGCTGTGTGGATAGACGCAAAGAATCTCCTAATGTTTGCTTCTGCCAACCTCAGGAAGTCCATTATTAGCTATTCCTCTTTCCAGCAATCTTTTTAAGGTCTATAGGAGCAGGGGTTTTCCCAAGCTAAATGTAGGAGCAGTGAAGAATAAACAACTCCCATCAGTGGTGATTGTTTTTTTTTTCTTCTCTGTTCTGTCTCAGAAGTGGGGCTGTCTAAAATTAGCTTTACAGATCATGACAACTCATTTCAGCATTATGGATAAAAAAATAATTAGTATAATTTTTTTCCAGGGACCTTTCTGGTTTACCAACTTTTGAGGCCAATTTGTCTTGATTTGGGGATTTGGGGAAGGGGACAGGACTGGGTTTGTGATGAAAATTGAATTATAGATGCAGTTATAGTGGGAAAGTACAATGAACCTCAGATTTTGGAACCTCTAAGAATATTCCTAGAAAGTGCAAGTCAGCACCATGTTAAACACAATGTGCTAGGTCTGTGCATGGTAGCTCACAAATATGAAGTATAGTCACCTTATTATAGTGCTGCAGGTAAATTTAAAAATTCTGCCTCTTAGTGGAACTAGGTAGCTTGAGTGCTGTGCCACGCTAATGAAATTGTACTGGAGCTAGCATCATGCATTTCAGCATGATGCTGTCCTGCACCAAAAAGGCATGCTGTTCTAACTTCATGCAACAATTGAGAACCTAGGGACTGTCTGCATTGTACAGTGCACTGTACATGCCTTATGCAGCTGTGAATAAGATGACTTGGCTCCCAAAAGCATTATAGTTGTCTTAGTATAGCACTCTGTACCAGCTAACAAGCTTTTCTGAGAGGCAAACTGGGCAGCCAAGATAAAATACTAGGTTAACCGATATACTGTTTTTCTTTCATCCAGGCTAGCTTGCTATAACCTAGCTTAGGTATCTCTATACAGCCATGCTTTGTGCCATGTAACATCCTCTTGACAGGGTTGACTAACACAGAGGCAGTTAGGCCTATGTGGCTAGGACCAGAGTCAGGGCTTTATCAGAATGCAAGTAGCTGAGGTCTAAGCCAGGTATTAGGGCTGTGCAAAGCTTCGGTAGCAGATTCAATTCAGAGGAGATTCAGTCTGATTCAGGGGCCGAATCTCTCAATCCAAATTGAATCAGGAAACCAAGTAAAACTCTGAATCAATTCAAAGTATCTAAATCAATTCAGAAAAGCTCTGGAAAAGATTTGTCCAATTCAGAGATTCGGCCATAGACTAAACAGGCAGCTGACAGCTGCCTCCAGTGTTAAGTCTGTTTGGGTTGGGAGAGGGAGGGATTGGGACTGGTACAAGCTGTCCAGCTGAAGCAGGAGGTGCGTTATTCGGGGAGGGGGACAGGGGGCTGAAGGATCCAGGCACGGCAGCATTGGGAGCAGGGCCTCTGCCCTGCTGCCACTTGCCCAGTCAGGGCGGGGGGAGCAGGATGCGGGCACGGTTTGCTCCGGGTGGCAACAGGGCATAGCCCCCTCTCCCAGCACTGCCACACCTGCATCCCATACTCTCCATGCCAGCTGGCAAGCGGCATCAGGGCAGAGCCCTCATTCTCAGCACTGATGCAGGTGCCTGCATTTTGCCCCCACCCCATGCCAGCTGGGCAAGTGACAGCAGGGCAGATCCCCTGTGGCTTCCCCTAGCAGGGTAGAGGCAGGCAAAGCCAGAGAAGCCACAGGAGAAGCCCCCAAGGTTGCCCTGCCCAGCCCCATCCCCTGCCCGGCCCAGACTCCTGGCACGTAAAAAAAAAAAAAAAAAAAAAAAGCCCTGCACTGACCAGCTCTGGCAATAGTGATCAGGGCCTCTCAGGGCTTGTGGCAGAGCCCCTCCATGCATGGCAGTGGGGAGCAGTGGAGATTGCCCCTCTCTGCTTGGCACCCACACAGCAACTGCCAGATGGTACGGGTGCAGCGCGGCTCGGCAGGAGACTGATCACTGTCTGGGAGCTGGGGTGGCTCCAATTGTCAGCTGGAGCCTGGCACTGCTCAGCCTCAGTGGCCCCAGCTCTCAGACAGTGCAAAGCACCCTGCTTTGTTACACTGCACCCTTATGATGCAACACCTGCCGTGAGGGTACCAGGTGCAAGGGCAGTCCCCACTACCCCCACTGCCCGTTGCTGTATGGGGGGGGGGGAGGCTCTGTCATGAGCACTCAGAGACCCCAATCATTGTTTTTGCAGCTGGTGAGTATGCAGCTTTTTTTTTTTTTTTTTAATGCTGGAACTAGGTTGGGGCCAGGCGGGGGATGGGACTGGGCAGGGCAGCCATGGGGGCTTCTCCTGCAGCTCTCCCCACCTGGGGAGAGGCAGGGATAGCCAGAGGATCTGCCCAGCTGTGTCTTCCTCTCCCTGGCCAATCCAAATCACTGCATTTCTCTGAGGTGTCATGGCAAGGCAAGCAATTAATCCAGAGCAACCACGATCAAGCAGACAAGTCCAAGGCACCAATATCCAACAATGCTTTTGCTGGGGTTTTATAGCCTTTCAATTTTATAGCCTTCTTGTGGTTCCTATTGGTCCCCCCCATTTAGAACATCATGAGAGGACTAAGGTTGAGCTGGGGCTAATGGTTGGTCAGTTGCTTGGTGGGACCACAACCTTGGCTTCTGCCTATAGATGCAAAAGATCCGGGTGTCACACCTAAGTAGTGGTGTTTTTAAAACTCTAATCTAAAATTGGAACAAAGTTGGTTTATTTATGTGGTTCTTCATACAAGTTGAACAGTGAAATGGCTTTCACAGGAAAAGCCACTTTCCTAATCATGTTCTATTATTTATCTGGCATGACAGCCTGGATATGATCGCACACCATTAATCGCTGCCTGTTGGCATTTCATCCACTTGAGTTATGAAAGGCAATTCAGAAGAGACAAAAAGGTGAATTTTTGGCAGTAGTGTAAACAAGTTTAAAGGATTCAGTAAAAAGAATTCATGAACCTTAATTTAGTCAGTTTATAAACAGGGCTCCTGGCACATGGAGTATGTATCCATGTAAGTGTGTATATTAAATATGTTACAGATTATAGTTGCAATAATATGTATAATCTGTAACATATTTAACACATGCTTACATGGATACATACTCCATGTATATATCTATATAATATTTAACTGTTTTACTGTTGTTTCCTTTTTCTCTGTTGGAAAGAAACCACAGCTAACTGGTCTGGATCAAGTAGAGCACCCTAATCTGTATATCCTGGCCCTAAAAGCTTTAATAGCAGCCTTACCCATGCAATTAAAGGATTCAGGGTTTTCCACTGAGCATTAGAAGATTTTTGCATTTTTATGATACCATCCTCAGCTAGTTACAGAATAGCTGGTCTTGAAAGAGGCAACAGATAGCCACAATTTCTTTCTTCATTAAGACCGGTAGTTTCTTTTTGTTTTCAGGTTAGCTTGGGCAGTGCTTTTATGATGTTCTCTTTAAAGAAGAAATAAATGTTGGAGTGCCCTACTTTTAAAATAAATGGTCCCTTTTATTTAGTTTTAATAATAGATACTAGCTTAGGCCCAAACTTTATACATAGGATCTCATTCTCCCCTGAGCTTTGAGGGTTCTGAAATCAGGACTAGCTTTACATTTCATGTTGGGATCCTACTTCTGTAATGGCTTGAAGCTAAGCCAGGGTCCAAATACCTCCAATATTTGGTTTGGCTTCAAAATCCAAAACTGAATCAGAGTTTTGTAACCTAGGCCTTATTTGTTGCTATTATATTTAATGATTTTTTTCATTATTATCTATGTTTATTAAAATAGATGTAGAAAGAATTATTCTGGGATTATTTTTAAACTGAAGCATTGACTGCTTCCTGTGGCATTAAAAAAAAAAAAAAAAGGTTTTCAGAAAATTCAGGCTATTATCTGGATTTTAGAGAATCAACAGCAACATCTGCAGGCCTTTGATAGTATTATGACAATGTAGAAAATTAATGGCTACATAGCATATACATAACCAAAAATTTTGAGCTTGTAAAGAAAACAGGATGGAATATTTATATGGACCTATATGTAAAACCCATCTTTATTGGGAAGGTAGATCTTTGATGTTAGAAGTAGCTCAAACAGTGGCCTCTTAAAGACCTATTGGTTTAATTATTGTCAAAGGGTGATAATGTGTTGCCTTTTGTTTCTCTTAGGGTGAAGTTACATGTTACACTTAGATCATACTAAGGGTACTTAAAATGCAAATGTCTGCACATTAAATCTCATTAACTTGTGCTAAGTGCCCTCTGAGAGTCTCAGGTGAGGGTAAACTCTGCTCCTTGCTACCTAGCTCATGTTAGGATAACTTCAGTCTTCTCTATGGAAATTAAATGAGCAATTTGCAGTCCTCCAGCATCCTAGCCCCTCATTCCAACCCAGAGCAGGGATAGAGTCATGGTGTCCTGGCTCCTAGTCACACCCATGCTCACCAGCCCACCAATGGCAAGTCAGAGCAGTGCAGGCAAGAAACGACAATAGCCCTTAATGTGTAACTGCTCACAGCCCGTTCCAACTTTTACACTGGTTAACATTGCACATATTTAGTGTGCCTAAAATGTAATGTGTAACTTCACCCCAGATGTGGGTGCTTTTTCCCCCATGTTAAAGCAAATGACATATTGATGGTATTTAACACAGACACACTGCTGTTGAATATCTCCAAGATAATATTAAATAGAATATATCCAAAACAGGTCAGCCTCAGGGATTTTTGTTTAATTTTAAGGATTGAATTCTGTTAATTACTTCAGAAAATTCACAGATTTTTCATGACAGATTTGAAATAAATATTTTGTGTAGTTACAAAAACTTATTTTAAAATGTGTTTATCATGTTTTGAAGAGGAGGGTAGAAGAAGAGGAGGAAACACCACCAATATCAGAATAGGAAAGGTCAGAGGAAAGGAAATAATACGGTTTAGTATTTCCTGCTTGATTCAAATTAACAAATACTAGAATTCCAAGGATAGAATTTTGTGCAATTTCTATTCTTCATCTATATTCCCTCATATGCAGTATGTTCCTTCACTTCGCATCACATCTGCAAACTATTAAAAGTACTGAATCAAATTTACAGAAGAACATAGCATGGGCAACTGGTGCCTCCTGATACTGAGGGGGAACCAGCGGCTGATTACCCACCGGGGTTGGGGTGTCTCACAGTGGCCGATCACTGACCAGGTGGGGGGAGGGCCCAGCAGCCAATTGCCACCACCACCAAAAGTGCTGGCAGCAAACTCAGAAGTGCCACTGGTGCATCTCTTAACACCCCCACAATCTCAGGTGTGTGCCAACCATTGTCCCCCACTCCCTGGCTGGAGAGGGCCAATCTCAGAGGGAGCACATGCGCCCCCCCGTGCTCCCTCTATGCATCACCTAGTGTTGTCCTAGTTGTGTCCCAACAAGTACAAAACTAGATCAACTTAAATGCTTTTGGAAATCCTGTTTTTCACCCATATGAACAGTCCATTCCTTAATTTACACGAGAACCGTTTTGACTTCAGCATCAGTTTTGGATGCCTGAAAAGTTCAAGATTGAGTCCTTCCTATGTGTGTGCCCTTAATCAGGAGAACAATATTATTGATAGTGATCTGTATGCTTATGAGAGAGTGACATCTTCTCCAAGTCAATGAAAAGTCTGCCTCTCTAAATGTTTCAAGGCAAAGTTTCTATGGTACTGTATTAGGTCCCTTGATATCAATACATTCATAACATTAAACTGCATGCAAATCAATGTAGCTGAACATTTTGTAAACATATTCAGAAATGACTTGCCAGTATGTTACCAATATTCCTTAAACAGGAAGGGGGAGGGGGGATAGTTAATTACCACTTTATTTTATGTTCTTCCTCCATTACATGTCTGATTTTTTTTTATGCAGTATTATTATTTAGTTCAGCTGTAAAGCACTCATGAAAGGGTGTGCCAGTTGCATGGTAAAGTGATTGATTAAATGCATAGTACTATGAAAAACTTAAACTTGTGAAAACTAAGGACCTGGTCCTATCCCATCTATTAGGCACTTTAGTGGATCTTGTTCCATGCTGCTGAAGCCTCTGAAAAATAGGTAACATAAAGGTGAATGGATTCTCCTTTTGCTAGACACTTTTTATGGTATATTCTTAGGCCTAAAATGATAGCATGCTACAAAAGCAAGTGTATTCGCATTTTTTAGGGACTTGAGCAGTGTGGAATAGGATCACACTTAGACACCTAGTAAGTGGACTAGAATTTGCTACTAGACATTTATCTTGATCAATGTATAGAATCTGAGTTATACAGATATGCTGCATGATATATTTGCTGCTTTTCATTTTCTGTTACATACATAACAGCTTTTCTTCCTTATCATGTTTAGGTTTTCTTTGGATCGTCACACTGACCTTGACAGGGTATTTAATATACACTCTGGAAATGGATCCATCTACACTTCCAAACCACTTGACCGTGAGATATCACAGTGGCACAATCTTAGTGTTATAGCAGCTGAGATGAGTAAGCCAATTCGTGTGTGATTTTTCTTTTGTTGTAACTATTAAAAACAAAAAAAGACAGTGAGGAGACAGCTGTTTACCTTTTTCTATGAGCTCCTCAGCTCCCAGATAAGAGGAGGGCAATGGAGTCTCAGTTATGGCCTGAGACCAGGTTTAAAGGGCTAGACAGTTGACATCTGCCTTCCCCAAACAAGTGAAAATGAGTGAGGAAAGAATGCCCTGTAGTATACAAGTTTATTGCTAGATAGCTCCCAGATGAGTTAAGTTTATACAGCTACGGCCTAATCAAACCACATTCTCACATCTTGTCCTCCTGTTCATTTGAGACAATAGCAACTAGTGTTAGAGCAGCTGAGATCAGTAACTCAGTGTGTTGGGGTGTGTGTGTGTGTATGAGAGAGAGAGAGAGGGGAGAGAGAGCAAGAGCAAGAAAGGGTAAGAGAGATAGTTTTCTTTCTTAATTTTCCTCATTAAAAAAATTGTTTTAGTACTTCAGTTAGATCCTCTAGCTCTTAGAATCAATATATCTTACAAATACATAGCCCAAGTGGTTTGTACATCTCTTGATTTAGATCTTCTTTTTTACATTTATTTTGACTTTACACATAATCAGAATAAACTTGGGGTTCCTTTTAACCCAGTATAGTAAAGGTAACTCCAATCCCACTAACACACAAGATCTGAGGTGACAAAATTGTGAGGTTTTTCAAATCAATATATGAGACGCATCCATTTGAAAATTTACTGTTTTTAGGTAACTTCTGTATCAGTGGAAGTAGCAGTCATTGCTGATAATAAACTCATGGTGCTATAATGCTTCAGTACTATTCATTGTGCTATCTTTGCTATTTCATGGTATTTATATACTATGGGAATTCAAGGTTCCTCTATGCTTAAACGAAGCTATTAAGCTCATTTCCCTGTCAGGATATTTTGAGAGAATTTAACTTCTAAACCTAGGTCTAGTAATTAGGAGTCTTTAAAGAGGTATGCTAATTTTTTGAAAAGTTCAGGTCTTTTAAGTGCAATCAGTCTGCATAGTAACTGCTTGAAATTTGTACCTGCCAAACCCAGCCCAATCACTATCCATTTATAACAGATTAATGTACTTCTCTGCAGACAGGAGAGAATGTTTGGATACTTAGTACTTTGTTTTCCATGGACTTCCAGATTTTTGCTCTAAATGTGACATTTTAAAGCAATTCTTTATGTCAGTAGATATCCTACTAACACTATTCTGTCAAGTTCTGCAATCAGTAGTGTAGGGCTGTGCAACTGGTGGTCTGCAAGATGTATGTGGCTCCCAAAGCATTAACTTGAAGCCCATGGATTCCTGATTTGGACAGTGCTCCCTCCTCATCATCGCCCCATCCCACTCTGCTACCAGACTCTGGTCTCTCCCTCCCTTCTCTGGCTTCTGTTGCCAAACCCCACCCCTGGTAGCCTAGTTGAGGAAGTCTGTAGTTAGATGGCTTGGGGACCCAAGGGCCTTGTGGCAGCACCATGTGGGGCACCAGCCTGGTACAGCAGGCAGACACCCATTGCATGATTCAGTGGGAGGGCGGTCACTGAAATAGTATAGCAGCAGACACTTGTATTATATGTAGGGATGACCACAGTGCATTGCAGCATGCAGCCTGAGGGACGTGCCACCCTGCAGCTCCCAGCCACTCAGAAATTGGATGGCCCTGGTATAATGATTGCTTCAATATACTATGGTAAATCAAATGGTAACTCCAGTTAAATCAGGAATTGGAGATCATATTCATTGTTACTTATTTCATGAACAATTTGAATGGTAATCAGAGTTATTAAATATATGGAGTTCACCTTTTTGTAGCTACAGCTGATATTATTATTGAAGGGAGGACCAGCAAGAAATGCATGTTGGATATACAGATAAAAGTTATTTTTGTACAAGCCTAAGCAAAACAGCACACCTGTGATATCAAAGAAAGGAAAGAAATATAAAAAAAAAAATGACCATCAGTCATATTACTCATGGTCCTTTCAGGGAAAAGGGGTAAAACAGATGAGACAGCAGATGACACCTTTCTGATGCTCATATCTTCCCCAGTGGTACAGTGGGAACATCACTTATAAGGTGTTATACTAATATCCTTTTCATGTTATATCTATATATATAGTTTCCTTAAAATACCTTTACATATCTATAATGCATGACAGTAGCTACTTTTTTAAAAGCATTTTCAGCTTTTATTGAACACTGTAAGAGGAAATGAGTATTGGATTTTCCTCCCAAGCACAATACATTGGTTTGGGTTGTTATTATGCTAGATAGGAGACAAGTGTTGGGAACAGGAAAATGTACTGATACTTCAGTTGTCCTGCACACCTGAGCACCTCAAGAATAAAAAAAAATATTTACTCAAGGGCTGCAAGTTATAGGAATATGACCACTGATTTCAAGCGAAGAAGATACAAGCTATTTATTCTGTTGTAAAACATTTATATATACACATTTTATTTCTTATAGGAAGATGTCTACACATGCATTTAAGTATGATTACATTTAATGCTCATTAAGCTAATGTGCATTAAGTCATTTTTGGCAGGTGTCTGCACATGCAGGGACTTGGCAGTAATGTTAGTACAAATTCCTGAAGCCCTGCCATGTGCTCCTAGTGGCTGAGCAGACCCAGCGCTAAAGTCCAATATGGCACCTAGGGTTGGTGCTCTGCTCATCTCTACATACTTATTCTACTGGTTTTAGGGGTCATATTTCTGCTCTGACTTATAGCAATATGCTCATTAGATTTTCTCATGATTTAAACCAAGAATATGAGAGGAAAATGGGAACCTTGAGAGTTTCCTACAGATTTGCATATATTGTAAACTAGTTAACCCTTGTTCAGTATAAAACAAATTTAATTACATCTTTTATGTGTAGTTTGACTTTTAAAAAAGACAAAAAAAACTCCCAGAAGAACAATACTCTTGAGCATATCAATAATAACAATTACAGTCAGGTAATAAAATGAATAAAGGTATTTTCTTATATATTTATTGATTTTCAGGAACAAAAAATAGTTTTTGTTTTCACACAAACAGCTGAATTGCTCACTAGATACTAAAAAATTAATTTGTTTCTGGCCCTGAGTGCCAGCTTGACTCAAACCTCTGATAGGCTGAGTCCAATAAAGCCATGCCATGGTTGAGTATCTAGTTTTAAATGCCCAGCTTTGGTTGCATTTGAAGAAGACAGTGTTTGAATGAGATGAAAAAAATCACTTGTTCTTGTTTTCATGCTTTTCCTTTTGTCAGACAATCTTAAAGATACTACTCGTGTCCCTGTTTATGTTAGAATTTTGGATGTTAATGACAACGCCCCCCAGTTTGCTGTATTCTATGATACGTTTGTATGTGAAAATGCAAGAGCTGGACAGGTAAGTTGTCTGTAAATCCTTAAAGCAATTTGATTTTACTCTGAAACAGAGTTCTTGATCATTGTTAAAAATATATGGTTCAGTGAGATTTTTTCTTGAACACTTCATGAGAGATAAAATGAAAACAATATATTGGCAGTGAATGAAGCTTTAGACCTGCATAACAGTAGTTTACAACTGTATCACAATGGAATTTACCAAATGACTTTTCTTTAGTTCTTCAGAAAGGACTTTCAGAAAGAGCTCTGTACATTCTACTTTCAGAGCTTTTGCTTTAGTAGCTGTTTTGTTGTTGCATCAGATGCCGTACTGTATAGGTCTGAAAGATATGCTCTAATTGGTTTCAATGCTATCTTCACAGAAGAATGTAACATGTTATAAATAATAATTGGTAATCAAATTTGATTTTTTTTTAAAGATATCTTTGTCACAGAGCTTGACTGCCATTTGAATTCATATTTATGGCATTTATAACATCAATACCACACTTTTTTTTTATGCAAATGACATTTCTCTTTCAAACACTTTCTGTGGGAGAATCAAAAACATAAAAGATGTCAATTTTGAATTGGTAGCATATAGTTTTGTTTGGCCTTTTACAGGATCCAGAAAACTATACTTTATCTAAAATGAAATGACTTTGCTGCTCACTATCTAGCTTCTAGGATGCAGCTATCGATTAGGATTGTTCAGTTTCCCAATTACTGAACAGGGCATGTTTTGCAGTACATTAAGCCAAAAATAAAAGGCCTGTAACGAGTCTGCAGTATATATAGTATATAGTGGTATATGAGTATCGCAGAATTGTTAAAGAGAGTGCAGGGGAAGAGCTCAGGCTTATCAGAGAATAGGTTGAGTACTATAAACTGGTTATTTAGTTTGCTATATTAGTATCATTTTCTGAATTCCTTCATTATATTGTCCTTTGTTATCGTTTTTTTTTATTGGGTTTATATGTATACATTCAGGACCAGATCTTACTTTACTTAAAGGGAGTCTGAGTGAAATTGTGCATCAAAGTGTGCTTCTATTCTACCCTGTTAAATCCCTGAAAATTCATGAATGACTACTTTTGTAACGTACCCCATTCTACCCTTGTGAATGAGTCACAAAATGGCAGCAAGGAGTATAACCCCCCTACCTTTTATATTCAGAGATTTTCAGGCCTTTGAGTAGGATGCAATAGGGTCACAGTTAGGTGCCTAAGTCCAGTTATGCATCTAACAGGTGGAATAAAATCTGGCCCTCAGGAGTAATTATTATGAGGCAGGCAACTTACATGCTTTATAACTAGCTTGGGCCATTTTTTCCATCAGGTTTTTGGAGTTTTTTAAGCTTTAAATTAAATGCATTTCTCTTTTTAAAAATGCATCTCTTTTAAATTAAATTTGAATTTATGGCAGCTTATATAAATTTAATTTAACATTCATAGATTATAATGGCAATATTGAGCAGACCACACATGCCAAAGTTTCTAATGGAAATCATTGACTAACCACCTGGAACTGTAAGTTTATTGACAAGATAAACCAGCTTTTGACAGCAGTAGCCTATTCTGCAGATGAAGAGAGAATGTTTTCTTAATTTCAGTTTATTCAACTAATTCAGTTCACTGACTAGTCCATTCAAAGATAAGAAACAGATTGAGAGCTGCAAAAGAAGAAAGCTCATTTTCTTTTTTCCAATCCCTGAATTAAAATAAAATAAAATAAAATAAATGGAGGTGGGGGGGGGGAGAGAAACAGTCAACTTAAAATCCTGAAAGTTTTGGTAACCAGAAATAATTGGTTCAATTTACTAACTAAACTACAGGAAATACTTCCATTTTTTGGAGCAGTTACTTCTAATTGGAAAATCCTTTGGAAACTACCTTCCCCTCCACTCCTACCACCATCACCACACTGGGGTATCCAGCACATTTAAGGTTAATCTTATTTAATTGTGTATAATCATTTAATTCAGGGCTCAGCAGCCTTTTGCCAGCATTGGAGGCCAGTGCAAGCTGGAGCTTATGACCCAGCTGTTGCCAAAGAATGGAAGTCTCTGCCCCTCCAACCCCCCAGCTGCTAGATTTCTGGCCCCTCTTCAGCAAGAGTATGCTCAGGCACTACAGAAAAGCAGGCTCTGTGGTGGAAGGGAGCGCTGCAGAGCAGATGGGCATCACTATGCAGCTCCATAACACCAATTCCTGTGTCAGATCAGACCTCTGGAGGCAGGATCAGATCTTTTTGTGAGCCAGATACAGACTAAAGGCTGTAGGTTGCCAACCCCTGATCTATTTTTTTTTAAAGTAAAGAACCTTATAATTTACCATTTCCTAACTAAATAACCTAATAAAAATTAAAAATATAAATAAAAGTATGCTAAACTATACATTTGTTTCAATAAATAAGTAGAGATATAGGAGAGAACCCTAATTTACTTTATTTGCCTACATGATACAGATGACACCACATAGTTGTGATTTGGGCACTTGTGCTTGGCTTAGGATTGAAGTCTAGGGACTCTTATACACATTCAAGAAGGCTACTCCAACATGCTATAATTATAATTATTGGAACCAACCCAATTAATTAAGTCTGCTGGAGCCTGGTAATTACTGCATACCAGCTGATTCCATCATCATGTGTATCAGCATCCCCATGCTGAAAAATGGTGCTGGGGCACTTTAAACTAAAGCTTGTTTGATGAACTTTAGTTCAAAGCACCTCACTGCCATTTTTCAGTGCAGGGATGCTGATACACATGATGCTCAAGATACAAATGACCCGCCTCCCCCATGCCTTCTGAAGCACATCTATAAATGCCCTAGGTGTGCAATGTCTACATTGAACATACTCAGCAGGATTTCACTCTGGCCATGCAGGTAGATAGTATCATATACTTGCAAAGCCAGGCAAGTCCCAAAATTGTAGCCTTGTATAAAGTCTTGATGGCAGATAAGGATAACCTTTCTATAGTTCAGCCCAATAGTTTAGTGTCTAGGGTACTTGCCCAAGAAACGTAAGGTGTAGGTGGTAGGTCTCTCTTGCCCAAAGGAGCTTGAACCAGCACAGAACTACAGCTGTCAGGCCACAGGTTAGGCATTATCTAAATGCATCTCCAGTGCTCCTTTCGAAGCTGACCCACCTTATCTTTCATTTCATATTCTTTGGATATGAAAGGTTCTGTTCTAGAGCACTAGCCATTTCACTAAACTACACATTCTCTGGTTTACTCTTCCATCTAGCTTCATGTTACTCACTCTCATGGCTGCCCAGAGGGTGAGCTGAAAGAGGAAAACTGCAGGGAACACTGTCGTAGGAAGAAGGAGCTAGAGGTTCAAAACACCTTTGTGTAAGAGAAGGCCTGAAACAGAGGTTCTCTTTATGCTCAAGCACCCCTCAAACAATGCCAGCTCTTAGCTTTCACTTTCTTTTTACTATGGAAAAATAATATAGCAATTCTTCTATTGCAAAAAAATACTTGGAAAATTAAAACAGGTCAGAATGTTTTTGACACTGTGGATTCCTAGTTGATATATCTGGGTGCAGACTGATGTAACTCTTAAACTAGTTTAAATGTGGTTTAAACCACAAGCATCCAGACACACACAGCAATTTTAAACAACTTAAACTTCCTAAAGCATTTCAAAACTATACCTGGATAATTAGGTATTATTTTGACCTGGTTCTCTATGGACTAGTTCTATATTATGTGTGGGCACCAACTTTTCCATGACTAGTATCTGACTGGTCCTCCAGGCATCCCGCACTGTATTGCTCTTCACCCCCTACCCCACCTGTAACGTGGCAACTGGCTGATCTGTTATGCAGTCAGAACACCGCTGCCTCAAACTCTATTGCCTACACTTGCCATCAGTGTTCCTGGCTAGGGGCTCTGCGGGCAGTTTTCTGCTGCTTTTAAATGGCAGATCAATTTATTTTTGTTGGTACCAATTAGTCCAGGTTTTGTGGATCCAAGGTTTACTTTGGCTAGGTTGAAGCTTGGAGGATGGGAGGGGCAGGGGAAGGAGCATGTCTGAGGCTTGGCGGCTCTACAGGGCTACCTAAGGACTCCACTGCCACTCATGGAAGGAAATTGACTATTTCTTTATTAGCAGCAGAGAGTTGCTTTAAAAGCCACAAAAGCTCTGGGAGCTCAAGAGCCTCCATCTCCCAGGAATCCCCATCTCACACACACACACACACACACACACACACACACACACACACACACACACACAGGCACTCCCAGCCAAGGTACCACCAACACAGATTTCAGTAAAGTACAGGAATGGGTCTTTATTAAATGCAATGCTAGTGAGAAGGGGAAAAAGAAAATTGCATTTGGGCTGAGTACTCATTATCACCCCCTAGACCAGGGGCGGGCAATTATTTCAGGTGAAGGGCTGCTTACTAAGTTTTGACAAGCCATTGAGAGCCACATGACAGGCAGTCAGGGGCAAATAAACATTAATTTTCTACATTTTTTAGGGGCTCTGTAGGCCGGATGGAATGGCCTGGTGGGCCACTTCTGGCCTAGGGGCCTCATTTTGCCCACTCCTGCCCTAGACAGTGGTGCAATGCTTGCAAAAAGTAATTGTTCTATTTAGAAACCTCAGCAGTATATATGCAGACACTGCTCATCCTGGGCAAGTATGAACCAGTTTCCAATAGGTGATGTCCTTTAACGGTTCAAGTAATATAGCTGCCCTTGCCCTCTGGGTATAATTTGTGAATTGTGCTCAGGTATTTTTACACTTTACAGTGCTAATATTGTGCCACATCCAATAGAACCTTTATAAGGATCTTGTAGCACACCAGGGTGCCACAGCACTGTGGTCAGCAGCCATCAACCTAGAACCTGGATTTCTGGCTGCTCTAGTGAGTGATCTGTGGTGCTAAAACATGGTGTTAGCATTTCTTGCACCATATAATTTTTTTCTCTCCTGGTTCTTAATTTATTGTAGAATGTTTTTATTTTCAAAGATACTGGATCTTTTCTACTAATGCTTTGAGAACTCTCCAGTCTGTTTCATGCAGACCCATGCACTTATATCATTGTTTCACTAGATTTTTTTTCACTATCATTTTTCTTATCCTTTGCTTTTCGCATCTTCAAGAATCATACCCAACAGTTTCCCTTACTTATTTCTACATAATCCTTTTTGTCATAATTCTGTTTATAGAAAACTTATATTAATGCAGCTTTATTTAAAAATTCAAAGTTGTCACCATTTCATGCTCTGTCAGTTATATTTTTCACCTTATTTTTTTTCTGGGTATATTTATAGAATATTTTTATTGACTTTACTTCCTGAGCTAGCACTGTATCTTTGCTTTTGTGACCTAATTTATTGATGTTGCATTCACTCAGGCATCTTTCCTGTTAATATCCCATCTCTTCCAGGTCTTTCTTATCTTTAGTTCCTTCTGTGACCTTTTTTTCTGTTCTATATCTTCTATTGATTTTTATGTTGTATTAATATTCATTTTTTCCTCTGAGTATTTGTACGTATTGTGTGTATGTTCCCTTGTTCTTTTTTCTTTCTTTTGTTTTCTTTTGTTTCCAAAATTTCATTTTATACCAGTACACAGTTTTCTTCTAAGATTCCCTATTTCCTATTTATGATGTATGACTGAGTACATATATAAATCACATTTTACAGTTTTTGTTCTATGAGCTTAACACAGAAACATGGGAATTTACATTCCAAAAGCTTTGTTCAATGGAACATTTAGCCCATTATGCTATCTGGCAGTGACCACTACAAGATGCTTAAAAGAAAGATTTAAAGATCTTGCTAGTGAACAGTTTTGAGAATAACTTCCACAAGGGAAGTTTCTTTGTAACACCGATCAATTAATAAATAATCATTTTCTTCATCCATCCCTGGATACCTTTCCATTTCTATCTCTCATTAGAGATACAGGGACTACTATTATATGTCTACTGTTATACACAGTATAGACATCCTTGGCTTGATTACAATTGCTTTAAGTCCCTTTGGCAGTGAAATGGAGCTACCTCTTGTTGTTGTTACTTGAAGGGAAAAACAAAAACAACTGAGAATGTAATGAATATGATATCGAACTTAGCACAATTGCCAGTGACATCAGGAAAAATTAATACATATATGCAACTTTGTGTTTATTTGGGGGGCGGTCCCTTCCTTATCTTATGCTTATTTTTTTTTCAGATTTTTCTTTTGCCTTAAAAAATTATATGAATGAAGGATTAAAATGTCCTGTGTTTGTACACAGCTTACCACAGTGGGTTGCTAATCAGCCTGGCCAGTAATTGCTATTATAATATCACTGCAATATAATTATAATTGCAAAAAAAAAAATTAAAAATATTATACAGGTGTATGTAGAATAGGTAAGTTCTTACATAGTTAATGTATCCAGGTAGCACTAATTCTTAGTGTATTCTCAGTTTTGGCATTGACATTGTTGCTCTTTACATGCTGGAGGTTTGTTAGATCTTCATTTTTTTTTTTTTTTTTTTACTGCTTGAAGATATATCAGCAGGGATCCTGGTTTTCTCTGATTTAAAAAAAAAATCCCCAAATTTTGGATATTAAAAAAAACCACCCAAATCCATATTTCTCTATGATCAAATGACAAACCACACATATATAAATCTACATCAGTATCTATATATTAGTAGTGATTAGTGGTGTTTCATTTTAATCATGGAAAATATGGATTTGGGGTTACTTTTTTAAATTAAAAAATTGGGATTTTTTTTAAATCAGAGAAAACCAGGATCCCTGAATTTCAATACACATTTCCTAGTATTCTTTCCCTCTTCCCTCCTCCCCCTCCCACCCTTTTTTCCTTCCAGTTTTCTTTTGGAAATCAAAGCTCTAAGTCAATTTTTTTGTTCACCAGTTTTATCTCCAGTCAGGGATGTGGCTGTCTTCAAATGTCTTTTGTTTAAAGCAAACAGCAGCCAACCAAGGCAACTAATACCTCTGTGGAAAAGTGACTGTAGTAACTTCATTTCCACGTGATGTAGGCAGATAGCTTTAAGAAGCTGAAGGAAGAATTGAAGCTTTTGAAATGAGAAAGTAATACATTATTGTCAGGAAACAGCTACTATTGCACCTTCAGGCAAATATTTCTGATACATTTGAAAAGCACTTTAAATTGTATGTATTGCATTTTAATTGTATTTATTTATTTATTATTATTACTTTATATATATTATTTATATTTATTTAATGTATTTATTTAAATATATTCTATGATTAAGAATAATAGCAAACTACACTTCCAACTCTTATTTGATTCATATTTGTAAATATTTAAATCTGCTCTACATGTGACCGTATTTTTTTTTTTTATATCATGACTTTTGTAAGTGCCCTTTTTAATACAGGAGACATTATTAATTTTATGACTGTTACAGATCTGTAAGTCAGTTGAATTGCAGACATATGACCAGTTCTCTAAAACTCAGTGCATTGAATTAACAATATAATGTTCCTAATGGAGACTGGTACCAGAATAATGCAATCAGTGGGGCAGGGGAGTGGGGTTGTTTTGTTTTGTTTTGTTTTGTTTTAATTTCCTTCCATATAGTTATGTATTTTATGAGAATATAAAGGTCTGGCTAAATCACTACTTGGATAGAGGACCTCTAAGAGAAATACTGTTGTTGCAACAAGTAATAAATGGGTGAGTCAGCAGATAGCACATTCCTATATAGAAACAGAGACACCCCAATGGAGGTGCTGTAGTTCATATAAAAATTGCTATAATTCAACTGGCAGGTGGGTGATACTTATAATCTGTGAAGCATTTTAGGATTCTTTGGGGACCACATATGATTAGCCATTTAGCTATAGTTTATTTATTGTAAAGCACCCAAGCACAGCATATTTTTTAAACAATAATATATTATGCATATATTCAAGGATCATTCTACCAACCTCTTGTATACTTGCCAGAGGAACTGCCCTTTATCAGACAACAATGTAAACATTAAGTGATCTCTATTATTGATTAGTTTTCTTTGATATGCAGGATTGCCAGAAATGATAATATTTCTAGGCTTTTATTTAAGCAAGAAATAAATCTGGAGAAGGACAAAGGAGAATTATTGAGATAGATAGTAAGGAACAGCTGCATGAAGTCATTCAGGATGGACTAGAGGAGAGAAGCAGGGAGTTAGTGGAATATTTAAAGCTAGACAGAAGGATATTATGGTAGATGAAACATATGATCAGTAATGACAAGAACTGTAATGGTTGAGAAATGTGCATACTTGTGAGATTCTGCAGAGCTTTTAGTGAACACATCATGGTGATAGAAGTGTTAGACATGGCACGGAGATGAAAGGCTTGGAGAATCAGTTAGATTGTGAAGTTGACAACAGCTGTGGAGTAGGAAGAAAACATAGAAAGTTCTAGAAGAAAGTTGAATTCACCTTGCCAGGTTAACTTTGAGTAGGTGCCTGGACATTTATAAGAAATTTCATCAGGTAAAGAGAGAGAGCTTATTATTGAAGCTGTGCTGTTGGAAGAAGTCATCCTGATATTGAACAGCAGGTTCTCATTTTGTGTGAGAGAGCATTTATAATTGGTAAGGACCAAGAAGATCAATGAAGAACTATATAGCTTCACTAAATTCTTAGATAAAAGAATACAATTCAGGGGCTCACCATTACTTCCTACAATACCACACAAAAGCTTTCTTTGGAAGTCTGCAGTCCAATTATTGAAGAGGCCTATTGCTGCTTAGAATAAGAGATCTACCTGGGATTGCAGATCTCAAGTCTGAGGAGGTTCTGTTGTGGGTATATCACTATGATTTTCCAAAGTTGAAAAAGCTATTCAGAATATTTTTTTCTTCAAAAACATTTTCATTTATATCATAAATACGTATGTGTTCTATGCTGAAAATGTTTCAAAGTGGTTTCTGTTTGTAATGTTTGACAATGATCAATTTGTGTTTTCTCTTTCCCCTTCCCCTGCCTTTTTATGTTATGAGTGGTTTCTTGATTATGGGGTCTTTGTTGTTTTGTTTTTTCCCACTTAGTAAAAACTAATATTTGGTGTTTGTAGTTAGGAAATGTCAGCCTTTCCTTGCTTTTCTACCCCTCAGATACTTTCAGAACTTTCTCAAATTTGTAACATTTAGATTGTAAGAATTAGTATTTTATTTTTGTATTTGTGGCTCTCTCACCCACCTCAAGTTTTGAAAATATTGAAAAAAAGTGGAAAAGTAAAACAAGAGAGAAAGGTAAAAGCAAAATAAATAAATAATAATAATAATAATAAAAAAAATAAAAAACACTGTTGCATCCAGTAACAGAAAAGAAATTGAAAATAAAAAAGAAAATTCAGTATATTTCTTTAGTTTGAAATTAAATGAATGTACAGTAAAAGTTTTGTTATTCGGCATCCCCCAGGAATGGGGGATGCCGGATAACAAAATGTGCCGGTTAATTGAGCGGCCCTGGCTGCTGCTTCTCCTGCCGCATCTGGGGTGTCCCTCCGTCCCTACCACAGCATCCCCGCCCCTCCCGCTGCATTGCTGCCCCTCCCGCGGGCCCTGCAGGCCCCACAGGACAGGCAGGTGGGCCCTGCACAGCTTGATACAGCCTGTTATGCCTCCAGGCCATGGGAGCTTGAGAGCGCAGGCTGCTTTGCCCCAGGCCATGGGGGCTTGGAGAAACCAGAAGTGTCGAGGTGGGCACTTTCAGGTTCACTTTATTTTACAAGTCAGCATGCCAGTTAATTGAGCATGCCGGCTTGCAAGATGCTGGATAGCGTAGTTTTAACTGTACTTATTTTGAAACTGGCATTTTCCCATGAAAAATGGTTTTGATGAAACCCCATCTTTCATCAGAAAAATCTCAGTAAAAATAGGACCTGCTTTTACAGATATATTTTATATGTATTTATTTCCTAGCAGTAACTTCTCTATGATGTTTCTAAAATTAAACAGAAAGACATGTACAGGATATTTATATGGAGGCTCACAATTTTTAAGGAAGTGTGCATATATTTGTTTCTTTTTTTCATAAAAATACCTGGTTTCGGTTCATTTGATTTGAACATTCATTGAGTTCTATGGTATTTGTAACACACAAGTAAGGTTTTTAAGCTGACATTGTTTCTGTGGATAGCTGTATCACAACACCGCATTTTTTCTGTTCTTTTTCTGCAGTTAATACAAACCATAAGTGGAGTAGACAAAGATGACCCCCTTGGAGGACAAAAATTTTTCTTCAGTTTAGCTGCTGTTAACTCAAACTTCACTGTTCAGGATAACGAAGGTAAAACATATCTAATCCTGGGGCATGAGCTTTATCTTTAATTTATTTTATATGAGCATAGTTTGAATATATTCCTGAAATACCTGAACACTTATTTGTAACAGGAAGAAGGGAAAGGGACCTAATGAACTACTTAACTGCATTACATAAAACAAACAAAAGTAATATTACTCTTGAATTATCAATAAACCTTACTGTGTCATGATCCTAGTATTGCTTTGTCTTGATCAGCATTTTACATTCATGGTATTTAGTATGTGGAAAAAATTGGGCATTGTTACAACTTATGTTATTGTTTACAAAAATCAATGCTGGCAGTGGGTAATATTATGAAAAATACTTTAAAAGCCATAAATGGCAAATTTACTCTGAAAAGTAAATCTGCTCTTGGATTTGCATGCTTTGTGGCCAAGCTAAACATAAATCTACCAAATCGCCATATTTTAGGGATGACTGCAAATCAAATCTCAAGGAAATCAAAAGAGTATGTCTAAACTACACTATCCAAAATGAAGTATAGTTTTGCATCTGAAGCAAAATGGCTGATACTTGAATGGTTCTTTTTTTTTATTATTTCTTTTGCTAGAACAAGCAAGATTGCCAGTTTCCCAAAGGCAAGACACAGAACTTCCACTTCCTTTTTTAGCACTTGAAGTCTTTGGTAGACTTTTATTATTTGTATTATAATAGTCCCTAAGAACCCAGTCATTGACCAGGAATAAACAGTGGTAGGCATTGTAGAAGCAAACAGGCTTGCCTCAAGAAGCTCATAATCAAATTGTAAGAAATGAGGCAACATAAGACAAGGCAAGGGAGAACACAGAGTAGCCAAACAGATCCCAAGATTTCACCTTTGAAATCCCAACTGTTATATAATTGACACAGCTTTGAGGGATTAGACTCGCAATTACCACTGAAATTAAAATCTACTTAGGTCACTTCTAAAACCTGATACCTTTGGTCTTTCCAGGGCAGGAAGCAGTTTTCATCTCTTATTAGGATTCTATGCATCTCTTTCTGTCTAACAATATAAAAATATTTATGATTCTCTTAGGCCACAAAGCATTTGGTCTTTTTGTTTGAAGATGCTCAGATATGGAATGTTAAAGGGAGCGCAGTGAAGGTAGATTAAGAGGGAGAAAATGAGATCACTGAAGGTTCAAGATAAATGCTATCTGTTGCTTTCATATACTCATTTAAATAATCTGTCCACATAATTTGTTCATCACTAACAGAATATAAATTTACTGAAGTCATATAAGAGACCCACCTGAAGTCACTAAAGCTTATTATTTATGTATACACATTCAAGAACAAATGACATTTCATCTTTTCTTATCATTAAATTGCGTATTTGGAAAAGAAAAACAACTTGTGTTCTACAGAGGTGGTTGTTGGAGAAAATGGTGACAAAGAGTCAATTCAGAACATAGGTTTGGGGTGGACAAATACACACACACAGAGAAAGAGTAAAAGTTGTAAGTGTCTCGATCTGCGCAATAATTCATTTAAATAAGTCTTGGTTCATCTAATCAGTCACCTTAATCTGTCCTTAAAAATAACTTAGATGCAAAAGAAAAAAAAAGTCTTCCTAGGTTTTTGTGTCTGAAGCTTCCCACACTGGTCAGCTTCCACTACTGAGATGTTCTTCAAGATGTGGGTTTGGGGTAGAAATATAATGTCTTACAGAGAGGATCAGGGGCAACTTTAGAAAATAGATTTCCTTCTGAGATTCCTCACTGTAGACCCGTTTTTCATGGTTCTGATCTTCCCAGGCTTCTTTTTCTGTTCCTTTGTAATGATGAATGGGGCTGTTGCTTTGGGTGTGTCCACACATGCTTGCATGTGTGCTTGCAGCAGCTCAAATAGAAGCGGTGCAAATCTGAGCCAGGGCTTTTTACCTCAGTCCATGTGCACAGACATGCACTTTGTTGTGGAGCAAATTGTGCCACTTGGGGCAAACTAACCCTACCTGGCTCCTCCCAGATCTACAGCCAGGAGAACACCTGTGCTGGCCCCAGCAACATAAAAACCTGCCCTAGCCACCAGCTCAGGGCTAGTTGCTCTCAGGAGCTTCTGAGGAAGAAGCATCTGGGAGAAAGTTGGCCATACCCCTTCCTGTCCCAGGTTGCTGCTGCTGCAAGCTTGGTCTCAGGAGCTTCTGGGGAGAAGATTGCCAGACACCTTCCTGCCTCTGGCTACTGCTAGGTTCTGGCTTACTCTCTGAGCTTTTCGGAGTAAATTGGCCTCACCCCTTCCTGCCTTGGGCTGTTGCTGTTGCTGTCCCCTATAGGGGGGTCCTCTACTGCACACTGGAAGCCACTGCTCCCCCTCAGGGGGGCACACTGCACTGCACCCCAGCAATGCACCCCAGCTTCTGCACTCTTCCAAGCCACAGTTTGGGGACAGCCTGGGGAGGGAGTCTACACTGTCTGTGGACCCCTCCCCCACCATCACTGCCAAAGCCTAAAGATGCCCTGCCTGCCACAGCTGCCTTGGCAGGCCACCCCGGCCTTCACCCCCACTTTCACCTGAAGCACATCCTGAGTGGCTGAACTGGATGGCTGCTACTGCTGTTGCTGCTATTGCTTCTGTCTGTTCTGCAGCTGCCCCCTCTGAGGAAAGAGGGAGATTCGCTGCTTCACCACCCTGCGACACTCAACACCAAACCTGAATTGGTTTGCTCCCTAATTGACTGATTCTCCTGCCCTCCCCTCCCCCACAGCTGCCTCACTGCATCTGTTCCTGCTTTGTTTTCCTGCCTATTGCTCTGCTGTTGAGTGCCCAGCTGGAGGCCTGAGGGGCTCCTGAACTGATCTTCAACAAACAAACCCCCTCTACCACTCCAGCCATCTCTTACATCTACCTCAGCAGCCTTCCCTGTGTGCTTTTGCCCTTGTGTGGTAGGTCCTGTGGTCCATTCCCCTTGCCCTGGTGTTTGTTGTGTGGCTGAGTAAGCCAGCTCAGGTCTTCCCAGCCCTTGTGTGTGTGGGGGTTTTTTTTTCCCCCATTCCCCATGCATAGCCCTCCCAGGTTTGTTTGTTTTTTTTTTCCCTGTGGAGCTATAGCTCTGTGAGCTTTACCCCTCCCCCCCACCTCCCTGCCCCACTGTATATTTTGGGTTCCTTTATTGTTTTCCCCTCTGTCATATGAAGCAATGGCAGGTCAGGAAACTTTTGGGGGGACAGATAGACCTTCCTGCAACTCCCACTATGGAGGCAGATCCCAGCCAAGCCTCCAAGGGGATGCATGCCATTGCAATCCCCACCCTGAAGGTAGAGCCCAGCCAACCTCCTCTGGGGTAGAAAAACCTGCAACCTCTGCTGCAGGGGCAGGTGGGACTCTGGCAGGGAGCCAACAGGGCCAGGGGGTCTCCTCTGGCCAGGCCTCCCAGGAGGGGGTCTCAAGCCCCATCCCCCACCATCAAGAACCAAGGACAAGGGCAGTAGGAAGGGCTTCTCTTCAGTCTTGTCCACAGCTGGGGGTGGGAAGGGCAAGGGATCTGCCCCAAGCCTATACCCCGGTGCCTGAGGGGACCAGGTGTGCTACATCAGCCAGCACACTCACTCAGTCTGTCCCTGGCCCTAGCCCCAGCCCCATCAATGTGGTCCCCTCAGTGGAGAAACCACAGCTATACGTAGGCAGTTATGAGGTGACCTGAAGCTGCACCACCACCAGCCTGACCCTCCACCACCAGTCCTTCCAACTTGGGCAGCAGGGCCCCCTTTTCAGCACTCAAATATAGGCATGGGGTGAAATGCCAACTGCCCAAGCAGGAGAACCTGCACTTTGAGACCTGGGTGCACACCCTGGCTCATGTAGTGGGGGCCCCCAATATAATGACAAGGGGGTCTTTTTCCTTGCCTTGGAAATGGCCTCACAAAAGGCAGTGGAGAGGGGGCTTGTGATGGAGGGTGAGTACGTCCCCCTCAAGCCCCTAGAAGAGCTGGGAAGCAGGGTGGTCCTCAGCTATGTGCCTCATTTTATCCCTAATTTAGCCTTGCTCCCCTAGCTCCAAACCCTGGGGAAAGTTATCTCCCCAGTGGTGGCCCTCTTGCTGGGGTGCCAAGACCTCGGCCTCCACCACATGCACTCTTTCTGTCACCAGGTTATGATCCAGGTGGCAGTGGGAATGCAGCTGGAAGCTGAGGGGTACCTTGTGTTTCCTTTTCAAGGGGCCCTGGTGAGGGTTTTCAATACACTGGAGGACCTGCGGTGCTTCTGGTGCTGCACCCTGGGGCACTTGTATCACAAGTGCCCTATGGGCCAGGAGGAGAGGGCATCTGCAGGTCCCACTGTCAAGATGGGTGCCCCTGCCACTGGTACCCCTCCCCTTTCAGGCCCCCCTGGCACCCCGGCCACATCATCCAGTCCCATTGTGAGCTCAGTGGACTCAGCCCCCAAACCAAGTTTGGTGGGATCCTGGGGAGGGTAGCAGCAGCCAAAGGGAGAGTGGGAGTGGGGGCCCCTTGCCCCTAGTCATGCTCCCACTGTAGCTTCCCTACCTCCCAACCCTCACCTTCTCCTACTGAAGCCTATCCACCTGAGCACCACCCCATGGTTCAGTGGTTGCAGGTCCCCTCTAGGCGCAAAGCCAAGAGGAAGGTCCAGGTGCAGTTGGAGCCCTCTGACATGGAAGACTCCTCTCCTCACTTCCCAAGACCACCACACAGGGGAGAGGATCAGCCTAGCTCCTAGGGGCCTCCCCCACTGCACCTAAAACCTCACCCCCTGGAAATGTCAAACATGTGATCCCCATGGAGGAGGTTTTGGGGCTGCTAGACAGTCCTAAACAGGAGCCCATGGATGAAGCCCTTCATTCTGCAGGCCAGGGTCTACCCCCTGAGACCATGGGTGCTGAGGCAAAGGAAGGTCCAGCAACAGAGCCCCCTGCCCCCCAATGAGCTGGGGCAGATGGGGGCCTTGGGGCTCACCCTGATGAGCCCTGAGGAGGGAGGTCCCCTTTCCTAAACCCCAAGGCAGACACCAAAGCCACCCTGGTGCCTGGTGGGTCTCTTCCCTCCCCCTCCCAGAAAAGCTTCACTTCCAGCCTGCCCCATGGTCCCACACCAGAGGGACTCGGGTGGGATCCCCTAATCAACAGGCCTATCATGTTGGGGACCCTGTACAGAGCCCCCAGGGCTTCATCTCTACCCTAACATTTTGTGACAGAGCCCCACCCCCACCCTTATCCCCACCCCTGTCCCAAGGGGATGCAGAGCTCCCCCAATCCCAACCAGAGTCTGGGGTCTTAGCAGACTGGGGGGTTCAGATGGTGCCTAAGGAGCCTGCTGAGCCCCAGGACCAGGAGAAGGATGCCCAAGGACTGGCAGACTCCATGGAGCCCACAGAACTCTCAGTCCCGGTGGTCCCCGGGGGCGAGATACTTGCATTTCTTGACTGTGACTACACAAAGCAGTGGACCAACAAGGTACAGCTTGCCTTGGACCACTAGGGAGATTTTGACAGCATCCTTGCCACTGTGAGGGCACTGTTGGGGGAAAACAAGGGGCCCAAAAATTGCAACACCTGGAGCTATAGGCGGGCCTGCAGTTTCATAGATGCCCTCTATACTTATCAGAGGGTGCTGTGTGAGCCAGTGGGCCCCACACTGGGTGTTGAGATGCACAAGGCCCCTGCTGAACCATCTACTACACCACCCCAGCCATGAGGTCATTAAGATCATAACCCTCTATGTCCACGGCTGCAGAAAGGGTCTCCAGATATGCCAGATGCTCTCCTTCCTTCAGGAGTGGGGTACCCCATGCTGTTCTTGCAGGAGACACTGACCACTCCAGCTGACGAGCCTAAAACCCACCTGGAGTGGGGAGGCAGCATCTTCGCTCATGGATGTGATCCATCCTGACCAGATGTACATGGTACCTGGACATTCCATCTTCAACAACCTGGACCTGTTTTGGGACCTCCTGGATCTAGTGCACCAGGAGGGCCTGTCTTTCACCTCCTATCCCAGTACCAGGAGAAAGCATTTCTTAGAGTGGATCACATGTACCTCATAGGCAGACTGTGAGCCTTTGGCTTCAGGCCCTGCTTTGTGCGGGCTCTCCAGGTGCTGTACACCTCTGCAGAGTGTTTGGTCAAGCTTAACTAGACCCTGATGGAGCCCATCCCCTTCAGGAGAGGGGTGCATCAAGGCCAGCTGTACCCCTTGGTCCTGGAGCCCTTCCTTGTTTTCATATAGAGGTGGGTGGCAGGGTTGATGCTCTGGGAGCCAGTGGTGTAGCTGGTCCTGTCATCATATGGTAATGATGTACTCCTCATGGTCCAGGACTCAGGGCACTTTGTGCAGGTGGAGGCCTGCCAGGCATTGTATTCAGCGGCCTTCTCTGCCCAGGTCAACTGGGTGAAGAGCTTTGGCCTGGCGGTGGGTGATGGGTGGCAGGTGGGTTTGCTCCCACCCATGCTCCGCAGGATCTGCTGGAGCATGGGTTTGCTTCCCTACTTGGGGGTTTTCCTGTCCCCCGCAGACCCCTCTCCACTGGAGAACTGGCACCAGATAGAGGGTAGTTTAGCAGCTCTGGAAATGGGCAGGGCTCCTGAGGTGCCTCTCCCTGCATGGGAGAGTGCTGATGCTGAACCAGCTAGTCCTGCCCATGCTCTGGCACCAGTTACGAACCCTCCCTGTGCCCTCTACTGTCCTGGTCTCTGCCTCCAGGTCCCCAGCAACACTTGCCCAGGGCACTGACCTGCTTGTCAAGCCCCTCCTCTGGAACCCCCAGCTGGAGGTGTGAACAGCAGAGGCACCCTGCTTTTGACAGTTTGACCCTGGACTATGACACGCATAAGTGGGTAGACCCCACTGCACTGGCCCAACGCATGGGTCTACCCATGACATGTGTGACCTGCCATCTGGTCCACGAGATGCAATGTGCCCTAGCTCTCGACACCCTTGCCCTTGTCAACCAGGTCTTGCATGGTGGCAGTCCCTCCCCTCCCCCCCTTGTCCTCCAGCCCACCAGAGCTTGGCATGGGGCTGGCACCTCACCTGCCCTCACCCCTTTCCACTCCACCACCTAAGCCAGCTGGAGGACACCAGAACTTTTCCACCATCCATCACCACCACCTCTACATGCTCATGTGCCACACGGTCCATCATGCTGTCCTTACATCCTGCCCAGACACCAAGTAGCAGGGCCTGCTCAGCAAGGACATAGCTGGGGCACCCCAGTGGCTGAGTCTGAACTCCAGCCTCATCCCATGAGACACTGGGGACCTCAGCTGGAAGCTCATCCACGGGGCCATTGCTGTGGGCATGTATGTGGCGAGCTTCACAGGCACCCTGGTCTCCTGTCCCTGCTGTGGGCAGAGGGAGACACTGGCGCACATGACCTTTGAGTGCACCAGGGTGCAGCCCCTCCAGCTCCACTTCCAGAATATCCTTCTAAGGTTCTAAGTAAATTTCATCCCCCACCTTTTTGGTTTTTGTCACCCCATCCATGGCCCCACCAAGTCCCGGGACCTGCTGGCCAACCTCCTCCTGCCTCTGGCCAAGTGAACTGTGTACTTGACCAGGAAGGAGACTCTGGATGGGAAGGTGCTCAGAAACTGTGGGGCTGCTTTCCTCTCACTTGTCTATGCATGTTTCCAGGCAGAGCATCAGTGGGCTGCATCTACCGGTTCCTTGGATGCCTTTGAGGACTGGCGGGTGTGGCTCAGGGGGATCTGCTCAGTGTTCCTCTCAGGCCCACTCATTTTCATGTTTTTACCTTTTGATCCTCACGTAATTCCTGTCCTGTTTTTTGACTTTGTTGTCCCAAGTATTTTGTTGTAGCATTCACCCATTAGCCCCCATACAACAGGAGCTACTAGTTACCCAGGTGAGCCTTAGGGCCCATGATATTTGAATGTTACAAATAGAAACTTTTGAGGCCCAGCCATTTGGTATCTGGGGACACTAGCCCCTTGTGACAGTTGGACTGCTGAAGCAGTATCCCAAATTCATTTTTTAAAATACCCACAAATCCACATTCTTTGACAATTAGAACAAAAGAGAGATCGAGAGGGATTGATCAGATGGACAATGTTTTATTGCTATATTTACAATGTTAAAGCATTTTGGAAGCCTACCAGTCTCTCTAGCATCATAATAAAAGAAATCCTAAATATCTATATGATTTGATATTTGCTCTTGGTTTCCTTATCGCATGGTGGGTGTGTGATTGGGGGATGTGGGGTGGGGGGATGTGGGTAGGTATGGGGGATGCTTAGGAGGGATGGGTCCCTTGCCCCCCACAGGGCAGAGCCCCCCACACAGCACATGGACTGCCCTGCCTGCAGGGTCCCAGCCCCCCACAAGGGGCTACAGCCCCCTCCTGGTCTCCAGCCCCCTGCTTGTTCTCCTGCTCATCTCCTGCCTCCTGTTCCTTCCCCTGCTTAGCTCCAGCCTTGGGAAGCTGGAGATGAGCAGGAGGGTGGAGACGAGCAGGCAAACTCATCTCCTTGCGCTGATCTCCAGCCCCCTGCTCGTTCTCCTGCTCTGTCTCCAGTCCTCTGGAGCCTGGAGAAAATTGGGGAGCAATCAGGAGGCTGGAGATAATTCAGACATTCCCCCAGTCGGCTCCAGGCTCCTGATCACTCCCCCTATCAGCTCCTGCTCCCCTATCGCTCCCTCACCTGGCTCCAGCCTGCTGCATTGCTCACAGCTTACCAGCAGCAGGCAATGGCAGCAGGGCTCAGCCCTGGCAACCTGGCACCCATGCTGCAGCTGCTGCATTGTGTGGGTGCGGGCCTGATGGGCAGGGTGCTGCACTCTGTCTGGCATCTCAGAGGTGCTGTGGCTGTCACTTGGGACTCAGCGCCACTCAGGCCAAGTGGCCCAGACCTCTGAGACAGTGCACAGCACCCTGCTGAGCCAGGTCATACTTACATAATGAAGCAGCATGGGTGCCAGGTAGCTGGGGCTGAGCCCCACTCTCCCCCATGTAGAGGGGCTGTGCCATGAAGCCCCCAGTGGCCCTGAACACTACTGCTACTGCCACTGAGTGTGGGTGGGGCTGGGGCTGGGGCTAGTCAGGGGAGCAAGCAGGGGGTGGGGGGAATGAATGGGGGCTGGGGCCAGGCATTCCCCCATGGTCCCCTCTGCCCCTTCTTCAACCCCCCAAACCCCTACTTACCTGGCACAAAGCCGGGTCCAAGCCCCTGTAGGCTGCACCACTGTTTGTCCCGCATGGGCAGGCAGCGTGCTTCACCACTGAGGCAAGGACGAGCCATAGAGGAACTCTGACTAACTACCAGAGCATTTCTGTGGAGGACCAAGTCTCCAGTTGCCTCAGGGCACATTCTGGTATCATGCCCTGCCCCAGATTTTTCCCTTGGGGCATTTTTTGACCTCTTGATATCCAGGGGTATAATTTTGCCCCCATGCTGCAAACTTGTTCCTGCACGTGCCTCTTGCAGCATCTGAAAGGGGTTTGAGATGCTGCAAGAGGCACGTGCACACTTGTCTGGACATGCCCTTTAAGCCCTAAATTCTGTCACCCTTTGTGCACTCATTGGGTGCTTTCCAGGCATTGAAGTGGCATTTGGGGCACTTGTGCACAGGTGGGAGTTCTATTTTTTGTGTTATGTAGACATGAGTGGCATGTGTCCATAGAGCTATTGTAGATGCTCAGTAGGCTATGCACTAGCCAGCTAGCCATGTGACTATTTTGTGTTAGACCTCAGAAAAACAGGAGCACCTGTCACGTCTTCTGTCCCAAACACTTAAGTGTTTAGGCAGACAAGGTTCCTTGGGTGAATCTGATATCTTTTATCAGACCAACCCAAACAGTTGGAGAATAGTTATTAAGCAAGCTTTCGGGTTCAAAAACCCTTCATCAGGCTAAGGAAGTTTCAGCAGTTAGTGTGTTCTCTTCCTGGATGGAATGAAAAGTAAAGAAGCCAGAGGCGGGGGTAGGGAGTCAGTTGTCAGGCAAATTATAATGTGTCAAAAATCCAATGTCTATATTTAGTCCATGATTTTTAGTAGCCAGGAGGTTGATGAAATGGAGTTCATAGGCTCATCTCTGGGAAGTGTTGTGCAAGTTTCCTTTGAGGATCAGGACTGAGAGATTGGAGAGAGAGTGGTTTTCTTGTGAGAAATGTGCCCCCACTGGTAATTGGGTATTTCTGTCTTTGATAGATTTCCGGTGTGTGTTCATTCTGGTGTGCAGTTGTTGTTTGGTCTCTTCTTCATATTTTCCATCAGGGCATTTGGTGCATTGGATGAGGTATATTACATTTCTGGAGGTGCAGCTGTAAGATCCAGGAATGCTGATGGCTCTGTTGTGGGGTGTAGTAATAGTGGGGGTGGTGGAGATGTGTTGGCAGGTTCTGCATTTCTTGTGATGGCATGGTCTGGATCCTTTTGGTGTGTTCTGGGGTTGAGGAAGTTTGCTTCTGGTGATGAGGTTAGCTAGGTTCGGTGCTTGTTTGAAGGCTAGGATGGGTGGCGCTGGGAAGATCTTTTTAAGAATAGGTTCTTTTTCTAATATGGGTTGCAATTGTTTGAGGATTTTTCGTACAGGTTCAAGGGAGGGGTGATATGTCATAACCAGTGGTGTGTGATTTGTGGTGGGTTTTCTTCTGTACTGCAGCAGTTCTTCACGTGGTATCTGGGTGGCTCTTTCAAACATGCGATCTGTCTCTCTGGAGGAGTGTCCTTGTTGGGTGAAAGCCTTTTTAAGGTTGGTGAAGTGGCAATCCCGGGTGTTCTCTTCAGTACAAATGCGGTGGTATCTGAGGGCTTGGCTGTATATCTTTTTTGGTGTGTTTAGGGTGATTGCTGGTTCTGTGCAGATATGTATGTTGGTCTGTGGGTTTCTTGTATAACGTGGTCTGTATTTTATCATTCTGGATACTGATCATCATGTCTAAAAAGGAGATGCTGGTGCTGGAGTATTCTAGAGAAAGTCGGATGGAGGGATGGTGATTGTTGAATTTCTGATGGAACTCAATCACAGATTGTAGGTGTTCAGTCCAAATGATGAAGATGTCATCGATATATCTTAAGTATAGCAAGGGTTTGATGGTGCAGTTCTTGAGGAAGTCTTCTTCCAGGTGGCTCATAAAAAGTTTGGCATACTGTGGGGCCATTTTAGTGCCCATAGCTGTTCCCATCATCTGGAGGAAGTGTTGATTATTAAAAGTGAAATTGTTGTGTGTGAGGATGAAGTGTATAAGGTCGGTAATATCTTTGGGTCTGTATTCTGAGTTGTAATCTTGTTCCTGTAGATATGTAAGGCAGGCTTGGATGTCATCCTGGTGTGGGATGTTGGTATATAGGCTGGTAACGTCCATGGTGGCTAGGAGTGTGTTGCTGAGAAGGTGGTCTATGTTTTTAAGTTTCCGTAGAAAGTCTGTAGTGTCTTGTACAAAACTTGCTCTGTGGGCGATGAGCAGTTTTAGGATTGATTCAACAAAACCTGATATTTCCTCAGTTAGGGTCCCATGGTTGGATATGATAGGTCTGTCAGGGTTCCCTTGTTTGTGGATTTTAGGGAGCATGTAAAAAGTCCCCGGGTTAGGTAGTGGGGGGATCAAGGTCTGTAGTTTTTCTTGTAGACTTGATGGTATCGTTTAGAGCACTCACACAAAAAACCAGGAAGCCCAGGTTCTAGGAACACCTTACACAGGAGAGGAAATTTAAAATGACAGCTCTCTGACTTCCTGGAACAGCCTCTAACTACTATGCCACTACTTAGGCCATGTGTAGATGAAACGAGGAGCATGTGTGCATGGCACTTTAAAGTGGGTTAAATGCTTTTGCACCACTTTAATTGTATTGGTATTTGCACGTGTTGGTGGCATATTGAACAGTAATTCCAGCTGCTGTAGCAAATTCAGCAGCATAATGCATCTTAAATGACTTAAGGCACAGCAAACTAAAACTCCTCCTAGCAGCTTGCCCTCCCCTCCCTGCCACCAGAGAGGCAGGTAAGTTCAGGTGTGTGCACAACACGGGGGTTTCATCTACACATGCCTTTAGACATTATCCAGGACCCTATCCAAGATTCTCCTTTTGAAGATGGCCTACTGGAGGGCAGAGAGAGATAAGTGAGTCTAGAAGTAAAAAAAATCCTACTCCTTTCCACCCACCTTAGTTAATGAATATGAAATAAAAAGTGCAGTGGTTCAGTTTCAATGGGTGAGCTGCAGGAAGAGGAGGAATTTTAGTTTGCTGCCCTACAGCCATAGAGCAAAGCACTGGGCTCCTGAACTGCAGGAATCCCATGCAGGCAGACTGGCAGCAGCCTGGGAAGGTGGGCCCAGTGCTTCCCTTCGCAGCTGTGATTCCCCCCAGGACCACTCGAGCAGAGTGCCTGTGGGCAGGAGCCACCTGGGGCGGGGGGGGGGGGGGGGGGCGCCGCTGCTATGGAGGCAAACACCAGCCCCTGTCCGCAGCCCAGGGACCACTCCACCTGCTAACAGCTTGCCCTCCCCTCCCTGCCACCAGAGGGGCAGGTAAGTTTGGGTGTGTGCACAACATGGGGGTTTTAGGGGCCCTAAACTGAATTCAGTTTATGGCCCCCATTTCATCTACACATGCCCTTATACATTATCCAGGACCCTATCCAAGCTTCTCCTTTTGAAGATGACCTGCTGGAGGGCAGAGAGAGATAAGTGAGTCTAGAAGGAAAAAAAAATCCTACTCATTTCCACCCACCTTAATTA
The DNA here is from genome assembly GCF_030867095.1 of Alligator mississippiensis. NCBI lineage: Eukaryota > Metazoa > Chordata > Crocodylia > Alligatoridae > Alligator > Alligator mississippiensis. The sequence goes on along the minus strand of NC_081828.1, from coordinate 108,909,027 downwards.
ATGAATATGAAATACAAAGTGCAGTGGTTCAGTTTCAATGGAAGAGCTGCAGGAAAACCTGAGTAGTGCCTAACCTATGGCCTTGTGGTTAGAGAACTGTGTTCTGAAATCACTCTCTAGGTGATGGGGGGCCTATAACTTGGTCTGGCACCTTCTAGGCAGATGCCCAAACTACTCACCTAGTAGAGCTAAAACATGATTTTGTTTGGTTTTTTGCATTTTCTCCCTCTTAGCGTCACCTCTTACTAGTATGGTGGCCAATTGCACGTTTATTTATTTTGCTATTCTTTATTACAGGTAAATAACAGTGGTAAAACATTGCACTGAACATACAAAAACATCTCATAGGTACGCTCACTTCTTTAGACTGCTTAGGAATGCAGCATTTAAATTCAAATGTTTAGATCCTTGAGACAATAACTCTTACAAGAAAATTTCAAATTTAGGTGATAAGGATTTCAGTATACTGTGCAACAGGATGTTGAAGGTGTTTTACTCTAGGGAATTGCTTATCTATTTTATAGATGGCATAACTCTTGGTATTAGCAGAAGGCATTTGAATTAAGAATCTTTGAAAAGAATACGTGCATCAGACAAAAAGTGAAAGATATTTTTTCTGGCTTGCTGCAGCTTCACTCAGGAACACTAGCTGTGGTCACTGAATAATTTATGCATTGCATGTGAATAAGCATAACATCATCAGGCTTTGGGGAAGCTGTATAAAGTGGCAAGGGAAAGCATAGATCTAAATAGAAAAAATTACTTTTTCATCACGTTCAAATGGTAACAGAAAAGAAGGATCACTCTAGTGTCAAGGAGTCCCAATTTTCAAAATACTCTAGTGAAACAAAGCATCTGCTATATACAGATAGTTTAACAAGCATTTTACAGTGTTATATTAGATCCTAGCCATATATGTTTTTAACTGTTTTAGATAATACTGCCCGAATTCTGACGAGAAGGAATGGCTTTAGTCGACATGAAATAAGTACCTATTTCCTACCGGTGGTGATATCAGACAACGACTACCCAATCCAGAGCAGTACGGGCACGCTGACTATTCGAGTGTGTGCTTGTGATAGCCAAGGGAACATGCAGTCCTGTAATGCTGAAGCTTTGCTCCTTCCTGCTGGCCTCAGCACAGGTGCTCTGATTGCCATTCTCCTCTGCATCATTATACTGCTAGGTAAGAAATGAGCTAATACTTCAGAGTTAGTCTGCCTGGTGAGTTGTAAGCTATATAACTTTATATGTGTAGTGATTCTGTTTTGTGTGATATGGTTCAAATACAGTGGAAATAAAGATGAGATTATGTATACTTTTATGAACTTCAGTATTCCAAAACCCTATTTTTAGGTGAAAACCAATGGAAGTGTCAGGTTGTTAAATTATTTCAACAAAACTCAGTGTGCAGCTGTTTACAGTGAAGGTGTTCTCTTGAGGCAGGTTTAGGAAGGTTGAATTGCATAGCAAAACTCAAATCTATGAACTGGGACTTGAGTCTTCACGCTAGCTTTTACTAATAGAGAATTTATTTTCAGTCAAATAATTGATTTCTAGGACTTATACCTCTTCACGCATATGAAAACATTATCTTATACCCCTTTCTAATAGGAAATGAGATAGAAGTGATATGAAATGGCTGAGAGAGTACTTGGTATTTTTCATCTTATATACACCCAAGCTTCTGCCTTAATTAGGGAAATAGAATTTCTTCCTTTGTAAACTAGCATAGTTGTGTCTCTCCATCCTGTAGTTCTCCTGAGTGCGTCACAGGTACCCTACACAGTGAGCTGCATATGTTTGTTTAAGCACTTGAACATGAATATTTTTTTTTTGCCTTAACTGTGTACCCGCCTCTTCTTCTGGCTTTGGGATATTCAGAGATGTAAGGGATACTGTACACTTCTCATTCCTCAGTTCCTCTTAACTACCTTGGCTTAATACAGAAGTTCTCCAGTCTGTTAGCTTGATTAACGTCTCATTTTAAAAACCTTCATTTTACTACATTTTTAATGCATTTTTTTCCCCTCTTTTCTCTTTCTTTTTTTCCACTTTGCTCTGACCATTTTTCTCTCTCTGGCATTGGCATGACTTTACTCAGGTTGCTTAGTATAAAGATATGTCCCTCCTGAAAAAGGACTGTGCTTGCCACAGGTGGGTATGCCAAGTGCTTTTGTGGTTTAGGGAATTCTCATATTTCTGGGAAATAAGATATCTGCAAATTATTCAGTTCCCAGTCTCAGGAAGACTGAGAAGATGGGCTCTAGATTCACCTCCTAAATAAACCTATGGTTTTGAAGTGCAAGACAAAGTGCAGGTTCTGGCTTGGTTCAGACTTCCTGGGTATACCAGCTCCCTCTTGAGGAGAACATCTGAGTTCTTGATACTAGAGAAATCTTCATTCGGTGAAAGCAGGCTGGAGATCCGGATAAACTTCCAGGAAAATATCATCATCCCAGAGCTTCTTAGAGGAGGCTGTATTCTCCTTCTCTTCATGAATCACAATGTTGCTTAGAGGCATCAATGTCCTGGCACGGGCACCTGATTGAAGAAAATATATTTAATAGGTACTGAAAAGATGTAAGTACACGCACCCAAAAGACTCCTCTGATTTATGTCAGAGCCTAAGTCAGAAAAGAACTGGTAATCTGCCCATCTTCTGCCCCAACACCAAGGGCTACAGGAATAGTACTATCTCTTCTACTGAGACCTGGTGGGACCTCAATAACTTCCTGCCTGCCTGTCTAGCTTTTTAGTCCTGATATCTCACGTAGTTCCACATTTCATAACATTGAATATTCTCACTGTCCAGCCTGAACTAGAGTCTCCATTTTTTCTTTGACTCTACAAAATCCATAAGCTTCCGATCTTATTCCAATTAGGAAACTATTCAGGTTGGGTACAAGGTATCACTAGTTGAGGTCTCTGTCAGATTGTCTTCTTTTAACTGTAAGGATGACTGCTGTTTTGGACACACTTACCTGTGTGCTTCATATAATGGCCAGGGGAATCCTTTTGGAAAGATGAACTAGCCCTCTAAGGGATACTCTGTTTACATGGCAGCCCTCGGGCTTACTAGAAACAATGACCATAAACTGAAGGAGAGTAGATTTAGATTGAACATCGGGAAGAAATTATTTACAGGGAGAGTTCCCAAAATATGAAATGGGATTCCAAGGGAGGTGGTGCTTTCCTCTACCTTGGAGGTGTTAGAAAAGGGATTAGACAAGCACCTGGCTGGGGTTACTTGACTCCAGTGCTCTTTCCTGCCCAGAGCATGGGGTTGGACTCAATGATTTAATAGGTCCCTTCTGACCCTAGAAATCTATGAAATCTAAATCTATGAAATCTAGACTCCTGTATCATGCTTTCTGATTTTGGCCCACTGGGTGAAGGATTCATGTCCTTTGTAATTCTTCTGGCCACATTCAAAGTGATTCCAGGTATAGGTCCCACTCCCTGGAATCATAGTTGTTAGGGCTGTGCGAGGTTTTCGACCATGTTTTGGATCCGGAGAAGCTTTGGACACTTTGGCGTCCGAACCAGCATGTCTGGATCAAAGCACTGGCTTCTTTAGGCTTTCTGAAACAGTTCAGAAAAGCTTCAGAACCACCTCAGAGATTCAGCCATAGGGTAAAATGGGGAATCAATCACAAATTTTGCCTGTCAGCAGCTTGAGGTGCAGTTCCCCCCCCAAAACCCTGCACCTATCACCTTGAAACTTGGCAGACTTCCTTGTCTCAGCAGGTGTGACCACACCTCCAGTTTTCACCACCCTGTGGTGTAACACATACATGTGACATGAGTTTTTGCTTTCAGGAATTTGGGGTGCAGTTCCCCCCGAGCCCCTGCACTGATCTTTTTGAAACTTGGCATGCTTCATGCTCTCACCCCTGCAAGTTTCATCCAAATCAGACAAAAAACAACAAAGTTATAGATATTTCATTGTACCCTATGGCTGGGTCTCTGAGGCAGCTCTGAAGCTTCGGAGCCACTTCGGCCAGATCAAAGCAGGAACCTGGTCTGGAGCTCTCGATTGGATCACTGGCATCCAAAGCGGCCAGATCCAAAGCCGGATCGAATAGCTGCCTACTTGCACAGGCCTCATAGTTGTCTACTCAGTCCCACAGTCTTTCCTTACACAGCCATCAGCGTTACGTCCCTAGAATAGGAAGGTTCTTCACACAGTCTCCAGAATGGAGGAGCTTCTTGATCCTAATCTGCTGTAGTCCCTTGAAAAGGCATTTGTCCTTCCTCTGGCACTCTACAGACTCAAGGCGCTTCCAGGACCTCATAAAGTGGATGGCTCAGTCTCTAATGAATTTCAGTGGAGGAGGATGATGAGCCCTTGTACGAGTTTATGGAATTTTGTAACAGCCTTACCTAGCAAAATCACCCTCCCCATTATTGACCAGGATTGCATTTCAGGCACTAGTTTTTACATAAGGCTGAAAGACGGTATCATTTCCCTTCCAATGATATAAAATATTTCTGCGTGCCATCTGTATGCCATCTTTCTTAATCATAGAAGCAGCTTTCAAGATGATAAGATGGGAAATTAGGAACTAAAGAGATTGGATTTGATGAGGAAGAAGTCTTAATTCTTTACTAGTTTACAGTTCTGAATATTCAGCTACCACACCTTGTTAGCCTGGTATGATTTTAGAATTTTCTAACTAAATTTGTACCACTGACACTGAATCTTTATCAGTAACTGTGATTTTTGTCATTGAGAGAGTGCTCCTGGTTTCAGGGCTCTGGCTTTCCTAGGGAAGTGCATAGTCTAATGAAGCATCTTCCTTTTGAAGACACAACATTTTGAAACGGTGAGGATTTTCACTCTCTCAATAGCCATCCTATGCTCTTTGAAAATGTATGTAGTGCTAAACCATGAGGCAGAAGTACTACCCTTATCCTAACCAGAAAGGCATCTGCTCTGCCTTTCACATGCCACTGCCCAGAGCTGTGAAGGGAGCACTTGAGTGTCTAAAGAAGAAGTATCTTTCATTGGCAGCCTCTTTAGCTTATCCTTTTTTGAGGCAACAGACTTACATTTCGATGGAGTGGTTAAGGCAGGCAGTCTGCGCTCTGAAGTTCCACTTTCCTTTTTATTTCTTCCTTTGAGAGACCACAACCAAAGTAGTTTGGATTCCTCAGACCGTAGAACCTTCACTGGGATCTTCACAGTAGGAGTAACCCACCTGTAACAGAGGACCATTGTAGGGTAGTCACAAGGCCCTGGAGGCCCCCAAAATCTCCCTTTTCCTTGTTCACCCTGGGAACAATCTTCCCTTTACTCACCCACCATGTGTTGATGTTTCTTTTGGTCTGCAAGGGGAGACTTCCCCAGGGCTTCTGAGGTCTGGTCTTATTACAAGGAATACCTAGAGGTGTGGATCTCTTGCCTTAAGGGCTAATTGCATGGCTCCATACCTCCCCTACACCCCATGCCTCCCAGATTTCAAATCTCCAGTCAGGTGGGACCCTTGTCCTGGTATCTCCAGGACACTCCTGGCTGTTCTTCTCCATTTTTGTTGGGGTTTTAGTCTTCCCTGCCTCCACCCCTCTACTCTGGCTGGTCCTGCAGACCAGGCCCACTGCTTTAGGCCTGGATTCTGGGCCCCAGCCCAACTCTTTGCCTTGAGCCTGCACCAGCAGGGCTCAAAACAAGCACACATCCCTGAAGATACTAATGAGATCTCCAAAAACCACCCCTTAGAGTCTCAGCCCAAACCACCAGTATAAATTACAATGGAAACACTAAGCCCCTGAGCTATAACATAAGAAGAAAAATAAAGGCTCCAGGCCCTTCTGTCCCCAGTTTTCATTGTCTTGTCCCCCAGGCTGCAGAGCTGTTTTCTCCAGCCTCCTTGGGCATTCAGGATCCCTGCATGCCACAACTCTCAGGGCTGGCCCCTTCACCCCAGGTGGCTCAACCCCAGGGCTTATACAGCTGTGGTCTGAGTCCTCTCCCAGTAATGTGATGCCCCAGTCAGCTGACCTGCCTACAGGGCTGTCTTTTAACCCATGCTCTGCCAACTGGTTGTGCTCTAAAAATGCTGCCCTTAAGGGAGCTGCACCACTTTCTAGTAACAGGGCCAGGGTTCTCTGTTACACCAACTCATA